>NC_057409.1:30177952-30477952 GCF_019320065.1 Cervus canadensis | reverse complement strand
AGGCTGGACGTTTTCCAGCTCTGGTGTTGACTTAGTCGCTGCCCTCCAGGAACGTTCATTCTGGCTGCCTGTTGACAGCTCCTGCTGGCCCAGCCCCCACGAGGCAGGCGCCCAGAGGGGACGGGCACAGGGGGCTTGTGACACTCCAAGACCTCACCCCCTGTGTGCTTTTTCTCCATCTCCCTCACCGACGGGAATTTGTTCCTCTCTCCAGTTTTCTCTGGAACGCCGTGTCCTTAGGTCATCACTTAACGCGGCCTTTTTGGAAAGTCAAAAATTAAAAAAATTAAAAAAAAAAAAAATTAAAGATTTGACCACAAGCCCTGTGGGGTCACCTTGACCTTCTGGTGAGCTAACTTGGATTCGGGGCCTCGGCTCCATTGGTGTCGGGGTCTTGTGGGAGTGGTCCCTGAGGATGTATGTGTGGGTGGAGAGAGCCCAGAGGAGCTAGGGGAGAACGGGGCTGACTCCCACCTCTCTCCTCAGGCCTGGCCAGATCACCCCGGCTGGGGCCGGCTGGGTCTGTGCACCGCAGGCAAACAGGAAGTTCTGGAGAACTGCTCAGGGCCGTGTGAGGAAATAAAGGCCCAGCAGCTGCAGCTGGAAGGGAACTCTGTGCGCCCCGGGGTAGTCGCTGCAAGTCAGACAACAAGGCCCGGGGCTCAGCTGTCAAGGTCAGCCAGAGGACGGCACAGCCTGGCTCTGCAATCTGAGCCTTCATGCACCAGGCCCTCCCAGGGGAAGAACCAAACCTCTAGGAGGACCAGGTCCTGGTCACCAGGCCTGTCCACCTCACAGGCTGATGTGTGAGGAAGCTGGTTGTTGAGCTTCAAGAGAACCTCTCTTCACTTCCAGGCCCCCAAGCTGCCCTCCCTCTCCAGCCATCCCTCAGTCCCAGCATGAGGCTTCTCCCTGACTTGAGCCCAGCAGCCATACCTGCCCTCAGCTCAGGGTCCCAGAAGTGGTCAAGTGACAATTCTCTCCATGAAGCACAGCCCCGGGGGAAGGTTCAGGACTGAACCCTGACAAGTCTGGGTGCCGTCAGCTCTAACTCCTCCCACATTGTGATCTTGATCCATCTCTCAATCCTGCCTTATTTCAAGCCTTTGCACTCATCTGCTCCTGCTGCTGGGGCCATCTCATCTCTTCCTCAGGCCCAGCTTTACCATTGCTGGAACCAAGCCTGACGTCAGGGACCAAGCCTGCCCAGGCCTCTCTGGGCAGCTTGTGGGTAGGCTAAAGCAGATGGGCAATAATTCTACCAGGCAGGTGATCTTAGGTAGATTTTCCATCTTCCTCATTTATAAAACATTGGACATAATATTAACCACACAGGGGGCTTGTCAGAATATAAAATACTATAAGCTATAGACCTTGAATTGAGTTGGCCACCCACACCTCTCTCCCTTTCTACTGGCCTTTTAAACATCATTGTGTCATCTGGCCCAACTCATGACCCTGCTTCCTGCCTTAGTCTCCGGATAGCACACCTGTGGATTCCCAAGTACCCCTCGCTCCCCAGAGAGTTCTGGATTCCCATCGTGACCTACAGCCTCCAGTCTCTCCCATCCCTTTGCACAGGTCAGGCCTTGAGATCAGGAAGTGCTACATCTCCCTGTGGCTTATTTTGTTCTCTCATAAAATAAAGGCATTGAGGATGATCTTATCTCTCCAATGAGACTGTGAACTCCTGGGAGCAGGAGCCAAGTCATCCCCAAGTGAGGGGCAGAAGGATCCCATCAGGATACACCAGCCCTTGTTTCTTGTGAAACAAATCCATGAATCCAACTCCTAATACAATATGTTGTGAAAAATAAAATCTGAGCAAGGATGTCAATGAAAAGGACTGAGGATGGATTAATAAACTCACTGATTAGGATCATGTTTATTTCTTCCATTAGCAGCAAGCAAGTATCTCTGTAATTAACCAGTTATAAAGTCTTAGGTCTAACATGCAGGTGGTTTTTATCGAAAAGACATATAAAGAGCTTGTATTTCACAATTTGCAGGGACCATTCCCAAAAGTGAAAGTAGCTCAGTCGTGTCTGACTCTTTGTGACTCCGTGGACTATACAGTCCATGGAATTCTCCAGGCCAGAATACTGGAGTGGGTAGCTTTTCCCTTCTCCAGGGGATCTTCCCAACCCAGGGATTGAACCCAGGTCTCCCACATTGCAGGCAAATTCTCTACCAGCTGAGATACAAGGGAAACCCAAGAACACTAGAGTGGGTAGCCTATCCCTTCTCCAGCAGATCTTCCAGACCCAGGAACCAAACCAGGGTCTCCTGCATTGCAGTTGGATTCTTCACCAGCTGAGCCACAAGGGAAACCATAGGAGCTCCGAAGGAGGGAGAGCATCTCAGAGGGACTAGAAACTGGACCTTGATTTATCAACTTCCTGTTTCCTTCAGGAACACGGAAGAACAACATCACATGAGGGATATGCAATGCTTCTGAAACTTCCACATGCACAGAAACACCTGGAATCAATCTGATGAAATGCAGATTCCAATTCAGTTGGTCCAGAATGGGCCTGAAATTCTGCATTTCTAAGATGCTCCAAGGTGGCTCTGACACTGATGGTTCAGGGAC
Organism: Cervus canadensis; assembly: GCF_019320065.1. Lineage (NCBI taxonomy): Eukaryota > Metazoa > Chordata > Mammalia > Artiodactyla > Cervidae > Cervus > Cervus canadensis. The sequence continues at coordinate 30,475,359 of NC_057409.1, read as the reverse complement.
CACGCTGAGAGTAAAGAAGAGATCGAGAACCTTCCATTAAGAAGCTCAAAGAGTAGATCCAGGTCAGCTCTGCCCAAGCTTCCACAGGAATTCATTGTCCCTCTCTGGAGTTCTCTCTAAGATGTCTTGCAATTCCTTTTTCTTTTTAATTCCTTATTTTTAATTGAAGGGTAACTGCTTTACAATGTTTGTTGGTTTCTGTCATACACCAGTGTGAATCAACCATAGGTATACGTATGTCCCCTCCTTCTTGAACCTCCCTCCCTCCCGCCTCCCACCCCATCCCACCCCTCTACGTTGTCATGGAGTGCCAAGCTACCTGAGTCATATAGCAAATTCCTCCTGGCTATCTATTTTACATTTGGTAATGTATGCTTCCATCTACTCTCTTCATTAGTCTCACCCTCTCCTTCCTCCCCCACCCATCCACGTCCATAAGCCTGTTCTCTGTCGGTGCTTCCGTTTCTGCCCTGCAAATAGGTTCATCAGTGCCATCTTTCTAGATTCCATATGCATGCATTAATACACAATATTTGTTTTTCTCTTTTTGACTTACTTCACTCTGTATAATAGGCTCTAGGTTCATCCAACTCATTAGAAATGATTCAGATATGTTCCTTTTTATGACTAAGTAATATTCCTTTGTATACACATACCACAACTTCTTTATCTATTTATCTGTCAGTGGACATCTATGTTGCTTCCATGTCCTAGCTATTGTAAATAGTGCTGAAATGAACATTGGGGTACGTATCTCTTTCAATTATGTTTTTCTCAGGGTATATGCCCAATAGTGGGATTGTTGGGTCATATGGTAGTTTTATTCCTACATTTTAAAGGAATCTCCATATTGCCTTCCACAGTGGCTGTATCAATTTACATTCCCTATCAACAATATCAACAATGCTAGAGGGTTCTCTTCTCTCCATAACCTCTCCAGCATTTATTGTTTGTAGATTTTTTTTTTTTTTTATGATGGCCATTCTGACTGGTGTGAGGTGATCCCACTGTAGTTTCTATTTGCATTTCTCCATTAAAGAGCAAAATTGAGCACCTTTTCATGTGTTTATGGGCCATCTGTATGTCTCCTTTGAGATACGTTTGTTTAGGTCTTCTGCCCACTTTTTGATTGAGTTGTTTGAAGATGCCTTACAATCTTTTAAAAAAAAGAGAAAAGAAAAAGTCCTCAGATTCTAAAGGACTAGATTAAAGAAATGTAGCCCAACAGTGCCCATCTCTCTGACTTCTTTTTTAGGAATAGAAGGCAGCAGCACCATAAGACGTGAATAGAGGGCTTTCTCTGCCCCTCTGAACCACAGCTAGTCTGCACCACTTCAGAACATGGGGACTGTACTTGCCCAGGATATGAAAAGAAAGAAGTAAGAGGTGAGAAAATGCTCTGTGAACAGTGATCCCACCATTGCCATCCCTGGAGGCTCGAAACGGAATCTCTGGTCTGACCACTCAATTTCTCCTCTCCCCTTTTCCTTTTCTGTTTGCTCCCCTTGGCTGCAGATCCTGGGCCAGATTACAGCCCACCTGTGGTTCAAGGTGTCCATTTGGCAACCAACAACAGAAACAGATACCAGCCAACTTAAAAGAGAGGGAAATGGAATCTATTGGGAGGCTGTGAAATTGCTCGGAGAATAAAAGGAAAAACTGGACAAGTAGACCCCAAGATGAGAGCCATGCTGGAAGGAGGCACAACTCAAAGGCACCTGTTATGCATTGAAATGGCTCCAATTGTTTTCCATCCTTACATCACTGCCTTAAAAAGTCAGCATGCCAGAAGAGAGAAAATGATGGTCAAGCTCGTGTTACAGTGGGGTAGGGATGATCCTAGAAGGAAAACTGAGGGACTGTTACCAAAGAAAGAGGTATGCCAAGCAGCCAGGCACGGCAGTGTCCACTATGGAAGGCAGGAAACAACTTCCCTGTGATGCTGGCAGTTCCAGAAGACTCACTCACAGGGTGAAAACTCAGCATCCTGCACACACAACAGTCACTCTCTTGAATCCTGAAATGTGTGAACACCCTTATGTGATGCAGTTTTTCCTGTAAAATTGCCATCTTAGTATGAAGAATTTGCTTTGAACCCATCACATACATTTTACTTTCACTGCCAGAACCATAAATTAGCATCATTCACCACCCCATTTTTTCCCCACATAGAATATTCTCATCATGTTGAAAGAATTAACAGCAAAAGGGAGGGCAAGGACAGAGTCACAGAGCCATATGCAGGGCTGCTGCAACGGGGATGACCAGGCCCATTCTCTGGTGTGCACATTTTACACTCATGGCTCAGGAAAAATAAACATGCCTGGGAGTTGTAGATTCTAGGGAAAGGTCCAGAGGGAGACTGTGATCTCCATGAAAGAGTACAATGATGCCGATTTGGGATGCAAGGAGGCGGCCCTGGCCTCAGGAGGACTCTCGTCCCCTGCCTGGCGCCCAGGAAGAATGACTTCCCTCTTACCCTCCTTCCACTCCAGACATCCAGGAAGCAAAATATGTTCTGGCTGGTTTAGCAGAGAGAAGCTCCCCAGGGTTTGGGTCTAGGCTGTTTACTATAGGAGCTACCGGCCACATGAAGCTACTGAGCACTGGAGATACGGCTAATTCAAACTGAGATGTGCTCTCACTGTAACATACATACTTGGATTCAAAGACTTAGCATGAACAAAAAAAGAATGTGAGGGGCTTCCCTGGTGGCTCAGTGGTAAAGAATCCACCTGCCGGTGCAGGAGACACGGGTTCAATCCCTGATCCAGGAAGAGCCCACATGCCGCACCGCAGTTAAGCCCATGTGCCTCAACTACTGAGCCTGTGCTCTAGGGCCCGGAAACCACAAATAATGAGTCCACATGCCCCAGCTCCTGAAGCCCGAGTGCCCTAGAGTCTGTGTTCCACAACGAGGGAAGCCGCTGCAATGAGAAGCCTGCACACCACACGCAACTGGCCCTGCTTGCTGCAACTAGAGAAAAGCCAGAGCATCAGTGAAGACTCAGCACAGCCAAAAATAAAAAATAAAATTATTTTAAAAAATAAAAAAGGAATATAAGATATCTCACTAATATTTTTTCACATTGGTTGTTGAAATAGTACCTTAGACATTTTAGACTTTAAAAAACAACTAAAATTCATTCTGCACGTTTCTTATTTGCTTAAGTGTGGTTACTGGAAAACTGAAAACCACAAATGTGACTCGCATTATATTTCTATTGGACAGAGCTGGCCAAGCTCCGCTGGATTTTCACAGCTCAGGAACTCGTCGTTCCCTATACTCCCTGCTCTGTTCCTTTAGAGCCATACCTACTAAGCCAGGCCCTGTGCTAAGCCAGCACTGCAGAGAGATGAATAAAGCCCACCATCTAGCTTCAGCTTTTCCAGTTCTCTATCACACACACACACACACACACACACACACACACACACACACAAGTGAAAAAGGAGAGAAGAAAAATTCAAGGTGGTGGCACTCAGCTTTAAATTCTGTGTTGTTTTGGAAATTTGTACATCTAAGAACAATAATAGTCATAGCAGTACTTGTAAAATGCTTATGCTGGATACTCTTTAAGAGTTTCTTTCACTCTCAGCCCAATCCCATACGGTAGATACTATTAGGACCTTTGTTTCAGGTGTGAGAAAGTGAAACACAGAAAAATCAAGCTATTTGTTCAAAATCATGCAGCTGATGAGCAACAGAGCTGAAATTCAAACCAGACGTCTGTTCTGTGTCTGTGTGCTTAACCACTAAGCTGTGGCCTTTTATAGGTGGAGGAATTAAGGTCTAGAGACTGGAAAAAATGGCCCAGCTAGTGACAGAGGCTGGACTAGAACTCTGTCCTCTGATGCCCCCACAAGGCCCCAGTGTCTCCAAAACCAGACCACACCCGTGTCCAAGGTGAAGGGGGATTTTGATATGAGCACGCTAGAATGCTTGGGAATGGGAGACAGGAAGGAGCAGGAGGCGACATTTCTCAACTCTTTTGATCCAGTAAAAGCAGAGCCAGTAAATTCAAACCCTAAGCAACGAATTGTAACAGAAAAACCAAAGGCTTTTGGCATCAGCCAGTTTTAGACTCAAATCTTGAAACAACTACCGAACAATAGCATGATCCTGAACAAGTTTCCTGACTTCTCTGAGCCTCTGTCACTCGTATAAAGCTGGATTAAGAACACCTCCTTCAAAGACCTCCGTGAGAATCTGTGTGAAATCTATATGCAAAACAGCTCACACCATACCCGGTACAGGTGTTTCATAAATATTTTATAAATACTAGATCCCCTCCAAACCAGCCCTGACCCCGCTTCCCTCCTCTTCAGCTGGAAACAAACAGGGATCCCTGAAATTCTTGCAAAAATGTCTATACAGGAGTGAATAAGTATGGAGATCTAGAGGGGTGGCCCCAGGGACCGAGGAGTGAAAAGCTCCGTGCTGTTCGTGACAGAGTGAGCGAGGCAGGGTTACCACCACGAGATGCGCCCCACGGCCTCACTCTGCGTTGTTAGAAAGAAAGAGGAGGATTGTGAACTCCAGCCTGAGTCACAGAAGCCCTTTGTATCTCCCAGGAGAGGCCAGGGTGGGGCCTCCGGCTCGGGGGACAGTGGTAGGCGGGGTGACCTGGCAGCCTGGATTTCATCTAAGAAAGACGGGCCTGGTGCCCAGCCTGGCATGTTGCAAGGGCTGGTGGAGGCGCCCTGGGAGGGGGGACAGGTGTGGACAAAGAGTGGAGACTTGGAGAAAGAAAGATATTTCTTTCTTAGTTCTGTTAGCGTAAGGTTTAATTAAAAATTCATTTTTAAAGCTATTTGGGCTTAATGAAGTCCCATCTTCCATGCCTCTAACTAAAAGACGCTCAAAGTGTCAAAGACCCTCACAGAACCACCCTGGGGCCCTCTTTTTCATTTTGTTGCCCATGGCACAGACTGCCCTCATCCCTGCAGAACACATAGAAAACAAGTGGGAGAGACCGCCACTGGTGGGAGAGAGCCACCCCTCCCAGGGTTGACGGAGCTCCTCCTCCTTCTGAGTTAACTTGACTTTTCATTGTTTCAACTGCAAGATAATGAGGTCAGAGACCCGGAGGAAACTCCCCTCTGGAAAGAGACCTCTTTTGTTTCTATAATATTTTCTATTATTCCTCTTATATTTTAACACATGGTCCAAGAATCATTTCCTAATCATCCAGCCAGAAATGAATGGACTATATCAGCTCTGAGTTCCCAGTTCAGTGTGTTTGCCCATCAAGAAGTCCTCCCTAACACCATATGAGCCAGCAATCCCACTATTAGGCATATACCCTGAGGAAACCAAAATTGAAAAAGACTTATGTACGCCAGTGTTCTTTGCAGTACTGTTTACAATAGCTAGGACATGGAAGCAATCTATCTAGATTGGAAGCAATCTATGGATCCAATCTATCTGTCCATTGACAGATGAATGGATAAAGAAGCTGTGGTACATATATACAATGAAGTATTACTCAGCCATATAAAGGAACACATTTCAGATAGTTCTAATGAAGTGGATGAGCCTAGAACCTATTATACAGAGTGAAGTAAGTCAGAAAGAAAAAAAAAATCATATATTAATGCATATATATGGAATCTAGAGAGACGGTACTGATGAACCTATTTGCAGGGCAGCAATGGAGACACAGGCATAGAGGACAGACTTAAGGACACAGAGTGAGGGAGGAAGGAGAGAGTGGGATGTATCGAGAGAGTACCATGGAAATATTTACACTACCGTAAGTAAAATAGATAGCCAATGGGAATTTCTGTATGGCTCAGGAAACTCAAACAGGGGCTCTGTAAAAACCCAGAGGGGTGGGATGGGGAGGGAGTTGGGAGGGAGGTTTAAGAGGGAAGGGAATAGGTATACCTATGGCTGATTCATGTTAAGGTTTGGCAGAAAAAAACACAGTATTGTGAAGCAATTATCCTCAATTAAAAATAAATTAATTAATTTTTAAAAAAGAGGTCTTCCCTGAATACAATAATATTATAATTACTGGGATATGGCCTTATGGTCCTAACAGAATGCAATTTCCCCAAAGACAGACCCATCATCAGGTCTGTCTCACTGTGTTGCTCACTACAGGACCTCTCAGATGGGGACAATATTCTTCACACTAAATCAGTGGGAGGTTATTGAATGTCTACTCTGTACCCAAAACTGTATGATTTCCCACATCCATGCAGGATCCCAACCAAAGTTCTGCAAATGTCTTGGGAGTACAAGGCCACTGTGCTATGGACATCCTTTTATTGAATGAGTGGTCCTAGTACCATTTGTGCCTTTCAGCTTACAAGCATTTAGGTACACAGGGCATCAACACCAAAGAGGTAGGGAATCACCAAGGGCATGGTACATAGTGGGAAAATGTAAACCGGTGCCCTGGGCCCTTCAGGAAACATCAGGAGTTCCCAATTTTGTTTAGTTCACAATATATAAATTCTAAATGTATCAATTTGGCCAAAGAAACAAGAGGAAGATGATATTAACCCAAACTGGCATTCCAGGTCTGGCCACTCCCGCAAGGGCAGACAGTATAATGTCTGTGCTCTGTGTTCCCAGCCCTGGTACAGTGCCTGGCACATAATAGTTGCTCAACAAGTCTGTGTTGAATGGATGGAGTTGGATGGAGGTAATGCTAATGGCAAGTGACCACATGTCTCTGTAAGAAAGAGGACCATTAAGGACATGGCAGTTAGAGGGGACTTCAGAGTTCTGCTAGACCAGCCTCTTACATTTAGATAAGAAAATGAGGGTCAAGTTCACATGATGGAGTGGAAAATGGCACTGAACCAGAGTTTGAAAACCCTAGACTCCCTGGTTCCAACCAAACTCAGAAAAAGCACTGTGAGGAAGGGACGGTGTTAGGGCAGCTGGCCTTACCACTACTTTCCCGCCGCTAGATTGGTCAGATCCACTTTCATGCTCTCAACATACGTGTGTGCTCTTTAACATCACTGCTCAAATTTGTGATTCTGGTTTTTTGGGGTTTTTTTTTTTGGCTACATTATGCAGCTTACGGGACCTTAGTTCCCCAACCAGGGATTGAACCCAGTGGAAGTGCAGAGTCTTAACTACTGGACTACCAGGGAATTCCCTTGTGATTCAATTCTTATATGACTCTCTGACTGCAAGCTTCACGAGCCTGGAGATCATGGTTTTGGTTTGTTTCTCTCTTTCTCGCCAACCATAGTATCCTCAACATCTATCTGAATTACATAATAAATACTTGGTAAATTTTACTGTTCAATCGCTAAGTCATGTCTGACTCTTTGCGACCCTATGAACTGCAGCACGCCAGGCTTCCCTGTCTTTCACTACCTCCCTGAGTTTGCTCAAACTCCATTGTCCATTGAGTCAGTGGTGCCATCCAATCATCTAATCCACTGTCCCCCCCACCTTTTTCTCTTGTCCTCAATCTTTCCCAGCATCAGGGTCTTTTCCAATGAGTCAGTTTTTCACAGCAGGTGGCCAAAGTATTGGAGCTTCAGCATCAGCATCAATCTGTCCAATGATATTCAGGGTTGATCTCCATTAGGATTGAATGATTTGACCTCTTTGCAGTCCAAGGGACTCTCAAGAGTCTTATCTAGCACCATAATTCAAAAGCATCAATTCTTCAGTGCTCAGGCTGCTTTACGGTCCAACTCTCACAACTATATGTGACTACTGGAAAAACCATAGCTTTGACTATACGGACCTTTGTCAGCAAAGTCCTCTGCTTTTCAATAAATAGCTTTTTGTTGTTGTTGTTTATTCGCTAAGTTGTGTCTTACTCTTTGTGACCTCATGGACCACAGCACACCAGGCTTCTCTTACCTTTGCTGTCTCCCAGAGTTTGCTCAAATTCATGTCCATTAAATACATACATTTATTAGTTATACATTCTTTCTCAATTATATGCTAAATTTTTCATGGAGGCTAGAACGGCTCTTATTATAAATGCAGACACCTTGTTACTGTTGATTCATATTTGAGAAAGCTGATCAAACCAGAAGAGGGATTACTTCTGGTGGGGTGACACTATTAGAACAAAACAAGGAGATTCTCAGAAATCTCCTTGGAGATTTGGAGTCAGGGAAGCAATGTCTTTCAAACCTTGGAATAACACTAATCCAAGCAGGAAGCAAACTTAAGATACTTGCTCCAGAATACAGGTCTGGGGAAGACCTAAATGTAGAAGATTTTGCTAGTGGAACTGAGAGAGTCAACTACAGCTACCAGCCTTCAGTGGCCAAGTGGCAGGCAGGAGAAAAGCTTGGACCTGCGTTTGGGAAGATTCACACCTACATCACCACTGGGAAGAACTTGGCATCCTTGAGGCTCAGGTCTAACAGAGGTGGTAGAGCTAGAAATGAAATATAAAGCTGATATTCATTCTGATTTGTTTCAGTTGTACCAAGCTTATGTGCCTATAAATCAACTTCAAAATATAAACAGTGTACTGAACTTTGATTTAGGTCATATCTGAATGGTCTAGTGGTTTTCCCTACTTTCTTCAATGTAAGTCTGAATTTGGCAATAAGGAGTTCATGATCTGAGCCACAGTCAGCTCCTGATCTTGTTTTTGCTGACTGTATAGAGCTTCTCCATCTTTGGCTGCAAAGAATATAATCAATCTGATTTCAGTGTTGACCATCTGGTGATGTCCATGTGTAGAGTCTTCTCTTGTGTTGTTGAAAAGAGGGTGTTTGCTATGACCAGTGCATTCTCTTGGCAGAACTCTATTAGCCTTTGCCCTGCTTCATTCTGTACTCCAAGGCCAAATTTGCCTGTTACTCCAGGTGTTTCTTGACTTCCTACTTTTGCATTCCAGTCCCCTGTAATGAAAAGGTCATCTTTTTAGGGTGTTAATTCTGGAAGGTCTTGTAGATCTTCATAGAACCATTCAACTTCAGCTTCTTCAGCATTTCTGGCAGGAGTATAGACTTGGATTACTATAATATTGAATGGTTTGCCTTGGAAATGAACAGAGATCATTCTGTTCTTTTGGAGGTTGCATTCAAGTACTGCATTTTGGACTCTTTTGTTGACTACAATGGCTACTCCATTTCTTCTAAGGGATTCTTGCCCACAGTAGTAGATATAATGGTCATCTGAGTTAAATTCACCCATTCCAGTCCATTTTAGTTTGCTGATTCCTAAAATGTCGACATTCACTCTTGCCATCTCCTGTTTGACCACTTCCAATTTGCCTTGATTCATGGACCTGACATTCCAGGTTCCTATGCAATATTGCTCTTTACAGCATCAGACTTTGCTTGTATCACCAGTCACATCCACAAATGGGCATTGTTTTTGCTTTGGCTCTGTCTCTTCATTCTTTATGGAGCTATTTCTCTGCTGATCTCCAGTAGCATATTGGACATCTACCTACCTGGGGAGTTCATCTTTCAGTATCCTATCATTTTGCCTTTATGGGGTTCTCAAGGCAAGGATACTGAAGTGGTTTGCCATTCCCTTCTCCAGTGGACCACATTTTGTCAGAACTCTCCACCATGACCCATCCGTCGCGGGTGGCCTTACACAGCATGGCTCATAGTTTCATTGAGTTAGACAAAGCTGTAGTCCATGTGATCAGATTGATTAGCTTTCTGTGATTGTGGTTTTCATTCTGTCTGCCCTTTGATGACGAAGGATAAGAGGCTTATGGAAGCTTCCTGATGGGAGAGACTGATTGAGGGGAAAACTGGGTCTTGTTCTGATGGGTTGGGGCCATGCTCAGTAAATCTTCAATCCAATTTTCTGTTGATGGGTGGAGCTGTGTTCCCTCCCTGCTATTTACCTGGGGCCAAACTCTGGTGGAGGTAACGAAGATAATGGTGACCTCCTTCAAAACATCCCGTGCATTTACTTCTACACTCAGTGCCTCCAACCCTGCAGCAGGCCATCGCCGACCCACGCCTCCACTGGAGGCTCCTGGACACTCCCGGGCAAGTCTGGGTCAGTCTTTTGTGGGGTCACTGCTCCTTTCTCCTAGGTCCTGGTGCATGAGGTTCTGTTTGTGCCCTCCAAGACTCTATTCCCCAGTCCTGTGTAAGTTCTGGCAGCTCAGTGGTGGGGTTAATGGCAATCTCCTCAAAGAGAGCTTATGCCACACCCAAATCTGCTTAGACTTGGGACTAGATCTGATAGAAAGTGCCTGCCTGATTAACTATAGATGGAGGTTCATGACATTGTACAGGAGACAGGGATCAAAACCATCCCCAAGAAAAAGAAATGCAAAAAAGTAAAATGGCTGTCTGAGGAGGCCTTACAAATAGCTATGAAAAGAAAAAAAGTGAAAAGCAGAGAAAAGAAAAGATATACCCATATGAATGCAGAGTTCCAAAGAATAGCAAGAAGAGATAAGAAAGCCTTGCTCAGTGATCAGTGCAAAGAAATAGAGGAAAACAATAGAATGGGAAAGTCTAGAGATCTCTTCAAGAAAATTAGAGATACCAAGGGAATATTGCATGCAACGATGGGCTCAATAAAGGACAGAAATGGTATGTACCTAACAGAAGCAGAAGATATTCAGAAGAGGTGGCAAGAATACACAGAACTGTACAAAAAAGATCTTCATGATCCAGATAATCACGATAGAATGATCACTTATCTAGAGCCACACATCCTGGAATGCAAAGTCAAGTGAGCTTTAAGAAGCATCACTATGAACAAAGCTAGTGGAGGTGGTGGAATTCCAGCTGAGCTATTTAAAATCCTAAAAGATGGTGCTGTTAAAGTGCTGCACTCAATATGCCAGCAAATTTGCAAAACTCAGCAGTGGCCACAGGACTGGAAAAGGTCAGTTTTCATTCCAATCCCCAAGAAAGGCGATGCCAAAGAATGCTCAAACTACCACACAATTGCACTCATCTCACACACTAGTTAAGTAATGCTCAAAATTCTCCAAGCTAGGCTTCAACAGCATGTGAACTGTGAACTTCCAGATGTTCAAGCTGGATTTAGAAAAGGCAGAGGATCCAGACGTCAAACTGCCAATATCCATTGGATCATCAAAAGAGCAAGAGAGTTCCAGAAAAACATCTATTTCTGCTTTATTGACTATGCCAAAGCCTTTGACAACAAACTGGAAAATTCTGAAAGAGATGGGAATACCACCTGACCTGCCTCTTGAGAAATTTGTATGCAGGTCAGGAAGCAACAGTTAGAACTGGACATAGAACAACAAACTGGTTCCAAATCGGGAAAGAAGTACTTCAAGGCTGTATATCGTCACCCTGCTTATTTAACTTATATGCAGAGTACATCATGAGAAATGCTGGGCTGGATGAAGCACAAGCTGGAATCAAGATTGCAGGGAGAAATATCAGTAACCTCAGACCTGCAGATGACACAATGCTTATGGTAGAAAGCAAAGAAGTTTAGCCTCTTGATGAAAGTGAAAGAGGAGAGTGAAAAAGTTGGCTTAAAACTCAACATTCAGAAAACTAAGATCATGGCATCCGGGTCCCATCACTTCATGGCAAAATAGATGGGGAAACAGAGGCTGACTTTATTTTTCTGGGCTCCAAAACCACTGCAGATGGTAATTGTAGCCATGAAATTAAAAGACACTTACTCCTTGGAAGGAAAGTTATGACCAACCTAGACAGCATATTAAAAAGCAGAGACATTACTTTGTCAACAAAGGTCCATCTAATCAAGGCTATCGTTTTTCCAGTAGTCATGTATGGAAGTGAGAGTTGGACTATAAAGAAAGCTGAGTGCCAAAGAATTGATGCTTTTGAACTGTGGTGTTGGAGAAGACTCTTGAGAGTCCCTTGGACTGCAAGGAGAGCCAACCATTCCATCCTAAAGGAGATCAGTCCTGGGTGTTCATTGGAAGGACTGATGCTGAAGCTGAAACTCCAGTACTTTGGCCACCTGATGTGAAGAGCTGACTCATTGGAAAAGACCCTGATGCTGGGAAAGATGGAAAGCAGGAGGAGAAGGGGACAACAGAGGATGAGATGGCTGGATGGCATCACCGACTCGATGGACATGAGTTTGAGTCAACTCCAGGAGTTGGTGATGGACAGGGAGGCCTGGTGTGCTGCGATTCATGGGGTTGCAAAGAGTGGGACACAACTGAGCGACTGAACTGAACTGACTGAACTGAACTGAGGGAGGCCTGGGGTGCTGCAGTCGTGGGGTCGCAAAGAGTTGGGCTGAGCAACTCTTTGGGATCAACGACTGAGCAACTGAACTGAACTGAACTTTGCGCTCTAATCAGAAAACAGAGAGCAGTATCATGAGGCCAGTGCATCTCTAAGGAAGACTTTAGACTGAGAGTATGAGTGAGCACCCAGGTCTTGGTTCTAAGGTCTAGTCTGAAGAAGAAAATTGTGACAAACTAAATGATGCAAGCTAAGGAGTTCAAAATTGACATCTACACACTACTATATTTAAAATGAATAACCAACAAGGACCTACTGTATAGCACAAGGAACTCTGCTCAGTGTTATGTGGCAGTCTGGGTGAGAGGGGAGTTTGGGGAAGAATGGATACATATATATATGTATAGCTGAGTTCCTTTATTATCACAGTATTGTTAATCAGCTATACTCCAATACAAAACTTAAAGTTTAAAAAAAAAAATTAGCAATGCAATCTAGAATTCCTGTAGGCACCCATACACTGTGAGAGGAAATAAGGGGCTGTGTCTGAACTGCCCTTGCAGAAATTCAGGCCTGAAGATTTTTGAACCCCAGAGTGTAGAAATGAAAACAAACAAAAAATTTTAAAGCTGATTTATTAAAAATGCAAATGGACAAATTTTTGGACCCAGAAATTTGAATGTTAGGCATCTATTCTAGAGAAATCTTTACATCTCTACACAAGAGTATTTCCCTAATAGTCATAGCAGCATTTAAAATTAACAAGACTCATGGTCTTGTTACAGTGACTTAACTCATAAAAATGGGCTTGCTGTAAAGTCTAATATGAGTCTCTCCTCTTATATCACACCCTAGAGGACTAGCCAAATAAAGTAAATCATGTCTATACCATGATATGTTCTATAGCAATTAAAAAGTAGATACTTAAGTATATGTGTATATATCTACACATACATATATACTGATATGGAGTGATCTTCTAGGCATATTATTAGGTGAAGAAAAAAGCAAGTAACAAGAGAATGCATATAAGATGCCTTTTAAATGTAAAAGGATAGAAATTTTTTCTGTGTAAAAATTAAGGGCTGTGTGTATGTGAACACATATATATATGTATGTATACAAATACAATACACATATGTACACACATATATACACATGATTTTATATGTTTTTAAAATATTTGCAGCAAGCTGTTGACAGTGATCATCCATGGGAAGAAAAGTGAAGTGAATTGGTGAACAAAGAAGACTCTTGATTTATCTATATTATTTGAATTTTATTATGCATTACTTCTGTAATTAACTTTCTTTAAAAAAAATTCCTTTAAGCTGCAAGCAATTTCTATCTGGCACGAAATGGAAACATCAACAGTCCTTTAGTACAGAGAGTTTCTTTGTTCTAAGGAAATCACCTGAATAAGGATTTTAATGATATAAATGGAAAATTAGGACTGGCTTCTGATCTCAAGATGTGGTTGCCAGGAGAAAAAGAGGGGTTTTTTGCAGAAGGTGGGTAATATTTCCTGTATTAACATATCCCTGGGTTGGAGCTGGATATGTATTAACATATCCCTGGGTTGGAGCAGAGATGATTGGACTAGGAGATTTCTGAGAACATGTGGCTTAGTTGACAAAGGAATGAGGACCAGAGGAACAGCTTTTATTTCTCACCCAGCCGCACAGCAGCATGCTCTGGAGTTGAGTTCCTGTGGTTGGAAGTCTAAAGACAAGAGGCTTGGAATATTTTTATAAGATGTTTCATGAGACTCTGGCTGTAAGTTGCTCTTTCCATGCCCAGGTGACCAAATGAAGCCCTGGGTCTTGAGACATCCTTCCTTTCTGCCTTGCACAAAAGCACCCTTGGACTGAAGATAAATAACTATTTTGAGCAGTGTTTTTTTCCACTGTACTTTTCCAATAGGCCATTATTGATATTTAATAAAGCTCTAGATTTTCATATATTTATTTTATATCTGGCTACCCTGCTGATCTCTTCCTAGTTCTCATAAATTCATTGTCTCAATATTTTTAGGCATTCCATCTATTATGAGTTGAATTGTGCCCCCACCCCAAATTCATACGTTGAAACACTAACCCCCAGTATTTTAGAATGTGACTGTATTTGGAGATGAGGTCTTTAAAGACATGATTAAGTTAAAATGAGGCCTTTAGGGTGGGCCTCAATCCAGTTTGACTAGTATTCTTATGGGAAGAGGAAATTTGATCCCATAAGATGTGAACGCACAGAAGGACAAGCATGTGAAGTACCAGTAAGAGGGTAGCCATCTGCAAACCAGAGATGCCTCAAAAGAAACCAAACTGGCTGACACTTTAATTTTGGACTTCTAGCCTCTATAATGATGACAAAATAAATTTTTTTTCTTCAAGCAACACAGTCTGTGGCATTTTGTTATGTCGCCCTTAGCAAGCTAATACACCCTCATTGGCTGCTCTTCCCCCTCACTGACCTACACTTACTTCTGTTCCTGGCCTTATCACATTGGCTATCTATACACATTCTTTCATATTTTAGGTTACACCAGGAGAAGAGATCCACAAACTTTTCCCACTTTCCCTTCCAAACCTTCCCTACTTTCTAATGAGCCCATTTTTTTTATTTGTTAAGTCACTCTATAAAAAAAATCTTGTTGACTTTGAAGGGTATTACATTTATATTCATTAATCCTATAAAGTTGGTACTGTTATCCTGCTGATTAGGTGTGTAGATTGAAGATCCATGAGGGAATGTGACTTGTCTGGGGTTATAAGTCATAATCAGTCTCAGGTTTTCAGATTTAAATTAAATCTCTTGTTTTTTCTATCATATTATATCCACCAATCAATTGAAGAAAGAAAATTTTGTATTAGGAATAAATAAGTAAGAATTTAGTATCTATTACCATGATACCTTCTTTCTGGTGTTTAAAGTGTCCTTTTTCTGCCTCCAGCTCTTCTCACTTCCTAGAGGGGAGAGGTATTGTATCCAACTCAAAAGCAGAGTAGAATAACTATGGAACAGAATCTTCATCTCATAAGTTTCTCACTCCCAGAGATTTCTGCCAGATTGCTGAAGGAAAGAGTAAATAATAGTGAAAAGTATTCAGTATGGTACAGATAGCTTCTAAGATGTGTTTTAAGGATTTCTGCCCCTTGGTATTCAGGAGTGTGGGTCATACACAGTAACTCACTTCAATGACTGGGTGCAGCAAAAATGATGATCTGACATCTCCAAGGTTAGATTAGAAAAAGACTTTGGCCAGGGTGTTGCTCACCTTCTCTTGCTCTCTTACTTATTGACACTGATGAAATAATACAGCAGCTTTTTGTGAGCTGCTGTATGGAGAATGATATATGACAAGGAATTTAGGGAGGCCTCTGGCCAATAGTTAATGGAGAACTGAAGTTCTTAGTCCAACGGCTTATGAAAAACAGCATCCTAACAAGTGAACTTGTTCAGTGAGTTTGGAAGCAGATCCTCCCAGCTGAATCCTGAGATGAGAATGCAACCCTCACTAATGCCTTGATTGAAGCATCATGAGAGACTGTGAACCAGAGGACTCAGTTAAGACATTCATTTTCCTGACCCATAGAAACTATGAAATAATATTTATTAATGACTCTAAGCCAGTAAGTTTTGGGGTAATTGCTTATACAACAATAGATAACTAATACTGGAAATAAATAGGTCCGGATCCTAGTCTTAGCTCTACCAGTAGCTTACAGTAAACTCCAGTATTCTTGCCTGAAAAATCCCATGGACAGAGGAACCTGGTGGGCTACAGTCCAAAGGGTCACAAAGAGTCAGGCAGGACTGCATGACTCAGCACACATGCACAGTGAAACCACGGGCAAATACTCTATCCTCTCTGAGAAACGATCAGCTCCTCACCCATGAAATGAGGCGTGTGGGAAAGAAGATCTCTATAAATCCTTTCCACCTCTCCAACCTTATGAGTCTATGACTATTCCTGGTGCAATCTCCCAAACCTTTCCCGATGCCCCACCTCCGTCTCTCTACACCCCGTCATGCCCAATCTTTTACCAGGTCCCCAGTTCTTCCTTAGGGCTCTGCCTTCCCTGCTCTTTTTCAATCCTGCAGTGAAAGAGAAAAGATATTACTGGGGCAAAGAGGTCCAGCCGCTGTAGCTATCCAAGACCCTTACTGGAATTCCAGGAGCTGAAGGCAAGAGGGGACAATGCCACTACACACCATTGATGGCTATCACTTTTTTAGACCCTTAACTGACTGCGGCTGACAGCCATACCTCAGCCCTCAGGCCATTCTTCAACTCTCATGAGCCACCCATCACACATGCTTCCATGCTTCCTGAAAGGAGCTCCAGGAGACCCTAGAAACCTGTCACCTGACTTTAGAGAACACTTGGGCTCCGAATCAGCCTGGCACAGTGCATGCAGCAAATAGCATCTCAGAGGACCCAGCCCATCTGCCTAGAATGCTGACATGGTGCTTTCTCCAGAACATCTGGTTTGGTTCCAGGGAAAGCAATTCTTGGGACTTGGGAGGAGGCAAAGCGATCATCTGGAGGGAGAAGCCTGGTTGAGGACCTCAGACTCTGGAGCTCAAGTCTCGGTAATCCTGCTGGATTGTCTGGGGTGATGCAGGATATGATCTGCCTCTAAGCCTCAGTTTATCTTCCCCAAAAATAGAGAGAAGTCTCAGAAAGTTCTACCTCTCCTAACATGTCTCTGGTACTAAAGTCCTTCCTCCTACCCACACCCTACATCCCTCTCTTCACACCCTCTTCTTCAAACCTCCCCCCAGAACCTAGAGGGCTCTGCATCTCCAAGAGAAAGCATGAGGGACTGAGAGTTGCTTCCTTAAAGTCAGTAAGCATGAAAAGAAGAGCTGCTGGTGCCATTGAAGTACAGAATCTCTTCCTCTGCTGCCTCCTGCTCTGGTCTTTGGCAACACTTGCCCACACAATCCAATATAATAACCAACAGGCCCTGGCAAATATGGTGGTGACATTTGTGCTGCCTAAAAGAGGAAAATGAAATACAGAAAAGAATTCACTTTTTTCAAAGGTATTTTACTTCTTTTTTACTCCACCTGCATCCATTAAAGTAATCAAGGAGGTAAAGTGATTCATTCATGTTCAGAAGAGTAGATGCCAGAGGAGGCAATGTACCTACCTGCTGTCTCTTTTGACTGTGTGTAAAAGAAAAAAAAAAAATCTGACTCAAATAGCTTGACTCTTAAAAGGAATTTATTGGCTCATTTAATTAAAAAGTTGAACGTATACTAGCTTCACTTAGAACCTGTTCTCTTTCTATCTCTCTGTCCTAACTTCAACTTCACCTTAACACTGACTCCCCCCTATTAAGATGGCTTCCAGCAGCCCCCAAAACCATGAACTTTGTCCTTGACATTTATAAGGAGTGTAGGCTCTCTATGTCCCAGTATTCACAACAGAAGTCCTGCTACTCACTCAGACTTGATGAACTTAAGCCACTTGCCACTCTACAAGAGATCATTATTGGCAGGGGATGGGATACCTTATTTGACTAAGCTCCCACTGAACCAACAGCAAAGGTAGCTTCCCCTGAATCACTTGAATTTTCAGACAAAATTGGAGGCCTTTAAGGAAAAGGGGAAATGGAAGCCAGGAAGACAAGAAGTTCATATCTGGTGTAGATACTAATGGTTCTTCAAGTTCGGAGCCCTAGGGTTGGTTAGTTGGTTTCTTTCATTGTTTTTAAGGCCTTGCTTTTATAGTAGCTTTAAGTTTACCAAAAAATTAAGAATATGGTATAGATATTTCCTATGTAATCTCTGCTCCCACAAGCATCTTCATTACCAACATTCCCTGCCAATACACTTGTTATGATTGATGAACTTTCATCGGCACCTGATAATCATCCAAAGTCCACAGTTTACATTATGGTTCACTCTTGATCTTGTACACTCTGTGAGTTTGGACAAGTAGTAATAACATGTATCCATCATTATAACATCATAAGAGTATCTTCACTGCCCGTAAGGTCCTCTGTGTTCAGTCTATTCATCCCTTTCTCAGCCTCTGGCAACTCTAATCTTCTTACTGTCTCCATAATTTTGTCTTTTCCAGAATACCATATAATTGGAATCAAGTGTGTAGCCTTTTCAGATTGACTTCTTTCACTTAGTGATCTGCATTTAAGATTCTTCTAGCCTTGTCGTGGCTTGATAACTCTTTTCTTTTTAGCCCTGAATAGTGTTCCACTGAATGAATATACCACAGTTTATTTACCTACTCACCTACTGAAGGACATCTTGGTTACTTTCACGTTCTGCACTTGAATAAAGCTGCTATAAATTTCCACATTTTGTGTGGATGTAAGCTTTCCATTTTTTAGGGCAGATACCATACCTAAGAGCACAATTGCTGTATCATATGGTAAGAGTATATTTAGTTTTGTAAGTAACTGCCCAAATGCCTTCAAAAATGGCTGCATCATTTTTCATTCCTACCAGCAAGGAATGAGAGTTCCTGTTGCTCTATACCTCACCAGTGTTTGGTATTGTCTATGTTTTAAATTTTGGATCTTCTGTGATAATAGGTATGGGGTTTCATCTCACCAGTTGTTCTGATTGGCATTTCCCTGATAACATGTAATTTGGAGCATCTTTTTATACGTTGATCTGTTGGCTGCATATCTTCTTTGTTAGGATATTTGTTAAAGTCTTTGGCCCTAACCTGTTTGAAACCTAACTCCTCATCTGTAAAATGAAAAGTTAGAATAGATCATGTCTAAGTGCTACTGCATGTCCAAGATTCCATGACTGTTTTATGTATAACAGATGCACTAATTGGGTGTCTTAATCCACATCAAGATTTGTGCTGATTAGTCTTTATTGCAAACTCATCTCTGCTCTTCTTGGCCCAGGAAGTTTTTTATTTTAATTGGAGGATAATTGCTTTACAACATTGTGGTATTTGCTCCCATACATCAACATGAATCAGCCATAGGAATATGTTTGTTCCCTCCTTCTTAAACCCCCCCCACCCCCACCTCTCACCCCCTCCCTAGAACTCTATGCACAGGCACCCTTGTTAACTGGCTCTAGTTGAGTTTGGCCAGATAGGGTCTTTGTAGATATAATTAAAGTTCTCAGAATGAAGTCATCTTAGATTTATTGTACACTCTAAATCCAATGATGATGTACTTATAATTGAGCACAGAAAGAAGAAGGTCATGTGAAGATGAAAAAAGCAGAGATTGGAGTGATGCATCTACAAGCCAATAAATACCAAGGGTTACTGGCAGCCACTAGCAGCTAGGAGTCATAGAACAGATTATCCTCCAGAGCCTACAGAGGAGATAGTACTGCTGACATCTTGATTTCAGACTACCGACCTCCAGAACTGTAGAATAAATTTATGTTGTCTTCAACCATCCAATTTTTGGTCATTTGTATGGCATTCCTGCTGCTGCTGCTGCTGCTAAGTCGCTTCAGTCGTGTCCGACTCTGTGCGACCCCATAGAAGGCAGCCCACCAGGCTCTGCCATCCCTGGGATTCTCCAGGCAAGAACACTGGAGTGGGTTGCCATTTCCTTCTCCAATGCATGGAAGTGAAAAGTGAAAGTGAAGTCACTCAGTCATGTCTGACTCTTCGCACCCCCACGGACTGAAGCCTATCAGGCTCCTCCGTCCAGGGGATTTTCCAGGCAAGAGTACTGGAGTGGGGTGCTATTGCCTTCTCCGGTATGGCATTCCTAGGGAACTAATATAGTCTGTGTTCTAACTCAACTGCATAGAATCACGTACAGCTTGGCCAGGAATCTACCATCACTCTGCTATCCAGTTTGGATTACTTGGAGATCCACTGGCCTGTAAAAGCATCTATGCCCCAGTGGGATTCCTTATAAAAACGTGTTTATCAAAGAATTTTAGACTCCAAGAAACCAGTGAGATAAATCACATTTAATCCCTCATAGAGTCTTTACTCAGACCATTCAGTTCTAAAGGAGATCAACCCTGAATATTCATTGGAAGGACTGATGCTGAAGCTGAAGCTCCAATACTTTGGCCACCTGATGCGAAGAGCCAACTCATTGGAAAAGACCCTGATTCTGGGAAAGACTGAAGGCAGCAGGAGAAGGGGGCGATAGAGGATGAGATGGTTGGATGGACATCATCAACTCATCATCAACATATCATCAACTCAATGGACATGAGTTTGAGAAAACTCCAGGAGATAGTAAAGGACAGGGAAGTCTGGTGCACTGCAGTCTGTGGGGTCCCAAAGAGCTGGATATGACTTAGGAACTGAACAACAGAGTACTCAATGACCCAAAAGAGTGTGTAGACAGATACATTTGAGTTCTCAGGTTTACTTGTAGGTGTATATATGGCCCACAAACTCACAGCTAGAAGGCAGAGACTAAGTCCATTTCATTTAGTTTTCCTTTTTTTCCATTCATCCTTCTTGAGCTCATATGATGTCTTACACACACAAGATCTGGGACCAAAGTCTGATGAATAAATGAAGGGAAGAAGAAATGAGTTAATTGGCTATTAGTGAGTTCCCAGGCCAGGAGTTTCAGTCAAGAGAAGTAGGTTGCTCTTGGATACATTAGAAAATCCCTTTGCTAATCTATCCATCCAAAAAGGCACAAACACTAGACTGAGAATCATAAATCTGTGGGAAAGTCAGAATTTCATCCAAATTGAATTACCTGTGCCGAGAACAGGTTCATACCTGTCCAGGCTCCTACCCACAACACTCAGACACACTGTTGTTTCCAATGTACTTGGGTATGTAAAAAAGGGCTAAGTGATCCTGTTAGGTAATTTAAACATCTTAATTTGATGAGCAATTAACGCAGTAAAGTGAGTGAATAAAGACATGGTCTGGAGCCAGCCTTCTTGGACTCAGATCTTCTGTGCTATGGACCACTGGTGTATAATCTTAGGTTAAATGACTTAACCTCTGTTCCTACATCTGTAGCTGGCCTAGAAGAAGCACTATGTAGCTGTTTGCCATTGTTGTTATTGCTTTTTGCATACAGGTGTAGCTTGACTAATGGGCAAACCCAGAACCCACAGAGCTTGACTCCTGACCACAGAATACTTCGGTGTGAGAAGAACTCAGAGACTCTGTAAGCATGGACACAAGCCAGGGAGTCGTGCCCACTTTCTTGTTTAGTTAATAAGAGTCTTTGCCCCATTTACTACTTGTGCCTTGACCTTCCTTTTACCCATCAATGAAGCTTGAGAAGCTAATGGTGCAGGTTGAGATGGAGATGAGAAAGCAGGAGAAGCAGGAAGAGGGTTTTCCTTTCTCTAAAAGGAACAGAAATACTGCAGGAAGCCCTGGAGGCTTTATCTCAAATGCCTCTCTTTGCTTTGCACGGGCTTCAACTCTTCCTCTCCTTTTCTAAACTGAGAACACTGTCATTTTGTGAAAAGAATAACAAAGATGCATATATGCCTATAAATGGAAGATGAAGCGGTGACTGAGGGAGTCCTTCTGCCAAGGAAAACAAGTGCAAGGCAGCTGGAAGAGAGGAGCCAGGGGCCCTGCAGAATCAGAAGCTCACCATCTCCTCGGGAGCTGGCTCTGAGCTGTGCAGGCCTGGATGACTGGGAACAGTGGCGCCATGGTCCTGCAGGAAAGGCCTGCCAGGAAGCTTGAGGCCATGGACCTAGGATTTCTGGGAGCAGAAAGCTGAATCTGCCATGGGAAGGGAAGAGAATTGGAGGCTGGGGTCCCAGAGAAAGCACTGTTTAGTTCAACAGGCATTAACTGAATAATCTTTGTGCCCCAGGCATGGGGTTGTAGGGCAGAAGAAGCAAGAGAGTTGTGTTCCTGCTCTTGAAGACCTAGAGTCAATGGAAGTGGACCTGAAAGGGTGTGTGTGTGTGCTAAGTTGCTTCAGTCATGTCTGACTCTCACAATCCCACGGCCTGTAGCCTACCAGGATCCTCTCTTCACTGGGATTCTCCAGGCAAGAATACTGGAGTGGGTTACCATGCCCTCTTCCAGGGGATCTTCCCCGGGATGGAATCCTAGTCTCTTGCTGCTCTGGCATTGCAGGCAGACTTTATTGCTGAGCCACAAGGGAAGCCAGGTTAGACAAATAGAGATGCAGCTGCACCGTTCAAGTAGCACGAACTAGGAGGCTTCCAGAAGTAAGGAGTCACACTCAGTTTGAAGAAGTGGTGTTGAAGGGTCATTTTAAAAGAACGGTAGGATTTTGGCAGATGGGATCATGGAAGGACATTAGGAGCAAACACCTAGCAAGGCCCAGTCAATCCACAGAGCTCAAGAAGATGACAATCCATTTTGTTTTAAATCATTAGGTTTGTGGGTAGTTCGTTATATGGTAATAGATAACTGAAGGGCTTCTCATCTTTCTCTGGCCCTCTTCTTTCTCTTCCATGTATACCTATCATCATGTCCCACCTGGTTGATCACTATCAAACTTCAGGCCCTAGCCCATTTCAAGGACAGGTGTGACAAGACAGGAAGGCAAGGAGACAAAAGGCACCTCTCGGGGAGAGAAGAGATCCAATAGGAAAGGTTGGGCCAAAAGGTGAGAAGAGTGTGTAAGTGCGTAACTTGGCAGAGGACCCAGAAAGCTAGGTTGGAAAGTTGATGCTTAGTTCAGGAGGTGAGGAGGACTCCCTGAAAGTTTGCTACAGGGAGCTTATGACCAGTACTGGGGCTTAGGATAACCTACCAACAGAAAGTGAGGATGGATTAGAGGGAGGAAAAGGAGATTCCTATGATTATCAGCTCTTGGAAAGCAGAACATCTAAGGGTTGTGTGACACTTTAGAAGAAATCTAAATTTCCTCCCTAGCTTAGCTACAAGGACCCTGCTGGGCTCATCACTCCTGCCTCATCTTGTGTCACTTTCACTACACTCTAGCAATACAGGTATCTTCCTGGTCCACTAACACCCCAAGCTTTTCATATCTCTAAGACTTAGCTTATCTCCAAGAAGGTCACCATCAATCCCTTCCCTCTTGAATGCACCAGCCATTCTCCTTTTGAGTGGTGGTTTCTAATCCTCCACATCTTAGAATGCAGGCTGGCTCCTGACTGCTTTAATCAACAGGATGCTGCAGAGGTAACATTAGACCAGATTCAGGTCTATCTAGTCTTTCACAAGTTGAAGAGTTTCCTCCTCCCCACTCACTCGGGAGAAAGCCAGCCTCCCCCACCATCTGGAGTCCTCCATGCCATGAGGAAGCCCAAGCTAGCCATACGGAGAAGCCATATGAAGAGACATCATTGATAGTCAACCTCCAGCTATTCCAGACAACCCAGCCCACACACCAGACATATAAGGGAAGAAACCATTTTGAATATCCAGACCAGTCAAGCCTTCAGATGACTCTAGTCCCTGCTGCTACCTGACTACACTTCAAGAGAGACCCTCAGTGAGAACCTATACCTAGCAAAGCTCGATCAATCCACAGGGCTCAAGAAGATGACAATCCATTTTTGTTTTAAACCTTTAGGTTTAGGGGTAGTTTGTTATGTGACAAGAAATAACTGAAGGACTTATCATCTTTCTCTGGCCCTCTTTTTTCTCCTCCATGTTCACCTACCCTCATGTCCCTCCTGGTTGATCACTATCAAACTTCAGGCCCCAGCCAATATCAAGGTCTTCCTTTCCCACCCTAATTAAACATCCTGGGTTCCACCCTACCCTGAACATGATTACTTTATCTCGCATCCTCTGCTCCCTTCCCAGTATTTTCATAATTGAGTTATTCTGTTCTTAGGTATTTCTTCCCTCCTTTCACTAAACAGACTCTCTGAAGTCAGAGACCATGACAACTTTGACCTCTTCCTCATCTTAATATTTAGCATATAGTATATACCCAATAAATATTTGTCAAATAGAAAAGTCACAGCCTCTCTACACAGCAGAGCCTCTGACAGGATGATGATGGGTGGTGATGAATTTCCAGAGCCCCAGTTGTCTGCCAGGCAAATAAGTGAATAATTATATGTAGTCTTGACATTAGCCTTGATCCAAGGGACTTCTGTGTGCATGCATGTTGCTAAGTCAATTCAGTCATGAAATTGCAACAGATCAGGCTTCCCTGTCCTTCACCATCTCCCAGACCTTGCTCAAACTCATGTCCATCAAGTCAGTGATGCCATCCAACCATCTTGTCCTCTGTCATCCCCTTTTCCTCCTGCCTTCCATCTTTCCCAGCATCGGGGTCTTTTCCAAAGAGTCAGCTCTTCACCTCAGGTGGTCAAAGTAATGGAGCTTCAACTTCAGCATCAGGGAATCCTGAATATTCTAGGGAATATTTCCTTTAGATTTCCTTTAGGACTGACTAGTTTGATCTCTTTGCAGTCCAAGGGACTCTCAAGAGTCCTCTCCAACACCACAGTTCAAAATCATCAATTCTTCGGTGCTCAACCTTCTTTATGATCCAACTCTTACATGCATACATGACTACTAGAAAAACCATTGCCTTGACGTGCTCCTTTTCCTATTTGGAACCAGTCTGTTGCTCCATGTCCAGTTCTAACTGTTGCTTCCTGACCTGCATACAGATTTCTCAAGAAGCAGATCAGGTGGTCTGATATTTCCATCTCTTTCAGAATTTTCCACAGTTTATGGTGATCCACACAGTCAAAGGCTTTGGCATAGTCAATAAAGCAAAAGTAGATGTTTTTCTAGAATTCTCTTGTTTCCCCTATGCTCCAAAGAATGTTGGCAATTTGATCTCTGGCTCCTCTGCCTATTCCACATCCAGCTTGTACATCTGGAAGTTCTTGGTTCATGTACTATTGAAGCCTAACTCAGAGGATTTTGAGCATGACCTTGCTAGCATGTGAAATGAGTGCAATTGTGCAGTAGTTTGAACATTCTTTGGCATTGCCCTTCTTTGGGATTGGAATGAAAACTGACTTTTCCAGTCCTTTGGCCACTGCTGAGTTTTCCGAATTTGCTGACATATTGAATGCAGCACTTTCACAGCATTATCTTTTAGGATTTGAAATAGTTCAGCTGGAATTCCATCACCCCCACTAGCTTTGTTCATAGTGATGCTTCCGAAGGCCCATTTGACTTCGCACTCCAGGAGGTCTGGCTCTAGGTGAGTGATCACACCACCATGATTATCTGGGTCATTAAGACCTTTTTTGTATAGTTCTTCTGTGTATTCTTGCCACCTCTTCTTAATATCTTCTGTTTCTGTTAGGTCCATACCGTTTCTGTCCTTTATTGTGCCAATCTTTGCATGAAATTTTGGTCTCTCTAATTTTCTTGAAGAGATCTCTAGTCTTTCCCACTCAGAAGGAGGAAAACAAATAATGCGTATATGTGGAATCTAGAAAAATGGTGCAGATGAACTATTTGCAAGGCAGGAATAGAGACACAGACATAGAGAACAAACTTGTGGACCCAGTGGAAGGAGAGGCTGGGACAAACTGAGAGAGTAGTATTGACATATACACATTACTGGGTATAAAATAGCTAGCTAGTGGGAAGCTGTTGTATAGCACAGGGAGCTCAGCTTGGTGCACCGTGATGACCTAGAGGGTTGGGATGGGGATGGGGGCATGGGAGGCATGCTCAAGAGAAAGAGGATATATGTATACATACAACTGATTCACATCATTTCACAGCAGAAACTAACACAACATTGTAACGCAATTATCCTCCAATTTTTTTCAATAAAGATAGGAGAAAAAAAACATTGCTGCTTTGATTTCCCCGTTTCATCTAAGTTCCCACCTATCCAGATTATACAGACCTTGGAAGTAGGAACCATACCACATCCCTTATCTTCTCTTCCATCTCAGTTCCCTGCTCCCAGACCACAGGATGCAGCAAGTGGCTGGATGTGGAGGAGATGTGCTATAAATTCTGTGGCCCACGGGCTGGGAGCAATTGCTGGGAGCAATACTGCTCACTGTAAGTCCCTCTCTTGTCCTAATGCAGCTGTATCACTTCCCCCACTTCATGGAGGGGACTTCCTGGTCTCAGAGGAGGAATTCACAGAATTTCCCAATCACCTGCCGAGGAATGGGTGGGTGCTGGAGGACGTGAGACTTTGCCAGAGCCCCCAGGAGCACCGACCTCTCAGCCCTGGCAACAGTGGTGGCTGCTGTTGCTACAGGCCTTCACCGTGACCCGGCCCTGGGGGAACATCTGCAGACCAGTGGTTGTCTTGGAATAGGCCATGGGAAAGTCCAAGAGAAGCCACGGCTCTTGAAAACCATCCCAGAATCCCACTGAAATGCTTTGCCAGAGTACACTGAGCCCGAAAGGTCTTGGGTTTTATGCTATTTTATCCATTTTTATTTTTTGGCTGGACTTTTCAGTTGGAAATGCGGAACACTAAAGCTATCCCAGGCCATTCGCTCCAAACATGCCACGAGGCTCCCCTGTGGCTGATCACTAGAGGATCGGGACTCGGGCTCCTCAGCCCGGCACTGCAAATGCCAGGCACCCTGAAAACTATGACTGAAAGAGATCCAGGGCCAAGGAAGCAAGGACTGGGACCGAGACCCAGATCTTTGCCTCCAGGCCCAAAATCTTCCTGCTCTGACTAGGGAATATAGACTACCTAAGAGCAAGCACTTTGTCCACGTCTGAGACCCTGATACCCAGAAGAGGCCCTCACTCACATTGGTCCTCAGTAAGAATTTGATGGAATAAATGGATGAATTGCCAGGCTATACAAAGAGATTCTCCAAGCAGAGTGACTTCACCCAGACACACCACATCTCATCTTAGATTGTGATGAATTAGCTGACCACCACCCATGAGCTAAATTCTGTTTGTACAGCCCATGAGCTGAGCATGTTCATTACAGTTTTTAGTGGTAAAAAAAAGAAAAGCAAAGAAAAATCATACAGTTGACTCAAACAATATGGGTTTGAGCTATACAGGTCAATTTGTGCAGATTTTTTTCAGTAGTAAACACAATACTATGCAATCTGTGGTCGGTTGAATCTGCGCATGTGGAGCCATGGATACAGAGAAATCCGCATACAAAGGAGCCGTGAACATAGAGGAAGCAGGGATACAAAGAGCTAACTGTAAGTTTTACACAAATCTTCAACAGTGCTGAGGCTCATCGCCCCTAACTCCTGCATTGCTGAAGAATGCACTGTGCTTCTTTACTCATAAAACTTTCATAAAATTCAAATTTCAGCATCCACCAATAAAGTTTTATTGGAGTACAGTCACTCCCATGCACTTCCTGGTATTATCTGTGGCTGCTTTTGCGAAACAGCAAATTTGCTACAAAGTTGCAACAGAGACTGCCTGACCCACAAAGCTGAAAATATTTACTGTGTGGCCTTTTATAGAAAAAGTTTGCCAACCCCTGACCTAAAGAATCTTCCCAGTTAGGTACATGTCTAAATCCACCAGCATTCATTGTTTTGGATTAATGGTTGCTCACTCTCTGGTTTCTCTCTTTCTTTCTCTCTCTCGGTATAGTTTTTGTCTCTGTTCAAAGACAGGGGGTCTTAAGGAAAGAATTTCTAGAGGGGCTAAAGGGTTCAAAACAGGGGACCCCAGGAAAAATTCGGTCCACTTTCTGTATTGCTAAGGCTGAGCACTGTCACCAGTGCTCTGATGAAAAATACAAGAAAGCTCACAGGAGGGCCCATTGCCTTACCCTGGAACACTCATGCCCTCTGCCTGGACTTGCTTTCCCCACCTTGCCTCCCTGGATGCCTCATCCATCTTGGAGCAGCACAGACACGCCGGCTTCGGAGGTCTTCCCTGAGCCAGCCACCACGCACACACAGCTCCCCTGGGCGGCAGAGATCGAGGTATGATTTACCTAGATCTAGGGGTTGGCATCCATCCCTTCCTGCCCCTCCCCCAAACACACACCCATGGCCAACACAGTCAATCAGTACAATCTTGTCAGTGAACAAAAGCATAATTCCTAGCCATTTCTGGCTACCTGCTCCCTCTAGACAACCAACTCCTTGCATGTATAAGCCCTGTCTTACAATTTTTATTTTCCCATCTGACACTGTAGTAGGTGTTCAGCTGATACGAATCCTCTCCCGCTTTCCTTCTGTCACCCTACCCTGCAGGAGCAGGTGCAGAATGAAAGCCAAATCTCTTTGCACTAAGGCGCTAATAACTACTTCTCCGGGATCCCTGTAAACGGGCAAGTTCTCCACAGGTGAGAACATGCATCTAGAACTTCAGCCCAGGAGTTCAGATCAGCTTGATGCCAACACCCACCCAAGGTCCCGGGGTGGCTAATATGGTTTTTTCCTCCCAGATAGGGCTACTCATTCTTTGGCTTGTAGAAGGAGAAGCCATAGTCTGTGTTTCCCCTCTAATCTTCTGATGAGCTGGGAAGGTCCTCCATTCCATCTGAGCCCTCTTTCTTCACACTGGGGGGAAGACGAAGCAACAGTCATCCCTAAACCCAACTGAAATTCCTGATTCTTTCCAAGCCAAAGGAAAGTAACTTTCCAGTCTCTCCTTAAAAAGAAAAGACATTCACCTCTCTCAATAGGCATTTCCAGCTGCAGACAAGGTGTTTCAGAAAATTTGAATACAGTGGCCTGTGTCCTGGCATCTACAGCTACCTTAGCGACCTATAACTTTTATAGATTGCCTGGGATACCAAGGGAATTGGTGGCAGACATCTTAGGCAACCAAACTCCCCAGAACTGATTCCTCCAGTGACCTAAACCTTTTGGAGAAGAGAAGCTTCCTAAACTTCAATTGAAAGGGAAAACTTGAAATCTCTATCTACAAAAAGGACAGAAATCCTACGAAGTGTTGTCTTACTGACCTGCCATGGTATAGACATGGACGATTTAGAATTTAAATTCTATTGTGAAAAAAATCATGCCTCAATTGAGAATTGAAAATGAGGGATGCAAATCAAGTGGACCAGCAAATGGAAAGAGAATATTTGGAAAGTGTTAGTTGCTCAGTCTTGTCCGACTCTTTGCAACCCTATGAACTGTAGCCTGCCAGGCTCCTCCGTCCATCAAATTTCCCAGGCAAGAATACTGCAGTAGCTTGCCTTCTCCAGGGGAACTTCCAGATTCAGGGATCGAAGCCAGGTCTCCTGCATTGGAGGTAGACGCTTTATCGCCTGAGCCACCAGGGAAGCCCGTATTTGGAATGGTGGTTCACAAACCTGGACCACTCACCTGGGGAAACATGTTCAAATACAGAGTCCCATGCCTTGTCCCCAGAGAGTCTGATTTCTGTAGATCTGTAATGAAACTTGGGTCATTTTTTGGAAGCTCTCTCAGTGATTCTGATAAGCATTCAAATTTGGAAACCAGCCATGCAAAGAATATTCCTTTCCTTCTCCCCATCATCATGTTCCAGGGTCTCCTGGATCTTAGTTCCCTCAGTTCCTGCCAGCTTCATATTCTAAATCTCAAGTGACAAGAACTCATTTTCTTTAAAATAAAAAAAGGAAGCCGCAGCCACTAAGTGCTATGCTCGGCGCTATGCCCAAAAAACCTGGGAATTTGACGCTGCATCTGGCCCCGGGCTGTTGGAAGGCTGTGTGGTTTCTGTTGAGCTTGCTGCCTGGTTTATTTTAGGTGTTGGGTCTGCAGGCTAGTAGGCTGACCTCCCTTGGCCATTCCCCTGGGAGCAGGCTACCAGTCTCCTGCTGTCTCTGCAGCTACAAGGTACAATTTCCACACGTGGAGGTAATAGGAGCTGACAGTCAGCAATGGCTGGGGTCAGAATTAAACCTGGGGAGACAGCGTTCTGGGGAGAAAGAATTCCTGGCGTTGAGGCTTTACAGGTGGTCCTAACATTGCTACTCACAAGCTATGTGATTTGGTCACTTTCCCTCACTGGATCTCAGTTTCCCTAACTAGGGAACAAGGAGTTGAACTAGATAAAGGCAGCATGGAATGGTGGAAGGAGTGAGTCCTGTGACCAGGCTTCATCACTAACTTGCTTTGTGACTTTGAGCAAGTGAGTGAACCACTGCACATCAGTCTTCTCATCCATAAAATGAGTCTAACAGTATTTCCTTCATAAGATTTATGTGCGAATTTAAGGAGACGATATACGCCAAGGGCTTGACTTAAATTCCATTTGAGGTCCTAGGCACACACATACACACTCACACTTTCTCACCCCTAAACCATCAATCTGATGAAGGGGGTGCCAGATTCAGGTAGAGACGGTGAGTTTGAAGGGAGTTTAGGAAAGGGAGAACTCACAACTCAAAGGGCAGATAAGGAGGAAGGGACATATGACCTTCTTTGAGCTTGAGTTGGAATTTTAACCAATGCCCAGAATTTTAATAAGCAACTGAAGAAAGCAACCCAGGAGTACATAGAGAGAGTTAGTAATTCTGGGTAGGGAAATTTGGGTTTTAATATCTGCCATCTCACTGCCTAGCTCTGTGATCCTGCAGATTCTCTGCTTCTTTGTAAAAGGGAGTTATGGTGAGACTGGTTATGATGATGCAGGAGAAAACACCTTGTATGGTCCTGGAACATGGTAGGTGTTCTATGAATAGATGGATGGATTTCAGATGAGAAAAGTGGCAATGGAAAGAAGAATGCCCAAGCACCTTTATAGGTCATTGAGTGTATTAGTAGAGCTCAGCAATTTCCAGAGTATTCCTGGAACTCTAGAACCCTAAGATGCTCCAGGGAGAAAAAAGTACTCCCTGGTCAATTAACTTTAGGAATGGCAACATGATACATGTCTCTCTTGAAGATTTGCAATCAATTTCAACACATTAGTAATTCTTCAAAGTTCTAACTTTACTTCCAGCCAGTAGTTCCCATACTTAATTCACTTCTCAACCAATTTTCCACATTAAACCTATTAACCTCTCACTGAACTTGGCAGGGGTCTTTCTGGTGTGAAGTAAGGGGAGGGTGGTGAGAAATTTGGAAAAAATTACTTGGGTTTTGCCTGTGTTTCCACTGCATTCAGTTGAGGAACAATCTGTGCAGTGGTGGAAGGAGAGCAGCCAAAGGAGTAAGCGCACGTTCTTGGAAACAGAGAGACCTGCGCTTAAATGCAGTCCCTCCACTGTGAGTCACGCGGCCACGGGCAAGTCCCTTCACCTTTCTTTACCTCCAGCTCCTGATCTATAAATTTGCAGCACTCACCTCAGCAACCCACTGCAATATTCTTGCCTAGAGGATTTCATGGACAGAGGAGCCTAGTGGGCTACAGTCCATGGAGTCGAAAAGAGTCGGACACAACTGAGAAACTAACACTTTACTTACCTCCAAAGATCATTGTGAGAATCAAATGAGTTAATGTACCTGAAGAGGTTAGCATTATGCCTAATACAGAGTAAGCGCTCAATAAGCAGAGAATTGGAGAAGGGAACGGCTGGTGTCATTTTCGTTATGCCACCATTCAAATATCCTCTATCCATCATTTTGCAACGTCCAGTATGACTCAAACATTGAGCCCTGAGTACACATCAGAGTCATCTTTGCCTTCCCCTCTTACATGGGGATCAGCCTAGAGCCCCATCAAGGGGAGAGTAAGCCCATTTCAAAGAAGGCAGTGGTAGGGGTGTCTGATGTGTGCTTTTTCTGAATACACAGCAAAGGAAGAGGGCTCTTTTGGAAGGAGGAGTTGTCCTCCCAAACCTGTCTGGGCTGATAGTGTCAGCTCTTGCAGACTGGCAGTTGGCCACTGGGAGATGGAGAATCTGCTTAGTCATTTCTCAAGAGCAAGAGCAAGAAGCTTGAAAAAGAAGCCAAATATACCCACTGAGAGGTCTGCCAAGTACCTCCTAAAAAGAGAAACGAGGAGCAGTACAGAACTCTCAGCACCAGGATCTGATCAGGGTCACACGGCAAAGACCCCTGGCCACCAGGGTCAGAGACTCACACCCTGTCCAAGTGCCACCACCCTGGGCTGGGGGAGGTTGGCCAGGTTCATCCCGGACCATCAAACTCAAGTCCTCAGCTCTCTGCCCTTTGTTGAAGCATGTTGGCCACTGGCAGCTGCAATCCCTGCAGGGATCCTCTGGTCAGTTTCTCTCCACTGATTTATTAATTACATTCAACATTCATTGAATACTTATTATATATGCTATGGGAAACACAGTTACATAAAAAAATGAAAAAATGTCCCTGCACTTATGGAGTTAACATTCTAGTGGAGAGAGACAGAAAGCACCTAAGTAAGCAAGTAAGAAAATAATTCCAGGGAGTGTAAAGTGCTTTAGGGAAAAACTAGAAGGCTGAGAGCTCAAAGAATTATAAGCTAGAAAAGAATGAAGGTGGGTACTCTGCCCTTCAAAGAAGAGACAAATTTGAGCCAAGACCTGAGTGGGGCAAGGGATGGAGCCAGAGAAGATAAGGAAAGAGAGTGCCCGAAGCAGAAGGGCTGGAGAGCACCACGGCTGCAACAGAAATGAGCCCAGTGTGCAGGAGAGCAGCCAGCATGGCTACAGCCAAGTTAGGAAGAGGACAGGAGGGCAGGAGCGGGTTAGAGATGAGTCAGAAATCCCCCCAGGCCAAGGCACGGAGTCTTATTCCAAGAAGTTTTTGGAAGTTCTTTAATGGTGGAAAGGATAAAGAGCTCAACCTGACTGGAATGTGAAAACCAGATGATAAGAGAGCAAGAGTGGGATCTGGGAGAACAGTTGGCACATCCAGAGAAGTGATGATGGCTCAAGCTAAGAGGTTGGCAGGGAGGGGCTGAGATTTGGGGTGTATTATGATGGTAGAGCAACTGGGCTTGCTCGTCAGTGGGCTGCAGGCTACGCCTGGATGTGAGGTTGATGAAGGGAGACCCTCAGAATAGTGGCCTTCTTCCTGAGATGTGGAAGGCTGCAGGAGGAAAGGTTTGGGGAAAGAAGATACCATGATGCTTTGACAATGACATGAGAGGTTCGAGGTTATATTGGACTCCCAAGGTGAAGGGCTCACCTGGAACTTTGGTGTGTCTGGAGTCCAACTGTCAGCACTGTGGTCATCAGCAAAGTTGCTTAAAGCCCTTCAAATCCCCACACTTCGACAAGACTGAACGTAGTCAGAAGAATGCCATTCGGGAAGAAGACTTTCGCAAAATGTGTAATCCAGTCCCTTTGTTTTACAAGATGAATATGGAGGCCCAGAGAAGGGAAGCAACTCACTCAGTCAAGATCACACAGCAATTTGCTTACCAGGATCCACACCCATGTCCGCCCTACCCTCCAGGAAACATCCTCCAAGTTTGAGTTCTTTTTCTACTACTCACAAAATTGTTTCACACTGATTTCTTCAAGCTATTTACACACTCCCTAAAAACTTCCCTTGCTCTACTACAGGGGAACTTTTCTTTTCTTGTCAAACTTTCTTATCTAACTGAATTTTCTCTACCTCCAGTTTAAGTTCATTTTCTGTTGTAATCACTCTTGTATTATTTTTTCACACTGTGCATGATGTTGTTATACCTGACTTCTCAGAAAATCATGTCAAGTAATTAGGGTAAGTATTTTGATCGCCATTTACAGATGGGGAAACTGAAGCACACAGTCAAGTCAATTATATTCAGTCCCTTAGCTAGGTGAAGATACAGAAAAAAAAACTAGAACCTTGAGGGTCTTAAGTCTCAGCTCAGGGCTCTTCCCTGTGGCCCAGAAGATCTTTTAAACCCATAT
Source organism: Cervus canadensis (assembly GCF_019320065.1). Taxonomy (NCBI): domain Eukaryota; kingdom Metazoa; phylum Chordata; class Mammalia; order Artiodactyla; family Cervidae; genus Cervus; species Cervus canadensis. The sequence goes on along the minus strand of NC_057409.1, from coordinate 30,441,658 downwards.
CCTGAGTCCTCCTTGGTTGATGCCTCTCCCAAGCACTTTATAAACAGAAAGATAATTAACATTACTGCCATCTTTTTTCCACTCCATATAATCCTTTGTCTTTTTAGCTCTCCTCTCTGTGGACTAGATGGATTCTCACTGTCCAAATCCTTTTCCTCTTTGTCCTAGGCACACAGCTAAACTACATTTCCCAGTCTCCCTGTAGTTGAGCATTTCTTTGTGACTGATTTCTAGTCAACAGAATTTGAGCAAAGTTAATGCACACCCTTCACCGTCTGGCCCATAAAAATACTCCAGCTCAACTGTCCGTGCTTTGTCCCACATCAGCTTGATATGCATGAGTCTGGCCACCTTGGAGCCATGTATTAAAGATGGTAGAACTTCAAGATGGAAAGATCCTAGATCCTTCTATCAACATTGGAGAAAAAGAGACTACCAAACAAGAAAATACATTGACACCTTTTGTAAATAACAAATAAGCTTTGACCATGTAAGAACCATTATACATTTTGTGGTCTGTTTGCTACAGTAGCTAATACCGACATGGGTTAGAGACAACCTATTCTGGCCCAAGAAAACACTCTGCAACACCTAGTGACCACTTTCCAATGCTCAGACTCTTAGCTAAAAGCCAAAGTAGAAGAAAGAAGCTCAGAGACCATAGACTGTGTCCTTTATACAAGAGAGGTTCAGAGGAAGAGAGATCTGGCATTGTCTAAGGTCAAGGACACCCAAAGGTCTTTGCAAGACTAGGGCACTCATTTTCTGGATTCTCCTCCAGAGCTCTCTTCTGAACAAAACATTGCCACTCTACAGACCAATGGTGAGTACAACGTCCAAGACAGGCAGTAGAACAGGACTTAGACAAAGCTCACTATCGGAAGTGTCTCCTGTAAAACAAGCTTGTGGTTACCAAAGAGGATACCAGGACCGGGTGAAGAAGGATAAATAAGGAGTTGGGAATTAACATAAACACAAGACTATGTATAAAATAGGTAAGCAACGAGGATCTCCTGCATAGCACAGGGAACTATATTCAGTATCTTGCAATAATGGAAAAGAATCTGTAAGAGAATATATGTACGCTTCACATATATATAAAATAAAACGGGGGTGGGAGGCTTCCCAGGTGGCACTAGTGTTAAAGAAACCTCCTGCCAGTGCAGGAGACATAAGACTTGGGAGTTCAGTCCCTGGGTCAGAAAGATTCCCTGGAGGAGGGCATGACAACCCACTCCAGTATTCTTGCCTGGAGAATCCCATGGACAGAGGAGCCTGGTGGGCTACAGTCCATAGGGTCACAGAGAGTCAGATACAACTGAAACAACTTAGCATGCATGCACGTGTGTGTGTGCGTGTGTAACTCAACCATTTGGCTGTACACCTGAAACTAACACTTGCAAATTAACTTTAATTTAATGTTTTTAACATGGTTTAAAAAAAAAAAAGAAAGAAAGAAATGTCTTCTGTAGTTGTAACCCAACTCTCCCTATCAGCAGTTTACATTCACCTGTTTATGCTATGTCCTCAGAGAAGTTGACAACTGTCTCATCATCTGCCTTCCTATAATAATCTTCCAGACATTAAAGGGTGAGTAACAAATCGGCTTCCCTGGTGGCTCAGATAGCAAAGCATCTACCTGCAATGCAGGAGACCCAGGTTCGATCCCTGGGTTGGGAAGATCCCCTGGAGAAGGAAATGGCAATCCATTTCAGAGTTCTTGCCTGGGAAATTCCACAGACAGAGGAGCCTGACGGGCTACAGTCCATGGGGTTGCAAAGAGTCAGACGTGACTGAGAAACACCCACACACATCATACGGCCCCTCCATTCTCATTTCTCCAGCACAGCGATAGTCTCACAAGCATGTCTCATTTTCTAAAAAGTAAAAACAATCATGACCATAAGAGCCCCATAATCTTGGCGGCAGCGGTTGAAATGTTTGTCTACCCTGAACTGGCCCCATCATCTGGTTGTCTCTTCCATCACTCAGCAGGGCCTGCAGTCTTCACATTCAGGACAGCCACTCTGGCAGGAAGAAGAGAGGGATACCTTTTGTTGAGGGATGGTTGTGTTGATGGTTTGTGTTGGTTTGTGATGGTTTGCAATCAATCTTGCTATAGATGTTCTCCCCACTCCCACATTCCCTGAAGTCTTCTGGACCCTAAACTATAATCTACAGTGTTAGTATTATTTCAGGCAGAGAGTAAACAAATATGCTTTGCCAAGACTGTCCCTAGTGGTCTTGAACCTTTCTTGATCCACATCCCTATCAATAAAGTCCTTTAATCATGTGCCCATAGTATATCTAGTGAAATATTATAATATCTATAACATATATTGGGCTTCCCTGGTGACTCAGATGGTAAAGAATCTGCCTGCAATGCAGGAGATTCAGGTTCAATCCCCAGGTTGGGAAGATCCCCCAGAGAAGGGAATGGATACCCACTCCAGTATTCCTGCCTGGAGAATTCCATGGACAGAGCAGCCTGGAGGACTATAGTCCATGGGATTGCAAAGAGTCAGACACAACTGAGTGACTAACACTATCTGCTACATTATATCATACATTGAAATGTTTAATAGATACATATTTAGGTATACTTAAGTACCTATTTAATATCTCAATAGATATTTAAGTAATATCTATTGCTATTTAAATAGAAATTATATCTACTGGGGCTTCCCTGGTGACAATGGTAAAGAATCCACCCGCCAGCATAGGAGACATGGGTTCAATCCCTGGTCCAGGAAGATCCCGCATGCCATGGACCCACTAAGCCAGTATACCACAGCTACTAAGCCTGTGCTCTAGAGCCCAGGAACCGCAACTGATAAGCCCATGAGCTGCAGCTGCTGAAGCTTGAACTCTCTAGAGCCCGTGCTCTGCAACAAGAGAAGCCTCTGAAATGAGAAGCCCGGGAACCACAGCTAGAGAGTAGCTCCCGCTCTCCCAGCTAGAGAAAAGCCCAAGCAGCAATGGAGACCCAGCACAGCCAAATAAATAAATACAATTATTTCTTTTAAAAAAGAAATAAAATCTATTGAAATATTTATAAGGACACACATGTGCGATACACAAATTAGTTATATAAATGATGAGAACTGTTAAAGGACAAGATAAAAAAGACCAGCATGAATAAAAGTGCTGACAATTTCCTCCCTGGCCCCAGTGGGCCTTTCTGCACAGCCTGCTCTTTGGAGAACACTTGGTTCATCAAAGTTTTCGAACTGAAGTCACAAACTGGCAACCAAGAGGCCAAATGTAGCCCACAAATGTGTTTGGTTTGGCCTGAATAATGTTTTCTAAATTTTCTATTAGTCCCCAACTTGTAAAAAATTGGACCAATTCTTGTAAAAATCTTAGAGATTTTTGAAATTCATTTTATTCACTGCTTTATCCCTGGTGCCTGGAGCATAGTAGGCACTCAACAGACACTTGCTTCATTGAATTTCCAACTTCTCTCAAAAAAATCATGCTGGTACCTCTTCCTGGCAATAACCACCTGGAGCTGAGTAGTGAATGCCCCCTGTACCAGGATGTGGATTCACCAGTCCTAAGCCATAGACCCCACCACCCACTAACGAAGCCCTGTAACCAACCAGCTTCACTCACACCACCTATTGTATGCCTGGTAACTGAACAATTGCTTCTGTTTTAGGACTTCTTGATTACATGATGGCCTTGGTCACCCTCCATGAGCTCAGACCAAACCAACATTCCATCTGGAGTCCAAAGATACAGGTTTGAGTATGATTCTGTCAATTACCATTCTTGGGGGATTTGCTCTCTGAGCCAAAATCTCCTATCTGGAAAATGGGAATTGCAATACCTTTTTTCAAAGGTTATTTGAAAATCAAAATAAATGAAATCATATTTGTGGGCTGTTTTGTAAATTTTGTAAAGTATTACAGAAATTAGAATACAGGCTCAGACAGTAAAGAATCTGCCTGCAATGCAGGAGACCCAGGTTTGATTCCTGAGTTGGGAAGATCCCCTGGAGAAGGGAATGGCTACTCACTCCAGTATACTTGCCTGTAGGATTCCATGTAGAGAGGAGTCTGGCAGGCTACAGTCCATGGGGTTGCAAAGAGTCAGACATGCCTTAGCAACTAACATTTTCACTTTCACCATTGTAACAGCTGTGTTCATCTACCAGGAGGACTAGCTGAGGTTTAGGGATGAAACAGACCACATTTCCCTATATTAACTATATATCTCTACACCTCTACCTTCCATCACACCACTCTGATTTTCAGATGTACTGGGAAGACAAATGACAGGATAGGCCAAAAGTAAGGAATAAGCCACCACCCAAAAAGCTGGGTTCAATTTCTCCTACTGAGGGTGACTCTTTTGTTTTCTCTCTTTCTCATATGTAAGTCACTAACTGCTTGTGACTTGTCAGACCCAGGTCTCCATGCCTTGCTCCCAAAGACCAAAGGTATTACCAGTGTCTTTCTGCACCTAATCCTAAGAGCCAATACCTACAACCTCCACCTTTATCTCCTTGAGTCTAGACCTGTTGTGAATGTCTAATCTTGTTCACCCGTTGGAAATAAGCCCGAGAGCTTTTCTCTCCCACCTTTTTATCAGCAGAGAAACTATTTCTATTCCATATAAGACTAGCTTCGCAGCAATGTTCCCGTTACACACACACAGACACACATACACACCACACACTCTCTTCTCCCTCTGACTCTCCCATAAATATTTGCCAGCTATCAGCTGACCCATATAAAATAACCAATATTCAACCATTTCTGACTTAGGAAAGGAGGCAATTTTATCACCGCCATACCAATATATTTAACCCAGAGACTCAGACTTGGGGGTTTCTGTAACCTCTGAATCTTCCTGTTTTTAAGCCAAAGCCAGTTGTTCTTATCCATTTCCCACGATGATTGTACCGAGACTCTGAGAAAAATGCTTCAGCATCTCAGGCATGCTGGGGAGTTTCCTTCCTCAAGGACCTATAGTTGCCAGACAATTCCGTGAACTAAAAATCCTGGTCAAGATATAGATTCTAGATGCAACAGATTCTTGCCTGTTCAGCCTCTTCCTGTTCCCTGGGGAGAAAGGGTGTAGAAAATTTATAAAATATACGCTGCTGACTTGGGACTAAGAAGTGATAGCCTCTTTAAGGAAGGAGAACATCAACTCAGGATCCCCCAAGTCCCACCATCTTGGAAGCCCCACCCCCCATTTCTCCTCCTTTTGTTCTTTTAGCCCTTTGTGAAGAGGTCCCCAAATTCCCTACCTCAGGCTTCTTCTGTTCTGTCCATCAGCAGGAGCTCTCATTGCTATCTGCTGCATCACCTAAAGCCCTCCCTAGATGTTGTCCTCTCTTCAACCCAATGGAGAAAATGGGGAGTCTCAGGAAAGCTGAGGGAATCCCCCCAACTTCCCACGGGTATTGGGAAATGCTATGTATAACATTAGCCGAAATCTTGTGGTGTTAAACATAGTTCTCTCTGTTGTGGGGTCCCTATTTAACAAGCAAATTCCCCACATATTAAGCATTTCTGAAACTGTTCCTTAGAATGCGAGTGTTCTAAGAGATATTCCTGAGTGTTCCTAAAAAAGGAGTTCTTTGATCAAAAAAGTTTGGCAATCCCTATATGCCATTACTGGCCCCTTGCAGGAATTTCATAACACACAGCTTCACATTCAAGATTTTGAGAGATCTTGCAGAGGAAACCCTATGTAACTTTGTTTGATCTAGTGTTTCCTAAACTTACTCAGCAAAGGAACCCTCTTCTTTCATGAAAATTATTTTTTATCATTTCCTGGACCCTTATGTTTCATAAAATACACTTTGTGAAATCCTGCTCTATCTTGTGAGGGAGGATAAATACTTCACCTTCCCTTTAGAAAATAGAGCTGGTGAGGATGCAGGACCCCTTATCCAAGCCCACCACCCCTGGAGTGAGCACCACTCACGAGTCTTGCAAATGGCTTTCCTCCCCTGCCCTGCACACATGCAGTGTCTTCAAAGAGCAAAGGTTTTCCAGATGCCTGTTCTAGCCCATGTCCCCTCATCAGTCTGGATCCTGAGAAACCCAACATGAGCCTTCGACAGACATGGTTAAGACAAGGAGATCCAAGAGGCGTCCACCCAAAAGAGAAGAATCTGAACATCCAAGTATGAGACATTCTCTTTAGTCCCATTGCCCAATTTTGATTAGACACACCCTGCTCTCCAAACTCATGCATAAGGGCTTTAACTCGTCCCACCCAGGTGGGAAGCCCTTAAGGACCATGCCGAAACCACAGACTTGGATGTGGTGTGCTTTAGTCAAATTCCTTGTGATTCATCTGGATCCCACACTTTAGCATTTCAATCCGCTCTCCTGTTTATTATTCTGTTCCGTCGATGGAATTTATCTCCCCACCTAGAACGTAAATTCCAGGACACTTGATTCCATATGTTATCCTTCCTCTCTTTGTCCCTAAAGTATCTATATCTCAACAGTAGGTACAGTGGAATAATAAACAATACTATAAACAATATTAAACTGAACTTAATAGAATCCCTTCTGCTTTTTATCTACCCCAAGAAAGAAGGGTGGTAAAATAGGAAATTTCTCTTAACCACCTCCTTTAATAGACTCATGTGCGTTAGTTGCTCAGTCGTATCTGACTCTTTGCAACTCCGTGGACTGTAGTCTGCCAGTCTCCTCTGTCCGTGGAATTTCCCAGGCCAAAATACGAGTGGATTGCTTTTTCTTTCTCTAGGGGATCTTCCCCAGGCAAGAATATGGGAGTGGATTGCCAGTTCCTTCTCCCAGATATCTTTGGGATATCTCCCGGATATCAGACCCAGGTTTGATCCCCGGGTCTCCTGCATTGCAGGTAGATGCTTTACCGTCTGAGCCACCAGGGAAGCCCAACAAACTCACAGACTCAACCAGTACCCTCTACTCCAACTGGGACATAAACCAGACAAGCCCACAGGATCTAACCTCTCACAGCCACAGGGCCAAGCTCTCACGCCCTAATGCACTCTGTTCTCACTGACTGCTTGCTTATCGAGAGTCAGGTGTGTTCCTAAATTTGTCCATGCCAGTTGTATGTGTTACTATAGATGTACGTTTTAAATAAAGGTACTGGGACGGACGTTTGTCTTCCACTGGATGGTCTCCATTTGCCTCTCCAGTTCCATTCTCTACTCCGCTCGGTGCCCAGGGAGGCTGACCTTTATAGACTGGACCAATCAAGCCTCCCTGTCCTCTGGCCTCTGCTTGGCTTCTACCAACGGAAGTCATCTGTAGGAAGTGGGAGGTGGAAGGAAAGCAAGGTTGGGCTATTCACCTCCCCGACTCTCTCCTTGCAGGTCTGGAGCTTAATAGTGGCTGAATTCTTCTAGCAAAAAGTTTTGCACCTGCCAGGCAGCTATCTCTTGCAGCTACTTGACATCATTACACTCAGGGATGGGCGCAGCCCCCCACAGTGCCAGTCACTGTGTGCCCCACACCACTGCTTGGCTTCCCTCAATGCTGTCCACACTGTGCACTCCCTTTGCTAAACTTTTTAATTTTTTATTTTTTTTCCATTTATTTTTATTAGTTGGAGGCTAATTACTTTACAATATTGTAGTTGTTTTTGCCATATATTGACATGAATCAGCCATGGATTTACATGTGTTCCCCATCCCGATCCCTCCTCCCACCTTCCTCCCCATCCCATCCCTCTGGGTCTTCCCAGTGCACCAGACCTGAGCACTTGTCTCATGCATCCAACCTGGGCTGGTGGTCTGTTTCATACTTGATAATGTACATGTTTCAATGCTGTTCTCTCAGATCATCCCACCCTCGCCTTCTCCCACAGAGTCCAAAATTCTGTTCTATACATCTGTGTCTCTTTTTCTGTCTTGCATATAGGGTTATCGTTACCATCTTTCCAAATTCCATATATATGTGTTAGTATACTGTATTGGTGTTTATCTTTCTGGCTTACTTCACTCTGTATAATGGGCTCCAGTTTTATCCATCTCATTAGAACTGACTCAAATGTATTCTTTTTAATGGCTGAGTAATAGTCCATTGTGTATATGTACCACAGCTTTCTTATCCATTCATCTACTGATGGGCAGGGCATCTCGGTTGCTTCCATGTCCTGGCTATTATAAACAGTGCTGTGACGAACACTGGGTACACGTGTCTCTTTCAGATCTGGTTTCCTCCATGTGAATGACCAGAAGTGGTATTGCTGGGTCATATGGCAGTTCTATTTCCAGATTTTTAAGAAATCTCCACACTGTTCTCCATAGCGGCTGTACTAGTTTGCATTCCCACCTACAGTGTAAGAGGGTTCCCTTTTCTCCACACCCTCTCCAGCATTTATTACTTGTAGACTTTTGGATAGCAGCCATCCTAACTGGCGTGTAATGGTACCTCATTGTGGTTTTGATCTGCATTTCTCTGATGATGAGTGATGTTGAGCATCTTTTCATGTGTTTGTTATCCATCTGTATGTCTTCTTTGGAGAAATGTCTGTTTAGATCTTTGGCACATTTTTTGATTGGGTCATTTATTTTTCTGGAATTGAGCTGCAGGAGTTGCTTGTAAATTTTTGAGATTAATCCTTTGTCTGTTGCTTCGTTTGCTATTATTTTCTCCCAATCTGAGGGCTGTCTTTTTACCTTGCTTATAGTTTACTTTGTTGTGCAAAAGCTTTTAAGTTTAATTAGGTCCCATTTGTTTATTTTTGCTTTTATTTCCTTTTTAACCATCCCTTCTGGTACCAGCTTTTTTCTGCCTCCCCCCGCAAACCCTGACTAGCCCACCTACCAACAACCATTCCTTTCCCTCTTCTTTTCTACCAGAGCCCGTTTGCTCTAATTCCAGGATTGCAAGTGCTTCAGGGAGCATCTCCTTCATGCCAGAGGAGAACTTTAAATATATATAATATATATATATATTGTCATTCATTTCTTCATTTCTCCCTGGTGCAGGTGCTTATTACAGGTTAGGGGGTATCCATCTCAAGAGTTTGGTTTGATAAATTTGGTCCAGACCTCCTTTCTCAGGGGCTTCCCTGGTGGCTCAGATGGTAAAGAATCTATTTATAATGCAGGAGACGCAGGTTCAATCCCTGGGTCAGGAAGATCCCCTGGAGAAGGAAATGGCTACCCATTCTAGTATTCTTGCTGGAGAATCCTATTGACACAGGAGATTGGCAGGCTAGAGTCCATGAAGTTTCAAAGAGTCAGACATGACTGAGTGACTCTTTTTTTTTTTTTTCTTCTTTCTCAGGAGGCCTGATTTTATGGTCCACGGGACGATGAGTCCCCTGGAGCAGAAATCGGTCATATTAGTGACTCTTCAGACCTAGGCTGTCATTAAAACTAAAAGGTGCTTGCTCCTTGGAAGAAAATCTGTGACAAACCTAGACAGTGTATTAAAAAGCAGAGACATTACTTTGCCAACAAAGGTCTGTACAGTCAAAGCTTTGGTTTTTCCAGTAGTCATGTATGGATGTGAGAGTTGGACCATAAAGAAGGCTGAGTGCTGAAGAACTGATGCTTTCAAACTGTGGTGTTGGAGAATACTCTTGAGAGTCCCTTGGAGTACAAGGAGATCAAACCAGTCCATCCTAAAGGAAATCAACCTTGAATATTTATTGGAAGGACTGACGCTGAAGCTGAAGCTTCAGTAATTTGGCCACCTGATGCAAAGAGCTGACTCAATGGAAAAGATCCTGATGCTGAGAAAGATTGAGGGCAGGAAAGGGGACAACAGAGGATCAGATGGTTGCATGGCATTACCGACTCAATGGACATGAGTTTGTGTAAGCTCCAGGAGTTGGTGATGGACGGGGAGGCCTGGTGTGCTGTGGTCCATGGGGTCACAAAGAGTCAGACATGACTGAGCAACTGAACGACAACAACTGCAGACCTAGGCAGTCCCTGGCACAAAAATTAGTGGAATTGAGCTAAAATATTTAAGTTGGGTTGATTCATAAAGGCTCTAACCGATTCCTAGAGAGCACTGGTTGCCCAAATTCTCAGGCTCGGGTGCAGAAATGCAGGAGCTAGGGTTTCCAGTAAGATTCGTCACTGAGTCCCTCTTCCTACCGGCTGCCTTTCTTGGGATGTCTTTAACCATATAGAGTTCCCTTCACATCATCTGTGTAAATCAGAGCCCAGAGGAGCAGCAACAGGTGGAGAGAGCCAGGATCCTATAAACAGAGGCTTGCCACCGAGACATATGGAAACATTTTGTCCCCTTTTACAGCAGGCCTTTAGCCACTTGCCTCCCCATATCATTCCATTTTCACATTTTCCACGCACCTGCTAGGCGCTAAGCACTATGCTTTTATATAGATTAGTTCACATCATGAAGAACAGAAATTCCAGATTATCCCTGGGCTGGTGGGGATGGGGAATGATCTTGGGTAAGTCCCTGGCCTGTTTCCAGATCTCTAAAATGAGTGGGTGTGCTATATGATCTCTCAGGAATCTTCCAGTCCAAATTTGCTAAAATGCTCTACAGCTCTGAGATCGAGTTTCTCCTTCCAGAAGAAGCACCAGTAAACCCCTCTTAACCTGAATTTCCCCATCGGAGAGGGGAGCCCGAGCCCAGGGCTTGAGTGCAGGCGACTTAGTTTTTTGTTTTACTTCATTTCTGAATCAGCTCATGTTGCTAAATTCTTTTTTCTTTGTTTGTTTCTATGGGAGTATAGCTGCTTTATAATGTTCTGCTAGTTCCTGCTGTAAGGCAAAGTGAACCAGCTAAATGTATACATATATCCCATCTTTGTCACCACAGAGCATTGAGTAGGGGTCCCTGTTCTATACAGGAGGTTATCATTAGTTATCTATCTTATGCATAGTAGTGTATGTGTCAGTCCCTACCTCCTAATTCACGCCCTCTTCCCCCACCCTTGCCTTGGTGTCCATATATTTGTTCACTACGTCTATGTCTCTATTTCTGCTTTGCGAATAGGTTCCTCTGTACCAGTTTTCTAGATTCCACGTATATGCATTAATATATACTATTTATCTTCAGGAAGCTTAGTTTTTGAAGTGATCCCAGGAAATAGGAGTGGGGCAATGGGAGGAAGGGAGGGAAGGAGTCTAACACAAGGGTGGGTTGTTAAGCTAGTCACCACTCTAGGAAACTGAGGCTCAGTCTCACTGGTATCCTCTGAAGAGCCAGACAGAACGCATTCATAATTCCATGCCCTAGAGGAATGGAAAGAGAGGAACATTTTACATCAGCTCCCATCCCACTGGTCATGGTTGTCCCGTGGGAGTTAACTTCCTCCCTCTTCCCAAGGTGGACCTTGACAGTGACCAGCAGTTCTGTGCAGTGACAACAGAGAAGTCCCAGCAAGAAGCAAGCTTACAGCTTAAGGGAGGACTGCCAGAGGCTAAAAGGTAGGCCAAGAGAATCAGAGTTTGCCAGACTTAACAAAAATAGAGTATGCTCACTTAAATTTGAATTTTCATATCAACAATGAATGCAATATTTAGGACATGCTTATGTTAAATAAATTTTTTCGTTATTGATCTGAAATTCAAATGTAACTGAGTGTCCCACATTTTTTATGGCAACCCTGTGTGCAATGCACAGCTGGGAACAGAAGGCAGGCCATGCTAAGCGCCAGCCCTACCTCTCCAATCTCCTTTAAGGAATTTACCTATCTGCCTTGAAGACCTTTAAATTTCCCATTTCTCCAAATTTCTGATATAGAAGTAGCTGAATTATGAGTGATGACCTGCTCTGTACAAGGCCAGAGAGGTAACAGGGAAAAACGCAGCCAGGTAAGATGAAGTGGGACACAAAATTTCTAGTTCTTCGGGGACTCAAAGCCCAGAAAAGGAATCCTGTGCTTGTACTCATAAGACCTCAGGCTGAGCAAATCCAGGCTGATGCTGGGCTCACCACCACGTCCCTCCATGGCTGTGAATATCTGCAAGAATGCCAAGACCTACAGGGAATGAAAGAACAGAAATATGAATTTTCATTAATAATGAAGATAAGAATGACAAAAGCCAATATTTTTTCCTGCAAATCCTTTTGTTGTTTTCAAGCAGACTTCTCCAAAATACCAAATGTGATCATCTTCAAAGCTCTAGAGTTACATGTTTCTTATTTTGAGTTCAGGAATTTAAGTGCTTAAAAAACAATGCTTTTGTAATGTCCTAGAAGGATGGGATGCGGGGGCAGGGGTAGGAAGGAAGCTCAAGAGGGAAGGGATACATGTCTAAATATAGTTGATTCACTTTGTTGGACAGCAAAAACAAACACATTGTAAAGCAATTATACTCCAATAAAAAGTCTTTGATAAAAAAATATTTTAAAATCATAAATAGAAAAAATAGTGCAATCTATATCTTTTTTCTTGTAGCTTCAAAATTTCCAGAACTTTCACATTGTTCTTTAGTGAGGCCTCCTCAGCCCTATGCTTTCAGAAGCCTGCTGCCCTCCTGCCCAGGTTCTTAATCTAACCAGAGTGACAACTCCATTTGAGTCCCAGGACTTTGTCCCTCATCCCTGGTGAGAACAAAGCTGAATTGTATGGGAGTTGGAACCTTGAATCTATCTCACACCCAGGCCCTCTGGTCAAGAGGCTGCAGCTGTACACTCACCTTCATAGAGTATAAACCCCATCAGCAGATGTCTGGGCTGTAACAATTCCACAGCATGGTTCCTGTTGAGTCTGAGTTTCCAAAAGTGGGATGGAAAGGGCCATGGGATCATCTTGGCAAGCCTCCCTATTCCATCGATAAAGATGCTCCTTTCCACAGGTGGAAGGCAACTGGTCTAAGATTCATAACTGCATTTCTCCATTTGACAGAATCAAAAGAACTCGGTGCTCCTTCTATTACCCCAACAATAGCCTCATCCCACAGCCCCATCCTTCCCTCTGATTGTATTGCCTCCTTGGTATTTGTGTTACTCCATTATGGCAGGAGCTTGGGTGTTATAACAAACACAACTCCCCTATATAATCCACAGGGAGCAGTTTTCAAAAACTACTGTGGTGAGCATTTATTCTTAACCATACATCAGAGCCTCACGCCTCCCAGGGCAATAACTATGAACATCTCACTATAGAGGAAATCTGCATTCAAATCCTGGTTCTGTCATTTAATAGTCATGTAACTTTGGGCAGGTCACATAATCTTCTAGAACCTTCAGTTCAGTTCAGTCACTCAGTCGTGTCTGTCTCTTTGCGACCCCATGGACTGCAGCATGCCAGGCCTCCCTGTCCATCACCAACTCCTGGAGTTTACTCAAACTCATGTCCATTAAGTCAGTGATGCCATCCAACCATCTCATCCTCTGTTGTCCCCTTCCCCTCCCACCTTGAATCTTTCCCAGCATCGGGGTCTAGAACTTTAGCTTGGCTAAAAATGGACAAGTGATCTCTGTCCAACTTATTGTGAGGAGCAAATGACTTCCCTTGTTTCATGCAGGAGCCACTAGCCACATGGGGTTCTTTAAGCTGAAACATAAATAAGATAAAATAAAAATGCAATTCCTTATCCTCACAAGCCACATTGCGTGTGCTCAGTGGCCACATGTGACCAGTAGCTACCATATTGGACAGGACAAATACAGAACATTGATCCATCACAGAAAATGCTGTTCCTCAAGGCTGCCAGAAGGTACTCAAAACACATCAGCCATGGGGTCCTTCATGGTTTGGTTCCAACCTTCCAGTCCAGGTTCTTCTCCTGTCACACCCAGCCATCTGCTCCTTTATATTTTCCACCAAATCACATGTTCTTCCTGGCTGTTACTTCCACGGTGACTTGTTTCCTGTGATTTTCTTGTTGAGAATGCCCTCCTTATACTGGATCCCAAGCTTTTCAAAAACCAGTTTTCAAAAACTACTGTGACGAACATTTATTCTTAACCACACATCAGAGCCTAACACTGCCCAGGGCAATAACCATGAACATCTCACTACAGAGGAAATAGGCATTCAAATCCTGTTTCTGTCATTTATTAGTCATGTAACTTTGAGCTGCTCCTGTCTGCATAGAAAACCGTGCTCACGCCCAGGCCCAATGCAAAAAGTTCCTCCTTAGAGGCAGTGTCTGCCATGCTCCTGGAAGGAATCAATCAATCCTCTTTCTCCAGATCCTCTATTGATGACCCCACTACAACATTTCCACCCTGAGACCGACATGTGCTCATCTCTGAAGGCCTTGAGGGCAAAGACTGGGTCTCATTCATCTTTGTGCCCCAGATCTGGGAAGAGTAGAGATCTTGGTCAATATCGACACCACGGAACTCACTACCACCACGCTCCTTCAGCTCATCAGTTCCCAGTGCTGGCTCAGTCTTAGCTAAACATTTTTCAGGGAAAGGTTTCCCCACAGGCTGCTGGTTCCCTCCAAGCAGGCAAAGCTGTGGAGGGAAGCTGGAGGTGGAAGCCGGGGCTCAGGCTGGGTCAGTGGCCATGGGGAAGAGGTCAGTTGAAAGCCGGCCCCAAGGGGAAGAGCTGGAGGGAATGATAAGGGCAGTCCCAGAACACACACTGACCATTCTCTCCCAGTGGAATACCCTCTGCCTGACCTCTCTGACGACCAGCGCCGCTGGCTCTCCCCTCCTCTCACTTGGGCATTCTCCTCAGGGCACTGCCCCCACGTGCCTCCCCACAGGCCCCGGGGCCAGCAGAGCCTCCTGCCGCTCAGTGGCCCCTGCGCCTGCCTCAGGATCCCTTCCAAATGAGTATATCTCTACACCACCTCCCTCACCCATGTCTTCTCCCATGTTCTTTTTTTTTCTTTCCTACAAATGTCACATTAAAGCGAAAGTGAAGTCACTCAGTCGTATGCAACTCTTTGCAACCCCATGGACTATAGCCCACCAGGCTCCTCCGTCCATAGGATTCTCTAGGCAAGAGTACTGGAGTGTGTTGCCATTTCCTTCTCCAGGAGCTGTTCCCAACCCAGAGATTGACCCAGGGTCTCTCACATTGCAAGCAGATGCTTTACCATCTGAGCCACAAGGAGCTCACAAATGTCACATTCAGTTCAGTTCAGTTCAGTTGCTCAGTCGTGTCCGACTCTTTGAGACCCCATGAATCGCAGCACGCCAGGCCTCCCTGTCCATCACCAAATCCCGGAGTTTACTCAAACTCATGCCCATCGAGTCGGTGATGCCATCCAGCCATCTCATCCTCTGTCATCCCCTTCTCCTCCTGCCCCCAATCGCTCCCAGCATCAGGATCTTTTCCAATGAGTCAACTCTTCGCTATACCATTTCTGGCCTTTATCGAACCCATCTTTGCCTGAAATGTTCCCTTGGTATCTCTAATTTTCTTGAAGAGATCTCTAGTCTTTCCCATTCTGTTGTTTTCCTCTATTTCTTTGCATTGATTGCTGAGGAAGGCTTTCTTATCTCTCCTGGCTATTCTTTGGAACTCTGCATTCAAATGGGAATATCTTTCCTTTTCTCCTTTGCTTTTCGCTTCTCTTCTTTTCACAGCTATTTGTAAGGCCTTCTCAGACAACCATTTTGCCTTTTTGCATTTCTTTTCTTGATGGGAATGATCTTGATCCCTGTCTCCTGTACAATGTCATGAACCTCCATCCATAGTTCATCAGGCTCTCTGTCTATCAGATCTAGTCCCTTAAATCTATTTCTCACTTCCATAGTATAGTCATAAGGGATTTGATTTAGGTCATACCTGAATGGTCTAGTGGTTTTCCCTACTTTCTTCAGTTTAAGTCTGAATTTGGCACATTAGCATGCTTTAATTTTTTTTAGGCCTTTATTGAATTCATTACAACAGTGCTTCTGTTTTATATTTTGGTTTTTTGGCCACAAGGCATGTGGGCTCTTGGCTCCCTGACCAGACATCAAACCTGCACTTCTTGCAGTGGAAGGTGAAGTCTTAACCACTGGACCACCAGGGAAGTCCCCTCCTGTGCTCTCTTTTTTTTTTTAACAGGCTATGCAAATCAGTTAAACTAGAGAAACATATATAGGTTAAGTAGAGTACCTTGTCTAAGTTCTTAGTCTTCTTTTTTTCTAATACAATTATTTTATTACAGTTCTGTAAGATACTGTAATCCAAATGCTTTCAGACATTTTGATTTGGGGAAGAGTTTTAAAGATACACAGTTTTCTTTAAGAAAAAAGTTGAAATCACAATACATTTTAGATCTCCTAACCCATTAGCTCTTTTTCCATTCATTACTTAGGAAGAAAGTCTTCTTTTTTCTTGTTGTTCAGTGGCTAAAGAGCCTCTTGATGAAAGTGAATCAGGAGAGTGAAAGAGTTGGCTTAAAACTCAACATTCAGAAAACAAAGATCATGGCATCTGGTCCCATCACTTCATGGCAAATAGATGGGAAAACAATGGAAACAGTGACAGACTTTATTTTCTTGGGCTCCAAAATCACTGCAGATGGTGACTGCAGCCATGGAATTAAAAGACGCTTGCTCCTTGGAAGAAAAGCTGTGACCAACCTAGACAGCGTATTAAAAAGCAGAGACAAAGGTTCATCTAGTCAAAGCTATGGTTTTTCCAGTAGTCATGTATGGATGTGAGAGTTGGACTATAAAGAAAGCTGAGCACCGAAGAATTGATGTTTTTGAACTATGATGTTGGAGAAGACTCGAGAGTCCCTTGGACTGCAAGGAGTTCAAACCAGTCAATCCTAAAGGAAATCAGTCCTGAATATTCATTGGAAGGACTGAAGCTGAAACTCCAATACTTTGACCACCTGATGCAAAGAACCAACTCATTGGAAAAGACCCTGATGCTGGGAAAGATTGAAGGCAGGAGGAGAAAGGGACAGCAGAGGATATGAGATGGTTGGTTGGATGGCATTATGGATGCAATGGACATGAATTTGAGTGAGCTCTGGGAGTTGGTGATGGACAGGGAAGCCTGGAGTGCTGCAGTCCATAGGGTCACAAAGAGTTGGACATGACTGAGTGACTGAACTGAACTGAGTCGTTAAGTTATGCGGGACTCTTTGCAACCCCATGGACTGCAGCATGCCTGGCTTTCCTGACCTTCGCCATCTCCCTGACCTTGCTCAGATTCATGTCCACTGAGTCAGTGATGCCATCCAACCATCTCATCCTCTGTTGCCCCCTTCTCCATCTGCCCTCAATCTTTCCCAGCATCAGGACATTTTCTAATAAGTTGGCTCTTCACATCAGGTGGCCAAAGTCTTGGAATTTCAGCATCAGTCCTTCCAGTGAATATTCAAGCTTGATTTTCTTTAGAATTAGCTGGTTTGATCTCCTTGCTGCCCAAGGGACTCTCAAGAGTCTTCTCCAACACCACAACTCAAAAACATCTTTCTTTTTTTAGGTTACTAACTTTTAAAATTTATTAGTATATACTTTAAAATTTCTTACCTAGGTAACACTGAATTATTGTTTCACAAGTACAACATTATATTTCTACTTCTGTATTACTCTACAATGTCCTCACCACCAAAAATTTCTTGATCTTTCACCGTGCAGCTGATTTCCTCTGCTCCTTCTTTCTTTGTTTGGTGACCACCCCACCATCCTTCCAGCTTCCTGACTAGAAACCCCCCACCAAACTTGTCCTCCTCCTTCCTTCTCCTCCAAGATCACCTCCTGCCATCAGTCAGAAAGTCCTGCCCATCAGACCCTTGCAGTGGCCTGAACTCTGCCTCTGAACTTAGTGGGCCCCCATGTCTTCTCGGGTGGGCCATATCACTGTAACAGCATCCTAACCAGGCTTTCCTTCTCTAATCTGTGGTCTTTTCCATCCATTTTGTCAGAATCATCCTCCTAAAATACAAATTGTTCTCCTCCTGGCCTCTGCCCTCCACCATTGCCCACAGGGCCGAACACAAACCTATCTCCTTAAACAAATATTCAGGTTCCTTCCAGATCTTACTCTCACTTACCTTGGCTACCTTCCCTTCTCTGGAACATGCCGTCCAATTCCCCACTTGTGTGCCTTTTCTCTGCCTCCCTCATCCCCAACACCCACCCTACACTTGCACAAAGTCTTCCAAGTTCAGCTCCAACATCAGCCTCTCCATATGGTCCTGGAAGCAGGCCACCATTGGGTTCCCACCCGACTTGCACACAGATGGGCTGAGGGACCTCAGGAAAGTTACCAAATCCCACCATGGCTCATTTTCTTCATCTGTAAAATGGGACCATATCATTGCCTACCAGTTGTTAGCAGATGGAATGAGCTACTTCATTAAAAGCGTGTAGCATCACACCTGGCACATCTACCTTTGGTGATGGTGCCTCCCAGGGAGAGGTCTCAGACTCTCCAACCATAGGCTGCCTGAATCTCAGGTATAGGGCTTAATTATTTGGTTCTGTAATGAAATTGTTTTTGCGTCTGGTCGCCTCACTCAGAAGACTCAGGAATCCAACCTGGTTGGCCGGTCACCTCCCAAGCCCGGCACACAGTAGATCCTATGAAGCCTCCTGCTCAGATCCTGCCACCCCACCCCCCACCCCTGCCTCCAGTGACTTCCAGTAAAATTCTTTTTATTTATTTTTTCCCCTCTCTGAGTTGTTTACTTTTTTTTTTTAATGGGAACATAGTTGCTTTACCGAGTTGTATTAGTTTATGCTGTACCACAATGTGAATCAGCCCTATGTATACACATATGCCCTCCCTTCTGAGCCTCCCTCCATGCCCCCATCCCAGCCCTCTAAGTCATCACAGAGCCCCGAGCTGAGCTCCCCGTGCTCTACAGCCGTTTCCCACTAGTTACACACGGTACTGTCTGTACACAGTGCTATTCTAATCCGCCCCACCCTGCCTTTCCCCTGCTCTGTCCACAGGTCCATTCTCTGCGTCTGCATCTCCATTCTGGCCCTGTAAATATGTTCATCAATACCATTTTTCTAGATTCCATGTATATGCATTAATATACAATAGTCAAAGGTCTTTTTAATTATGGCTCCACAAGGATCACTCGTGAGACTGTGGGGGATGGAGAAGGTGTTTCTGAGACAACGTGTGAGAGCGGGTGAGCAAGCTTCTGTGTGAGTCTTCTTGAAAACGTGTGTGAGCGAGAGTATGTGTGGAAGCGAGTGTACTGAGTCTGTGTTTGAATGAGAGCACTGTATGAGGGTGTACAGGAGTGGATGAGAATGTGTGTGTGAGTGTGCGTCGGACCAGGCTGCTTTCCAGCACAAATCTTGTCGTTTTCCTGTCCCTTCAGCTATCCCTAGGGTCAAAATTTCCATATGTCTGTCAGCAGTCAAAGCAAAACCGTGCAGAGCTACGAAAGACTCGGCAACTTATTTCTACTGCTCGTATCCTACACAGCAGAGAATGTACAGAGCTGAAAGTAACAAGACACCAGGGCCCCCGAGGGATGTACCCCGTGCATGGAGGCTGCAAATAACACCCCTTCATCTCCAGGTGGCTTGTCTCTTTGGCAGTCAGAGAAGTTTGTTCTGCCTGTACAATAAGATTAGCAAATATCTACTGAGCACTCTTTATGTATTGGGCATTTTACTGATCAGCAAAAGATTAACTCTTAGAAGTAGTTACTCTCATGATTTCCAGTTAAAAAAAAAAAACTAAGGCACAGAGAATCTAAATATCAATAGCCTGCCCAGAGCCACACAGTTAGTAAGTGATGGTGCCTTGATTCAACCCAAGAAGTGTAACAATCACGCTCGTGTGTGTAACTACCACACTTGCTGCCAGAAGTGGCTGTTTCAGGGCTCTGTCCCATGCCCCATGCTGCTGAGATCTGAGATAAAGAATGTGTGCAGCAGAGGAGAAGGGGACCTCGGTAACCAGAACATGAAAACTGGGCAACTTGGGCAGATGCTGGAAAGAACAGAAGAATGGGAGCCAAGGAGAAGTCTCGTGATTCCCAAACATCCAAACATGGAGGTCTCTGAAAAGCGCCCTGGCTGAATCAGAGCCATGTGTAAGTGACCCTGCCTGAAGGATCAGCCTGACACCAGGGGAGTGCCAGTTGGATGGTAGGCAGCAGCAATTTGTTCCTGGCTGAAGCCAAGCCACTTGGAGTTGTGGGATCAGCAGATGTCAAGGTAGGGTGGGGCTGAAGAAGCCCAAGCCAGCAACCAACTTGTTACCGGTTAGCGCTGTCCCAGGGCTGCAGCCATGGCTCTCCAAACGAGGCTCCAGGGCCACAATGCAGGAACCCCCCAGAGAGCTCACCAAACTGCGGATTTGAGGGCCCCACCCTAGTCAACTACACTTTCTGACACCTGACCTTGAAATCTGCATTTTTCACAAGCTCCTCTAGTAATTCCGATTTTCTCTCAACTCTGAGAACCACCAACATGCAGAAATGCACAGCCAGCTGTCTTAGATTCAGTTCCCAAGAAGTAGATCTGAGAAGGGGGATCTTAGACAGTGCTCTTACACACTGTATTATTAAAGTGCTCCCCAAAAGGGCTGATAAGAAAATGTGGAAGCAGAGCAAGAAGGGAGGACCCCAGGAAGGATGTGAAGTCCAGCAGAAGGTGGCTTCCACCCAATCTCCCAGGGCCTCAGGAAGGTAAGTCCTGTCTCCAGTCAGCCACCCCAAGTCCTTCGAGTATCTGGTTCTTAATCACATCAAAGCTACGGTTTTTCCAGTAGTTATGTGAGAGCTGGACCATAAAGAACGCTAAGCAGTGAAGAACTGATGCTTTTGAACTATGGTGCTGGAGAAGACTCTTGAGAGTCCCTTGGACCACAAGGAGATCAAACCAGTCAATCCTAAAGGAAATCAACCCCGAATATTCATTGGAAGGACTGATGCTGAAGCTGAAGCTCTAATACTTTGACCAACTAATACAAAGAGCTGACTCATTGGAAAAAACCCTGATGCTGGGAAAGATTGAGGGCAGGAGGAGAAGGGGACGACAGAGGATGAGATGATTGGATGACGTCATTGACTCAATGGACAAGAGTTTGAGCAAACTCTGGGAGACAGTGAAGGACAAGGAAGCCTGGCGTGCTGCAGTCCATGGGGTCGCAAAGAGTCAGACATTACTGAGCAATTGAACAACAACAACACTGTTAATTTTCTAGTCAAAACTGGGTTTTCTTACTGGTCCCTTGTTTATTAGCATGAAGAATAATGGAAATGGGTTCTTTCCTTGAAATCAGAAAAACAATATGTAGATTGGCTAAAATAAGTTAGAAATGCTCACACCTCACAAGAAGAGGGTGTAAGAACCACCCTCTGGCGCCAGGCAAAGGGCATGGACTTTGATAAATACACGAAGGCAGTAAAAGTGGTAACACCTCTGTCAAAAACAGGGGCAATGGCCAAAACCCAGATTGTGTCATCTCTTCTGATGACAAAGGCCTCCAGTAAAGGCTGAGAGCACTTTGAAAATAACACAATTTTCTTGGGACCTGGGAGAGAGAGTTGAAGAAACTGCAGCTGATGGCAGAAAAACTCAGATCTTTCACTTTACAAATGATACATTGCTCCAATACCACGAACAGAAGGAGAAATGAAAGCATAATGACAAGAAAAATGAGAGATGGAAAATCAGTGGGTGCAGTGTATGAGGAAAAATGTCACCTGTGTTCAGATCTATGAAAAAGCAGAGTAAAAATTTCATCATCATGTTTGATGACAATTAGCTTTGAGATGATACGCAAGTTCTGTCTATATCTTCATATGCTTTTTTTCCTTTTCCTCATTGCATTTAATTATTTTTATCACAAATATTTTACATGCAACTATTTCAAAGTATTCCTTTAATTAAGATCAACCCTTTGGTTAGTAAATAAATGTGGTTTTTCTTTCTTTTTTTTTCCTAACCATGTGGCATGTGTAATCTTTAGTTCCCCAACCAGAGACTGAACCCACGCCCCCTGCTTTGGAAGCACAGAGTCTTAACCCCTGGACTGCCAGGGAAGTCTCATAAATGTGGTTTTACTTTAAAATAAAAACAATTCAAGCAGGAGGCTAATTCCCAACAGAGCTTCTGGCTATTATCCCACCAGAAAAGATGTGCAGTTGTAAGCTTGCAGGATGGTGCAAAGTTCTAAAATCTATAACTTCTCCTACATCCAGTAAAACAAAGATGCAGGCAGGTAGGGTAGGAGGTGATGGGCTTACCTTTGATGACAGGGAGGAAATTAGCTAAAGCCAGTCTTTGTTGTGGGGGAGGGAGGAACAGAGTAAGGAATGGAATGGAAGGGGACAGCTCCCCCAGAGAGAGGAAGGGGGAAGCTACACTGATGAACCCAGGCAGGAGTGGCCATCACCTGTGCTACAGCCTGAAGCCAGGCCTTGGGCTAGGTCTCTCCCTTACATGATCCTATTTAACTTTCCTAACAAAGGCTGTATCCAGTTTTTCTCTTTACAGATAAGGAAACTGAAACCCAGAGGGGTTCAGTGATCTACCCAGGTCGGTTGGTAAGTGGCAGAGTCCTGGAAGTGATCTGCATCAGAAATGTTCCAGGCCCAAGGGGGATGCGGCATAAGACACATTTCAGGCTCCAGAGGAAGCAGGAGAAGCCTAGGACCTGAGCGGGGCAGTGAAAGTGGGGAGCAGAATGAGGGGGAGAGCAGCAAGAGGTAAGCCTGGCTGCTTCAGGCAATCCCCTCTTTGGAGAAGTCCTCTAGACACACACCAGCAGATATTAATCAACCCCTCTGTTCTGGCCATTAGATTAATGCACTCTCAGCTCCCTTAGACTCTGATCAGGGGAAGGAAAAAGAAAAAAAAACAGCTTTGTCAGTGCGTATCCAATTACAAAGTTAAGACGCAGAAAATCTTGGAGCCAGAACCTGCAAGCTCAGCAGTCTCTAAGTTCAGTTTGCTTCAGATTTTGATACTTGAAAAAGCAGGGGTCCCTGCAAGCTCCATTCGCTTTCTTTCCTCTCCGCCTCTCTCCTTCCCTCCTTCCTTCACCCTTCTCTTCTCCTGTCTTGTATTCATGCAGGCAGCAAAGATTGCTGACACCCACTGTCAGACACACTAAGGAAAAACAATTTCCCAAGCATCTTCCTTTTCATGATCTCCTCTGACCCTGAAGGGTAAGGTGTCATCATCCCCATTTTAAATGATGAGGACACTGAGGTTCCACAGCTGGTCACCGGTCATGTGTGGACTTGAACTCAGGATTCTCTTAGTCGAAACTCCTTGGTTTTCATTGTTTTTCCCCTACGCTAGAGACTTGCCCTCACCTTTTCCATTCTGAGGCAGCTGTTGAATAAACTCAGCCAACTCCATGAGCGCCACCTCCACCTCTGCCCAGGTTGCCAGCAGGGAAGGGACAGGCAGGGACAGTAAAAAATAAAAAGCCGTTTGGCAGGCAGTCTGAGTGTCCCAGGTCATGGGCCATGCCAGTGCTGGGCTCTAAGATGAGCCCAAGTGGCAAGGGAACAAGAAACTGAAGGAAAGAACATGTGAGCCATCTTCAAATCTCATACTTGAGAGGTGTGAACAGTGAGAACCAGAACAGGATGTCTACCTGCTCCAGAGGGGTGCCCAGGACCAAGGGGCTGGAGACGGTCAGAAGTGGATGGAGGGGAAGGAATGGGAGAGGAAAGGGGCAGACTGGAAGATGGAGGTGGAGGGAGCCTGCCCCCATAGGATGGGGATATGGACTAGAAGGACCACTTACCGAAGGACTAGGATAAGCCTGGTTTGGAGTCTTCCAGCAGGGAGGGTTCACTACCTCTGCCTTCTTGCAGGGAGTCCCCAGTGGGCAGAGAGGTCCCTCCCCCTGCCTGGAGGGCTGAGAGGATGGAGATGGGAGGGAAGACAAGGCTAACCTCAGAGGGGAACTCTGGGATGGGGGCAAGGCAAGAAGTGCCCTGGCCTGAAATGCATTTGGCAGCAGAATCTAGAAATTTCGCCTGATCCAGAGCTTTACCACGTGTTCTTTTCTGTTTCTGTGATGACAACGATAAAGAGAGAGGAAAACAAACCCAAGAAACAGGCAGAACTCCTCTCTCACCTCTCTTGACCGGGTAGAAAGCAACCCCTTGAGGAGACAGGGGGTTGGGAGAGAGTCTAGAAGGAAGTCCCATATGGAGCTAGAAGATTCACCCTGTATTCGAGAAGGTCACCCCGGCCACCTGGGCAGGAGCTGGCAGCCAGCCCCACCTCTCCCCACTCCCACCCACTGGCTAGGTAAATGAGCGGGATAAACGGCCCCCGAGGTAGACGCCAGCACAGGTCACCCAGTCTTTGGAAGTGACGGCCCATTCCCTTATCTCCGCAGCTGTTGGGCAGCCTAGCAGGCACAGGCTCTGGTTACAGGGTATAAACAGCCACAGAATCAGCTGGTTTTAGTCTGACCTCTGCCCTGGGCTTCTGCCTTAGGGGAGTAGGGTGGGGGAAGGGCAGCAGAGGGGGGATACTCAAGGTGGACCGCCTCCGTCTCAGTTCTCCGCCTCCTCGTCCCCCCCGGCACTCCTCTGAATTCTCTCCAGAAGTTGCAGTTCCTCCTTTCCCAGGGTAGTCCTGTGTGCAGGTCCCGGCGACCTTGATGTGGGCTGTGATGCACGTGAGCAGCCCATCTCACAAGTCTGTCAGATCACAATTGTGTTGCTTTTGGACAAAGGCCATCCCATCCATCACCTTGTGCAGACACACACAGCCCCTCTCCTTTGAGCAACAGATATGCACCTTTCTTCAGACCTTCATCCTGGGGGATGGGAAGTTTATCTTTTCGGCTCTGTGATCCCTTGCTGCCCCCAAGATGGGTCCTGTATCTTTGGAGTATTTCCCCAAGAACTGCAGATGATCAGAGTGTGTGCACAGAGGGGGCATCCAAGCTTAACAGCAAACCCAACCCAAGGGGCCTCACTGTCTCTGGAAGAGAATCCAGAAATTCAAAGCTGGTTTTCTTACCAAGGGCCTTCCCATAACCTTCAGAACCAAGACTGCTGGGCTGGGCTCTTCTGCCAAGGCAGCTGAGACGTTCGGAGAACAGATGACATCGGGGGAGCCCTGCCAGATGCGTGGATTACTCCAAAGAGAGCAGAAGAAACAAACCACTGACAGCCCAACCAAATACACCCTCGTGTTAATCCAGGCAGGGCGATCAGCTAGCAAAGGGCAGAGGCCTGACTCAGCCCCAGTTCCACCTCCAGGTTTCTATCTGGCAGGCTCGTGGAATTTCTCTCCAGCTCTTGCTTACCAATTATTGTAGATTCATTCTCCATCGGTCTCAGAGGGCTAGGGTGCTGCTCATCCATGGCTGTGGGATCTTGAGACTCTTCACTTCTCCACAAGATTGTTTCTTCCCATAAAGTGCAGGGGTCTGATCAAACTGGAGGGAAACGCTAGTCACTCAATCGTGTCTCTTTGTGACCCCGTGGACTGTAGCCCGCCAGGCTCCTCTGTCCATGGGATTCTTCAGGCAAGAATACTGGAATGGGTAGTCACTCCTTCTCCAGGGGATCTTCCCGACGCAGGAATCAAACCCAGATCTCCCGCATTGCAGGCAGATTCTTTGCCATCTGAGCCACCAGGGAAGTGCCTCTGATCAATCTAGAAGTGTCTAATCAATCTGTATGTGCTAATCAATCCACACTTACCAATCACGGCAGCCTTTTTTATTTTGATCATGTGAAAAAACAGGTGACTACAAGAGCAGGGGGCCTTTAGAAACTGGGGGAAGGTGAAAAAAAAAAATACTCCCAGAGGGAGAGATTAGAAAAAAGAGGAGACAGGGGACAGAGGCTGGACTTCAAAACACTGAGCTGCAAAATCTGAAGCAGGCTCCTTGTTTTTCCAACGCCACCAGGCCAGGCCAAAACTGTGGTTTTAGTTATGCAGCTACCATGGTCCTCTGCTTTCTATCATTTATGAAGGCAGTTTGTGTAGATCTGGGAGGAGGTGTGTGTGTATGTGTTTTAAGTTGACTGACTTGAAACTTCCTTCATGGAAGAAGAAATTTCCTTCTCTTTAACAGTATTTATTGATCATGCTAGTGCTAAGTTGCTTCAGTCATATGACCCTATAGACCATAGCCTGCCAGCCTCCTCTATCCATGGGATTCTTCTGGCATGAATACTGGAGTGGGCTGCCATCCCCTCCTCCAATGGATCTTCCCCTTATTGATCATATTTGCAACTTAAAAAAAAAAACAAACCCTATGTACCACAGATAAACACTATGTACAGCAATAAATACCCAGGCTGAGGGGTCCCAGCCTAGTGCCACCCCTCCTGGACAATAGCTTAGCAATAAGTCCTGCACACACACAACAGAGAGAGGCACCAAAGATAATGCCCTGCCCAGAGGTCAGAGCCCTTGCCCGCCCTACACAAGAGGCTCTGGGCTTCATCATGCATCCCACCCCAACTCCTCCTCACTTAGATCTTTAACAACCCCGTTTGCAGACACACATCCAAACATACACATACACATACACACACACAATGGTTTACTAAAAGTATGTTGAAAGAAGACACTTAGTTACATATTTCAGGAACTGTTCATATCTTTAGCAATGATTACATTCCTGATATGCAAGGATCTAGGTTAAAATTAGGCCAGTTACACAAATTCGTGGGCTAGAGCAGAGAAAACTTCATCCAGGGCTGTTAAGCCATTTAATCAAAGAGCGAAACTATTTTTAAAATAGCTCTGAATGACACTTTTTCTTTTCTACACTTGGACAGTCAGGCACACGGCCTTGGCATCGAAACGTTCTTGAGATCCAAGCCGGGGTGAGGCACGGAGCTAAAAAGACCTTCAAGTACTTCCAGTCCTTTCCCTGCTCCTGGAAGGTTTTTAAGGGAAAAAGAAGAAAGAAAAAAAGAAACATCCACGGGTTTTGATAAGCACTCTGTGTACTTGCATTTGTCTCTTTCGCCTTGGTTGGCCAAAGAGTCTGCTAAAAATATAATGAAGGAAGGGGGGCAGGCAATGCGGAGGGGGAGAGAATAGAAACTAACCCTGTTCAACTCTGACTGCTCCCTCACACACTTACCACAGTGCTGAAGCTTATCTGCCCCTCTTCACAGCCCACTTTTGGCACTTGACTGGAGTAAGTTATTTTTTAATAAAAGAGGAAAATACTCTCATTTCTGTTCTTTCGGTGGGGTTCAAAAGTCTCCATGACTGAGAACAACTCTCCAGTTCTACTTGTGTCTGTGTTGAGATGGTGCCTCCTGGGGAAGATTGGCCTGTTGTGTGGATACCAGAACCCACCGGATCCCAGAGGTAGACCAACATCCATCTCAGAGATTTCCCGAGGGCTGGCCAGCCAGGAATAACCAAGGGGCCTATTCCTCAGCTTCCAGGGTCTGATCAGCCCTGTCCAGGCTGGAGTTTGCCCAGAAGCAGGAGGAGGTGGGGGGGAGGGGACCCAGCAGGGGCAGCCGGTAGCCGGGTGGTTAGCTCACCAGCTTCCTTGGAGCGCTCTCTCTCTTTAGCGCCTTCCTTTCAGCCAAACCCAAAGGTTACTGGAGCAGGCTGGGCCTGCTCAGACTAGGAGAGCTGAGTCATCCTCGGGACAGGACGGCAGCAGCTATAAATTATCCTGTGTTTAAGGATGGCTTTCTCAAACCCTGGCTTTGGGTTTGGAGTCTTTATTTATATCTCTCGCAGGAATATTTTTCAAACTCATGACTGCACTCTGTATTGCTCTGGGGACACTCCAAGAACCTGGTCTCCTCTATAATGAGCCCTGCAGGCGACAAGTCCCCAGAGGCCCTGGGCCTGGACTCTGGGTCGACTCACACTCAACGCCCACACGTACATCCCCTCGCTGCTAGGCCAGGGCCTCATCTCATGAGTGGAAGTGTGTCCATCTCTGCTGGCCCAGCGTCACAGGCAGGCACACAGATACATTCAGTGACATGCACCCACACACATGCACACATGCAAGCACACGCACGTTCCAAACACAAACTACGTGCTTTATTAAGGAAAAATAAAGTTCCTCCTATGTGGTAGAGACAGTCTCTGCTCACAATGAAACATGCACCATGCAAGAACTATTCTGCAGGCTGCAGGACCCTGCAGGGGTGGGACACCCAACCCCCTGACTCAGAGAAGGGCATTTGGCAAGTGACTGACAAGTGTGTATTTCCTTACGCAACTTGGCTCGTTGTTGTGTTGGTGGTTGTAGCTTGTTCCTTACTTGGTGCATAAGGAAGTGTCCCAGACCAGAGTCTGCCAAGCAGTTCGCAGGCTTGAAAACAGTTCCTTAGACCAAACGCTCACACATCAGAATCCAGGAGCCTATAGACAGATGTTCCCTCTTGGAGCATCTGCAGGAGCAAGGCAAGTTTTGTTAAGAAGAATTAGGAAAAAAAAAAAAAAAGAAGAATTAGGAAAGGGAGCCAGGTTGTCTCTCCCGCTAACAAATCCGAATTCCTTTAATCCCTCTGTAGCCATCACCCTGCCCCCCTCACCCCGAGAGGTTTTCATCCTTCCCTCCCTAGCCTTTTGTTTTTCTTTCCTGTTCTGTAATTAGATAATTTTGTGTAGTTTGGTAAATTGCTGGTTGTTATTTATTTATTTCCCTTGGTTTATTTACCATTATTTGTTCTTTTCAAAGGCTCTTCAAGATAGAGAGAGCCTCATTCTTCCCGTGGTCCTGAGGCACAGAAAAGGCAAAAGATACGGCCTGGGGCTACAGAGCATGGTGGCTGTGATGGATCCAACCCTATCCCCAGACACTCCCTGGCAAATTCCGTCTAGGAAGATGAGCCCAGGACACGCATGTCTGTCCTCTGAGCCCTGGGCCCTCCCTCATCTAAATGGTAGACCCTCTGCCACCTTTCTGTAAGCAGAACTCCTGGGGCTTTGAGCCTAAATCTTATGAGGTTGTCCTCACTTGTCAGTAGAAGAAGTGATTAGGAGGCTAAAAGGGGCAATAGTAACCCTATTGTTGATTGAACTACAATGCCAGAAATGTATAAAAATGTCAAAATCCTCCATTAGGTGACACAGTAGTTCCCCTAGTCCCTCCCTCTCCCCATTCTGTTTACCCACCCCTTTTAAGCACCTGCTGTTCGCACATCTTTCATCCTCTTATCTCGCTATCATCTCTATCTTCCAAGCATGGACAGATGCAAGGAATCACTTCTTCACCCCCAGGGCCTCCAGCCGTCTTTGTCCCCTTACTTAAACATCACTAGAATTTCCACTTCTTCTGGCCACTTTTGCCAGATGAATGTTGTCGTTCTTTAACTTCACAAAGCACGAACTCTTGCCACATTCAACTCAGGTACGTGTTTGGACCTTATCCTTCCAGGTCTGTTCAAAGGTTACCATTCAGTTGTGTTTTGCCCGCAGTTGTGTGTGTTCTGGGTGGCTTCCAGCTGCCCTTCCAGAGCCTCTCTCCCGCCTGCTCCACCCTGCTTTGAGTCTCTGGAGGCCAACCCCAATGGACCATATCAAGGGATCTCCATTGTGGTTTTCCTCTGGATTAGGCCGGTGCTGGCGGCGGGGAGGGCATCATCTGGAGGTCAAAGAGGATGAAGAAAGTGAGAAACCAGCCCCTCTGCTCCCTCCTTGCCGCACTCTATTGGGTTGACCCAGCTTCTCTGCATGAGAAGCAACGCAGTCCTCCCCATAGAGGAGAGGACTGTATTCATTCCCTGGGGCTGCTCTAACAAATCACTACAAACTTGGTGGCTTAAAGCAGCAGAAGCTTGCCCTCTCACAGTGCTGGAGGTCAGAAGTCTGGAACCAAAGTGTCAGCAGGGCCTCGCTCCCTGGGGACCTCTGAGGGGGATCTGTGCTCTGCCCCTCAGACTCCAGCGCTGTCGGGACCCATGTGGGCCCGTCACTCCTCTCTGCCCCTGTGGTCACATGGCCTCCCCCTTCCCCTGTCTTCTCCTTTGCTGTCTGTCTTGAACTCCCTCGGCTCTTCCTTTATAAGGACACATCATTGGATTTAGGGCCCACATGGATAATCCAGGATTATCATCTCAAAATCTTTAAATAGATTTGTAAAGACTCTTTTCCCAAATAAAGTAACATCTACAGATTCCAGGGATTAGGGTGTGGATTTATCTTTTGGGGGCCACCACTCACCCCATGACAACTATCCTCTCTGGGTCCTAGCTGTAATTCTCACCAGAACTACCTGGAAGGCCCCTTAAAACCCACAGGCCTCGGCCACATCCCCAGAATTCAGTGGGTCTGGGTGAGACTCAAGAATTTATATTTTTGACAAGTTCCCAAGGGAGGCTGAAACTCCTAGTCTGGAGACCATAGTTTTAAAACCACTGGCTTAAACAATAAAGAAAATGTCCTCTCATAGGCAAAATGTCCTTGGAGAGGGTGGTCCAAGGTCAGCTGATACACTGGCTCAGTCAGGTCCTTTAGGACCTGGCTGTACCCTGCTCTGTCTTCCTCAGCAGATCAGCCTCAATCTTGACTCGGTCCTCACAGCTGCATCCTGGTCCAGCAGCTCCAGGCATCCTCTGAAGACCAGTGGGTGGTCTGCAAAAGAGATCTCCCTTCTTTAGAATGAGAACCTTTCTCTGAAGGCTTCCAGTTAGTGTCTCCTTATACCACTTTGGCCAAAAGTACATCCCATGCTGTGTCTAAACCAACCACTGCCAATGGGAACAGAACAACAGCAATGAGGTTATACTAATTTGTCTTTCAAAAGGAGAGTAGACAGCAAAGACATTAATGGGCTCTGCTGACTATGGAAAAAGAGTATATACCTCCTAAAGCTTTGTACCTGTGGGAGCACTTATTGGTTGTGATCTGTTCAGCAAACGTTTTCATCTTCCTTCTTCTGGTGCCAGAATCTAAAGTCCTATATAGGGGGAGGGGGGCATGTCCAAGGACCCAAAGTCTAGCGCCCATGTTCAGACAACACTGGTTTGTAACCCAAGTAGGAAAACTCATAACCCTTCCCTAGGATCGAACGAAGAATACCCTGTTTCTGCAGAAGCTGCTAAGTAGGGACTGCTAATGGTCACATACCTACCAGAGGAAAGCCTCTCAGAAGGGGTCACAACTAACTAGCAGTTGAAGAAAAGCACAAAGAAGTGGAGATAGGCAAACAGTGATGAAGAGGGGGGTCCTGATTTTGATGCCAAAAACTCAGCCTCTGTGCACAAATCAAATCTTAGAGACAAGAGTTTTGGGTGAAGTGGAAAAGAAGAGCTTTATTCCTTTGCCAGGCAAAGGGGGACACAGCAGACTCATGCCTTGAAAACTGTGCATCCCAAGTTGGAAGGATTTGGAGAGGAGTTTTACAGCAACAGTTCAAGGGTGGGCTGTTGATAACATCAGGGTGTGGGCAGGGCCTACACTCCTTTAACCTGGTCTCAGTTAATCTCTCAATGAGCTTCTCTAGTTCCTTTAATCTGTGGGTGCAGTGCTAAGTCACTTCAGGGTCCAACTCTTGGTGAGCCTGTAGACTGAAGCCTGCCAGGCTCCTCTGTTCATGGGATCCTCCAGGCAAGAATACTGGAGTGGGTTGCCATGCCCTGCTCCAGGGGATCTTCTCTTCCCAAGCATAGGACCTGCATCTCTTAAGTCCCCTGTATTAGTAAGCGAGTTCTTCACCACTAGCACCACCTGGGCCTCGGGTGATCTCTCTGGAACGAAGTATGCTGACATCTTCCATTAGTTGGGAGCTTTAGTTCTATAGAGAGCTCAAAGATATTGTCAGGTGTAGTCCTTGAGGTGTAATCAGGACCCTGCCCCAAGGCTGCGCTATTGTTTCTTGGCTGTTCCACCGAGGAGGCTGGGGTCTATTCCCTACAAACAAGAAACACTGGTTTCAAGAGACAGAAAGGCTTCCGTGACAGCATGGTTCCCACGCCCATGCCCATAGGGTTCCGCTCGGTTTCAATTTCTGTAACTCTTCCTTTATTTCTAGGAGCACCTCAGTGTGCGGCCCAATTATGGAATAAATGTTTCACTTGTCTAAGCTCATTGGAGCTACATTTCTGCTCCTTATAACCAAACATTTCAGGTTTAGACACAGTTGGTGTCACCAAGAAGAGAAGGAGATCTGACATCCATGTGTGAGTGGAGGAAGCCAGGGCTGCCTTGGCTCCCTCTCACATCCTACTCTCAGCCACACCTTTCAGACTGGAAGCAAACTGAACAGGAGGCCCTCCAAAGACTCCAGCCGCCTCCATTATCAGGACCCAAGGAAACAGAAGGCCCCTGGAAACTTCAAAGGCAGAGCAGAGGCAGAGGAGAGACACACCAGGATTAGAGGGCATCATCCTTCTCTTTGCAGAAGTAGTCTTGGCCATGGCAATTGGGGAACCTAACCAAAGAGCCTGTGCCCTCAGAATCCCTCTTGTCTTTTCTACCTGGTGCTAGGGTGACTTGGGATGGGGGAGGGGGAGCGTGGTGGCGGGTGGAGGGTGGGGTAATGGTCCTGCAGCAGTAAGTGAGGCTTGAGGATTTTTCCAAGGGTGGACTTCACCAGAGGATGACCAACTCCAGACAGATTCCTTCTGGGATTTTTCTGTTTGTTTGTTCTCAGGAGAAAGGAGCTACCCAAGCATTTGCTGAAACAGAAAGTTGTTTGTTCTTAATGATCATACTTGTCAAGCACACCAGCAATTCTGCTAAGGCAGTAGAGGTCTGTCCAGACAACACTTCTGTTCCAAAGACTCATTAGGTGTAATAGTTACCGCAACCAATACTGCTCCTGCCACCCCCACTCCATTTATCAACCCAGCTACTCTGCCCAGCTCCCCTCCACTCTCCCCCAACATCTGCCCCCCATGGCTCAGTAATAAAGAATCCACCTGCAATGCAGTTTTCACAGGGTCCATCCCTGGGTTGGGAAGATTTCCTGAAAGAGGAAACGGCAATCCACTCTAGTATTCTTGCCTGAAAAATGTCATGGACAGAAGAACTCTGGCAGGCTAGATAGAGTCCAACGGGTCACAAAGAGTCAAACTGAGTGACTGAGTGCACACATATACTCTGTCCCCAGCACTGGGTGAAGCTCTTTACATGCTACATGATTCACCACAAAACAAGAGAAAAGTTTTTGTTTTCCATTGACAACGGAATGAAAGCAATTTTTATTTATCTTTTTCCTTGCTGACTTCCAGTGACCCATCCCATCAGAAATCACAGTGGGAGAAAGATAGAGAAATAGGGGCAGAGCTCAAGAAGAGAAGAGAGGTGGGCGAGAAATGCCACAGTTTGGCAAAAACACGAGTCAAGGAATCTCCCTTTTTCTAATTACAGGAAGGACTTGCTGGAGCTCTTCTTGTCTCTAGATGTAAGGGGCAGAGATGATGCTCCCCCCTCCCTGGGTTGCTGAGAATCCCTGCAATCAGACCAGTGGTGGTAGCTAGTGGGTCCAGGGCTGGATTTTGGCAAGAGGGACAGAAGAGAAAAGGAAGCGAAACGGGTGTGTGTTTCTGCTCTTGTTGAAATGCTATTTGTCCTTCAAGGCTTCCTTCTCTGTGAACTCTTCCCCAAACTCCTTCCCACCCCACCCACCACTATCAGAATGTACTACTCCTCCTCCTCCATCCTGCCTAGCAGTTTGTGATAAGAGCTATAACAGAGCGTTATCAGTCTTCTGACCATAATAAGGGCTCGTGGGTATAGAGCAGAGGACAAAAATGTCTCTGTCTCTTCCCCCAACCAGAGGTGGAGCCCTTTCCCCCACCCCTTCAATCCAGGCTGGCCTTGTAACTTGCTTTGGTCAGTAGAATGTGGCCAGAAGCAACTTCAAATGTGTCCCAAGCCTGGACCTCCAGAGGCTTTGTCTGCTGCCCCCTTGGAAGCCTTCCCCTGCATGTGACCAAGCCCAGGTTAGCCTGGGAGAGGATGAGAAGGCATATAGAGAAAGGCTGTAGTTGTCCAGACCATCACTGATCAGCCAGCTGACCCACCCACCACAGAGCCCGATCCAATTCAGCAGAACTGCCCAGCAGCTCATTAGACTCAGAAGCAGCATTAAGGAATGGTGTCAGAAACCACTCATGTTGGGGGTGTCTTAGCACACAGCACCAGCTAACTGATGTGTACCCCTGTGCCTCACTGAAAAAGGGGGTGCCTTGAGGCTGCACATCTTAGATGTTTCAATATCGTCTCTTCACTGGTATATTATATCCCCTGGAGAAGGAAATGGCAAACTGCTCCAGTATTCTTGCCTGGAGAATCCCATGGGACAAAGAAGCCTGGTGGGCTATGCCATGGGGTGTCACAGAGTCAGACACGACTTAAGTGAGTTAGTATGTATGCACTGGTATATTCCTGGGACATTCAATTCTCAACCAAAACTTTCAGGATGGAGCAGTATAGAGTGGAATGAAATAGAGCTAAAATGTTGGTAAAGGGCGGGCAGCCACCCAGCACCCATGCGGGCACTATTACGAATATCTGGCTCCTCTCCACCTCCCCAAGGCCAGTGCTTGGGAAAAAGGTTACCTGATCACCACAGCCTTTGTCTATCAATTCACTCAGGGCTGGGTTAATCCCTACTCAGTTTCTCCCCACCTCCCCAGTCTGGCTGCCCAGATGATGTAACCAGTAACCAATCTTGCAGTTGGAGCAGTCTGTTGGCTGGCTCACTTCCGTGTCCATTAAGGGAAGGCAGACGCTTTAGAAAGAACTGGAAAATATTACCAGCCACCCACTCCATTCAACTGCCCCCTCCCTTGCCCCAGTCTCCACTTCCCAGTCACATACACCTTAATCCCAAGAGACCAGGGCTCAGAGACACTGAAGCCAAAGAAAGAAGAAACTGGAAGTGTAACCCTGCAGACCTCATGAGCTGAACCACAAGACTGCTTTGGGCATGAGAACTAGTCCTGGAAGAAATCAACTGGGGGCATCTGGGGAGCCCTGCCAGCCACCTCCTCCTTGTCCCTGGCACCTTTCCCTCCAGAGACTTTGCTGTTTGATGCCAATGAAATGGGCATGGAAGGGTCAGAGTGTCCACATCTGCATTGCAGAGGGGGCCATGCAGCAGATCTCCACCATTTAACTGAATTATCAGACTCACTTCCAGGAGATGCAGTGGGGCTCAAGATTGATGACTTGAATGGATTTGGGCAAAAAAATATGGTCTGTTTGCTGAATTCAGGGTTTTGAAAACATTTCAAGACCTATGCTACTTCTCTCTGTATCAAATATAGGTGTAGAGAATTCTACCATTGAAGAGTCAGCCCTTCCTGCCTTGGAATCTTCTGCTTTGAATGTATTCAATGAAAATGACAGTAACATCCCAAACTGACCCCTCAAAAGCCATGAGGTCTTTGTCAAGCCCCTTTACCATTTTAGACCTTTTTCTTGTCTGAAAAGTGAGATGAGAATGCATCCCTACTTCACAGAGTTGTTGAGTAGAACAAATGAGATGACATCAATAGAAGGTGATCATGCTATAGCTTATGAAAAGCTCAGTGGCAACTCTGTACTTCCTGCTTGATTTTGCTGCAAACCTAAGGCTGCTCTTAAAAAGTAGTGCTGGACAGGGCTTCCCTGGTGGCTCAGTGGTAAAGAATCGTCAATGCAGGAGATACAGGTTCAATCCCTGGTCCAGGAAGATCCCACATGCTGCAGGGCACTTAAGCCCGTGTGCCACAAGTATTGAGCCTGTGCTCTAGAGCCCCAAAACCACAACTGCTGAGCCCACACGCCACAACTACTGAAGCCCCCTCACCCTAGAGCCTGTGCTCTGCAACAAGAGAATCCACCACAATGAGAAACCTGCACACAACTAGAGTGTAACCCCCGCTCACCACAACTAGAGAAAAACCTGCACAGCAAAGAAGACTCAGCACACCCAAAAATAAATAAAATTATTTAAAAAAAAAAAGCAGAAATTTTATTTTTAAAAAAAATAGTGCTGGACAAATGTGTGTTGAAGGGATGATGAATGGTTGCTGCTGCTGCTGCTAAGTCATGCCAGTCATATCAGACTCTGTGTGACCCCATAGATGGCAGCCCACCAGGCTCCCCCATCCCTGGGATTCTCCAGGCAAGAACACTGGAGTGGGTTGCCATTTCCTTCTCTAATGCATGAAAGTGAAAAGTGAAAGTGAAGTCGCTCAGTCGTGTCCGACTCTTCGAGACACCATGGACTGTAGCCCACCAGGCTCCTCTGTCCATGGGATTTACCAGGCAAGAGTACTGGAGGGGGTTGCCATTGCCTTCTCCAATGAATGGCTGGGACTCATTTATTTAACACTCAAGGACTAGCAAAGAAGGCAGCATTTCTATGCTATCATGTCTATGGAAAAGGTGGGTTCTTAATCTATTAATGGGAAGGGAAGGACTGCATTTACTCTGAGAAAGTTTTGGCAGTCACAGTCTAGAGACCAATTGGAGATGAGCGGTGACACTTTGGGAGGAACAATGCCTGATGTTGGTCACCTGAGTTTCTGCCCAGTTCAGGACCGAGCACTGAGGAAGGGCAGACACTGATGTGGTGTCTCTCATTCTGTCTTTCTGGCACCCCTTCTCCCTGCTTCTAAGAAACGCACCCTCCTTTCATCAGGGTGTCTTCCTCCCACCCCATGCCACTGCTGTTTTACCAGGAGCTACCAGTGATGAAAATCTGCCTTTCTGATCACAGCTTGCATAGATGACCAAGGTAGGCCAACGCTTTCCTAAGACTTTCTGGACCAGACTTCTGGAAACAAAAAAGGCAGTTCCTGCTTGGGGTAAAGATAGTAGGCGTGAAACTTGACACCTGGGCAAAAACCGAGATAAGGGACTGTCCCTCCTCTTTTCCCCATTCCCAGTTGTCCCTGAGGCCAGCTGCACTTTGCCTCCCCTTGTTATGGTTACAGGAACCAACAAATCCCCCTTGTAGCCTGGGCTGACTATAGAAATTCTGCCATTTGTGACTATACTACTTACAATATACCACTCACAATATAACACTGGGTTGGCCAAAAAGTTCGTTTGGGTTTTTACATAACATCTTACGGAAAAACCTGAATGAACTTCATGGCCAGCCCAGTATAATTATAGTTGAAGTATACAACCTTGTCCCCTCCTTCAAAACCAGTATCACCTCCTGAGAAAGAAAACACTATAAACAAAATAACTGGAAAGTCATGCAAGATGGCACTAGATTGAGTAGCTTTGAGTTAGCTCCTTATTGCACCTATGCATTTCTCTCTTTGATAGGCATTTTTCCCCAACTAACCACTAAGAATATAAAATAGAACCTACACATGAAAATCTCACAGTCAAGAAATGAGGAAGGCAAAAGCATAATTGGCACTATTATGGAATTTACACCCAGACCAGGGGAGCATAGAGAAGGGCTAATTCATTCTGAATGTCATAATCCTGGGACAGGTGTCACGAGGCAGGGTTATTATAAAGAGCTTTAGAGAGAGCCAAGATTTGGGAGTTTACAATAATATGGATGGGGTAAAAGAGACAGAAATCCTAGGAGACTGCAAGGGTAGACAAAAAGAGCAGAAACCATAGTAGAAGTGGGTCATGTGGAGCCTGGAAGAGTGAGATTGTTCAGGGTCCTAGACAGCTCAAGGAACCAGATGTCTTCCCTCTACAGCCTACCCTAACTTCAGCATCTATATCCAGAAGTTCAGCGAGTAAGTGAACCTAGCTCCTCCCCTTCCACTGATATTCTTCCTTCCACTGTTGACCACTATCTCACCCAGACTCTGAGCATCTCACCCCTTTTCTCCTGGATTCTGCTTACTCAAATTTCAGCTCTCCCATATGGCAGAGCTACTCCTGCCATATACTGACACACTCTCTGTACTCTAGCATTTGTTCAGTTCAGTTCAGTTGCTCAGTAATGTCCAACTCTTTGTGACCCCACGGACTGCAGCACGCCAGGCCTCCCTGTCCATCACCAACTCCCAGAACTTGTTCAAACTCATGTCCATTAAGTCGGTGATGCCATCCAACCTTCTCATCCTCTCTAGTCCCCTTCTCCTCCTGCCCTCAATCTTTCCCAGCATCGGGGTCTTTTCAATGAGTCAGTTCTTCCCATCAGGTGGCCAAAGTATTGGAGCTTCAACTTCAGCATCAGTCCTGCCAATGAATATTCAAGACTGATTTCCTTTAGGATTGACTAGTTTGATCTCCTTGTAGTCCAAGGGACTCTCAACAGTCTTCTCCAACACTTCAAAAGCATTAGTTCTTCAGTGCTCAGTCTTCTTTACGGTCTAGCTCTCACATCCATACATGACTGCTGGAGAAACCATAGTTTGACTAGACAGACCTTTGTCAGCAAAGTAATGTCTCTGCTTTTAATATGCTGTCTAGGTTGGTCATAGCTTTTCTTCCAAGGAGCAAGCATCTTTTAATTTCATGGCTGAAGTCACCATCTGCAGTGATTTTGGAGCCAAAAAAATAAAGTCTGTCACTGTTTCCATTGTTTCCCCATCTATTTGCCATGAAGTGATGGGACCAGATGCCATGATCTTTGTTTTTTGAATATGGAGTTTTAAGTCAGCTTTTTCACTCTCATCTTTCACTTTCATCAAGAGGCTCTTCAGTTCCTCTTTGCTTTCTGCCATAAGGGTGGTGTCATCTGCATATCTGAGGTTGTTGATATTTTTCCTGGCAATCTTGATTCTAGTTTGTGCTTCATCCAGCACAGCATTTTGCATGATGTACTCTGCATATAAGTTAAATAAGGAGGGTGATAATAAACAGCCTTGACGTATGGACTCCAAAAAATGGTCCCTAGCATCTTCTAGGGAAAGCAAAGAAAGCTAATATAGAAGAGGATAAAACTCTCTACCAGGGATCAGCAAACTAAAGCCCATGGCCAAATCTGGCTGGTCATTTGCTTCTGTAAATAAAGTTTTATTAACACACAGTCAGAGTCATTTATTTACATATGACTTGTGCCTGCTTTTACACAACAGCAGAGTTGAATAGCTGCAGCAGCGACCACATGACCTGCAAACCTGTACTGTTTACCATCTAGATCTTTCCAAAAAAACTTTACCAACAGCTGCCCTATGCCAGGCTGCTTTCTCTGAACTTTAGCTCCAGACATCCCAATATCAAATTTTACAGTAATGTTTAAACATAACATCTCAAAAAAAATCAGCATTTGAGACATATGAAAACTTCCTAGGCTCCTTTTTTTAAAAAACTTTTTATTTTGTATTGGAGTATAGCTGTTTAACAAGTTTCCCAGACGGCTCTAGTGGTAAAGAACTTGCCTGCCAAAGCAGGAGACATAAGAGATGTGAATTTGATCCCTGCACCTGGAAGGTCCCCTGGAGGAGGGCAGGGCAACCCACTCCAGTGTCCTTGCCTGGACAGAAGATCCCGGTTGGCTACAGTCCAGGGGGGGTCACAAAGAGTCGAACATGACTGAAGCGACTTAGCACGCACTCAAGCATAGCTGATTAGCAATGTTGTGATAGTTTCAAGTGGACAGCAAAGGGACTCAGCTATACACAAACCTGTAACCATTCTGGAAGCCTCCTGGAACCCTCTTGTCAGACAGGACTAGGTAGACGGTGTGGTCTCTCACCTGGCTTGTGCCATAGAGATTAAGTCATATACAAAACCAAAAAATATAAAGAAAAATAGATTTTCCCTTAGAATCTTTTTTTCCCTTATTACTTTTTCAGAAAATTCTTTAAGAACTCTCAGTTTAGGACAGACAACACTTACATCTGTCATGGACTATTTTGCAGAACTTTGAAGGGTTCTGGTGTCATCTGCCACCCCTGAGTCCTGCGAGGATTGTGTCCCAGACCATTCCAAACTAGCGAAGCTGATCCTATTTCTAAAGCTCTCCCCCAAAGAGCATTCCACAGCCTCCCTCCTATCGCCCCATTCCGGCCCTTAAACCCATCCTCCTTCTCAACCACCCCCATCCACTTCCTGAGCACCTGTTGCTACAACAAAGAGAAGCTCAGAGTGGAACCCTCTGTGCTTGTCCAGGTGATAAACTGAGGCCATTCAGAGATGATCATGCCATTTGTTGGATTAGCTCCTTTCGATCACCAGGCAAAGCTCTGGGGTGGGAGAGGCGTTTAGAGAGCTGCATGTATATGAAAAGGTGATTATGTCTAAAAGGAGATCTCTCAGTAGGCGAAGTCCACCAACAGCTGACATGAGGCAACTTCAATGATGGAGGTGCAGCAGGCAGGATCGGATTTGTGTGGCTCTGCAACTCTCCTGTAGGGCAGATCTGGAGACCACCCTACCCTGGGGCTCCCCCTGGGAGCTATGTCAAGTCAGCCCCAGCCAGGAGAAGCTCAGGCTGCTCCTCTCAAACTCCAAGAAGTCAGAGCTA
The DNA here is from genome assembly GCF_019320065.1 of Cervus canadensis. Lineage (NCBI taxonomy): Eukaryota > Metazoa > Chordata > Mammalia > Artiodactyla > Cervidae > Cervus > Cervus canadensis. Next base: position 30,401,557 of record NC_057409.1, on the reverse strand, counting down.
GAGTGACGTTGCAAAGACCCAAAGATTTAAGGGGTGTGCACACAGCCAATGTGAATGTTCAAAGACTGGGTCTTGGCTCGGAGTTTCTATTTGCTTAGTTTTATTATTCTCGAGCAGGGGCAGCAAACTTTTTCTGTAAAGACTAGACTGTAAATATGTTGGGCTTTGAAGGCCGTACAGTGTCTGCCGCGGCCGCTCACCTCTGCTCTAGTAACGCGAAAGCAGCCACAGACATCAACCAATGGGTGTGGCCATACCCTGATATGACTTCATTTATTGACATGGAAATTTGAATTTCATATCACTTTCACATGTCATGAAATATTATTCTTTTGATTTCCTCCCCCCGCCAAGCCTTTTAAAGATGTAAAAGTCTTTCTCAGACTATGGGCTATACAAACACAGGAGACAGGACAGTTTTGGCCTGTGGGCCATGGGCTATAGACCCCTTGTTTTAGAGGATCCTGCTCAAAAGAGAAAGAATTAAAGAGGAGATGATCTGATTTAGCTCTACCAAGAGTCCAAATAACTTCTCTATAGACAGCACTCTAGGGGCTTCCCCGGTGGCTCAGCGGTAGAGAATTCACCTGTGATCCAGAAAACATAGGAGACACGAGTTCGATCCTTGGGTTGGGAAGATCCCCTGGAGAAGGGCATGGCAACCCACTCTTGGATTCTTGCCTGGAGAATCCCATGGACAGAAGAGCCTGGCAGGCTACAGTCCATAGGATCGCAAAGAGTCAGACACGACTAAAGTGACTGAGCACACAGAAATGCACATAACACTCCAATGTTAACAAAATGTATATTGATCTTATCCAATACCCAGGACAACACTGAATTAGGTAGTATTATGCTGATGTCATGGGGGCTTCCCTGATGGCTCAGACAGGAAAGAATCTGCCTGCAGTGTGAGAGACATGGATTCGATCTCTGGGTCAGTACGATCCTCTGGAGAAGGAACTGGCAACCCACTGCTATATTCTTGCCTGGAGAATCCCATGGACAGAGGAGCCTGGTGGGCTACAGTCTATGAGGTCGCAAAAGAGTCAGACATGACTTAGTGACTAAACAACAATGGATTGAATTGTATCCCTGCTCTGAAAAGAAACAAGTTTGGTCCTAACCCCCAGTACTCAGAGTGTGACCTTATTTGAAAATATGGCCTTCACAGAGGTAATCAAGTCAAAACAAGGTTGTTAAGGTGGGCCTTGATCCAGAATGACTGGGGTTCTCTATCAGAAGGGGAAATCTGGACACAGAGACAGACATGCATGGAGGGAAGATGGTGTGAGGTCTAGGGAGAAGGCGACCACGTGTTTGGAGTGAGTTATCCACCTACAAGTCGAGGGACACCAAGATTGCTGGCAAACACCAAAATCTAGAAGAGACAAGGACTGGTTCTCCTCTACAGCATCGGAGAGGGCATGAGCCTGCCAATACCTTGATTTCAGACTTCTGGCCTCCACGTGGTGAGACAATACTTTCCTATTGTCCCACCCAGTTTCTTGTTCTTGGTTAATGACAGCCCTAAGAAACAAATAGAGGCAACCTCTGTACCTCATGTGACACTTTCCCTGTGGTGCTGAACTTTTATTTACATGCATGTCTCCTCTTCTAAGTGAAGTCACTCAGTCGTGTCTGACTCTTTGTGACCCCGTGGACTGTAGCCCACCAGGCTCCTCCGTCCATGGGATTCTCCAGGCAAGAATACTGGAGTGGGTTGCCATTTCCTTCTCCAGGGGATCTTCCTGACCCAGGGATTGAACCCAGGTCTCCCGCATTGCAGGCAGACGCTTTAACCTCTGAGTCACCAGGGAAGCTCCTCCTCTTCTAGGTTGTTAGCTTATCTCTGAATCCCAGGTCTAGGTATTGCTGACTGATGATTGATAGTTGCTCCTCAAACTGAATTAAGGTTCATATGTCCTGGATGCTGAGTCTGTGCCATGGTGACTATGTGTGTAACTGCCTTCTTGGTCCAGTGATATTATGTCAGCAGGAGGCCACAGACGAGCTTTTTACATTTTTTTTCTGGTTCTATATCTTGTGAATTAAAAACCTCAAATGAGAAAGGCTCAGCGGTCAACCCATTGGGTCTGGCCCCTCCCGAGTCTTATCTGCTCCCATCTCCTTGTCCTCTCAAACTGGGCTGGCTGCTCCCCAGCCACATGGAGCTTTCAACCTCCTCAACTGGTCTCACCAACAGCAGTTCCCTTTCCCCTTAGATCAGCCAAGGAAAAGTTAGAAAGGACAAAAGTAACTTTCACCAAGAGAAAAAGAAGTTAAAGGAAAAGAAAATAATATATCAAAGCATGGACACAGGCAGATCACATGGCCCAGAATTCTATCATCACATGACATAAGACAACACACAGGGCACTCAGCTCCTAGTTCCCAGGCTCACCTGTGACCCAGGTAAGACATTAAACCAAGTTGCTCATCCTTCTAGATCACGAGAAGGTCAAGCTCTCTACTGCCAAGCTTGGTGTGATTCTTGGATGCTTTCAGAACGAGCTCTGGCTTCAGATCTCCTTGCAGAGCTCTCTGCACTGCCCTGACGACCTCTCTGAGCCTTGTCTGGTCTCTGCTTTGCTGAGCATGAAGGGCACCCTTGCCTCAGTCTGGCTGCAGATAGTCCCTGCCTTTCATGGCTCAGCAGTTCCAGCCTCCCTCCTCATCACCCTCCCGCCCTACCAGGCCTTCAGCAGATGCTTGTCACATATTCACCAAGGTATGCCAACATCAGTTCTACCTTCACATGGTCCATCTTCTTCCTAAAGAAAAGAAGTGACCTCACTTAATTATTCAATAAATATTCATTATGGGTTGAATTGTAACACCCTCCTCCCCCTAAAATGTTAAAATCCTAACCTCCAGTACCTATGAATGTGACCTTATTTGGAGAATGGTCTTTGTTGATGATCAAGTTAAAATGAGGTCATCAGGATGGGCCCTAATCCTAACCCAGTATGACTGGTGTCCTTATTAAAGGGGAAATTTAGACACAGACACACACAAAGAAACGGCAATGTCAAAACAGGAAGAATGCTGTCTACAAGCCAAGGAACTCCTGAGGCTACCAGACGCTAGGAGAAAGGCTTGAACAGATTCTCTGTCACAGCTCACAGAAGGAACCCAACCTGCCAACACCTTGATTTCAAAGTTCTAGCCTCCAGTTCTGGGGGATAATACGTTTTTGCTGTGTAAGCCGCCCAGTTTGTGGTCTTTTTTTGTTATTCCAAATATAAGCCGCATACCTTCATTCATGCCTTCCTGGGACTCACATTCTATAAGAGAAGAACAGACAATAAAACAAGTGAGCAATGTGTATAAAATATTGAGTAATAATAAGTGCGATGGAGAAAAATAAAGCTGAGAAGGGAGTTGGAGGTGGCAGAGAAGGCCACTCCAAAGTGTTTTGAATAAAGAGGTGAAGGATGATGTGAAAGGGATGTCCATGAACATTGTGTTCCAGGCTCTGGAAACAGCGCATGTATTGTCTTTTGTATGCCACAGTGCCCAGCAGCGGGCCAGGCAGGATTAGGGGATGACTGGGAAAACTATCATGGCAAGACGGTCATTTGGCCTTTGCCTCACAGGCTTAAGAGCCTCAAATATAGATGTTGACCTCATCTCTCAGTGAGACTATGCAAAGTCATGGAGACTGACTAAAAGAACTGAATGAAGATTATTCACTAAGAATAATTTTTTTAATAAATTTGCAATTATCTTGTGAATATCATGAGTGAGTCTAAGACAAATAAGACACAACCCTTGGCCTGGAGAGATGGGGGCAAGTTAAGAGAGAGGAGTATGTAAACATTTGAGGTAAAACATTTCAAAGCAGTATTGTAAATGCCATGATGAGAGTATAGGAGACGTCTTTGGAGGGATTTTTAACAGTAAATTTTTTTTTAATTATTAGGGAAAATTAAGGCAAAACTTTATATGGATGAGTGGTTTCCAGCTATAATTTGACATTAGTTACTTGGCAGGAATGGATTTAAAACATTCATTCACCTGAAAATAATATAACATTGTAAATCAACTATACTTCAATAAAATTAAAAACAAAAATATAAAGGAGACACTGGGAGTGGACAAGAAGGAAGAGTTTGGAGTGGGTGGGTATAGTCCCTCTATTTATTCGACCAGAGCAGAAAATAATAAGCTAAGATTCCATGGTCTTAAAAAAAAAAAACACTAATTAATCTTTACTCGGTTTATGCCTCTCTAGCTGACAAGGTCTTCTCTAACCACGACCCTGTGGCGTTGCCATCCTAAAATATAAGTAGAGAATCCTTAGGCAAAGAGTGATAGCCCAAGTCCCAAAGGCATTGCCTTCCACCACATCCTAGCTCCTTGTCCAGCATTTTCCAGCACCATCCTCTTGTTCTCTCATGAAAGTAGGTCTCCTCGAACTTATCCAGCCTCCTTGACCTGACTGTGCTTTCTCCCCAAAGCTTGGTCCCTTCTTTTACTGACGAAGTTTTCAAGCCACTCCCATCATCTGCCTTCTGTTCCTCACCACCCTCTCTACTCTTACTTACCCTACAACTTCCTTCTGTCTCCAGTCCCTGGGAAAACTCTATACCAAACCATTTAGCTTGGTACGAAAAGTGAAAGTGTTAGTCCTTTAGTCAGGTCTGACTCTTTTCAATCCCATGGACTGCAGCCCACCAGGCTCCTCTGTCCATAGAATTCTCCAGATTAGAATACTGGAGAGGCTGATTCATATCAATGTATGGCAAAAACCACTACAATATTGTAAAGTAATGAGGCTCCAACTAAAATAAATAAATAAAAATAAATAAACTTTTTTAAAAAGGAAACATTGTTATGAACTCTTATCCTCTCTCCTCTTCTTTTCTATGACCTTTTTTTTTAAAAAAAAAAAAAAAGAATACTGGAGTGGGTAGCCATTCCCTTCTGGGGATCTTCCCAACCTAGGAATTGGGAAGCCCATATGACAGATAGATTCTTTGCCCTATGGGCTTTTGTCCAGGGCTGGATCTTCTTGCCCTGGCTGCTGTATGTGGCATCATGGACCACCCCTTCCTCCTGAGATGTTTTTCCCTTTTGATTTTCCAGATGACTCCCTACCCCTGTTCTGTCTCAGACCATTCTCATCGTCTACTTGTTTGGCTTCCTTCCTCCTCTTTCTTTGAAAATTTAACTCATGCTTATGGTTTCATCTCTCAATTTTTTATCAATAGCTTCAAAATCTATAGCTCCATTCCTTATCTGTTCAGACAAATCAACTGCCTACCCATATCTCTGTTATTTCATATTACTACTGCCTCAGATTCAACATCTCTCAACTGGAACACAATTTCTTACCCTCTAAATTATTCCCTGTTCTGACTCCTTAACTCTCATTCATGGTAGCATCATCCTTGTTCTCATCCTGACCTGAAACCATATAGAAACATTTGACCCCTCACTTCTCCTAAGTTCCCCATGTACAGCTGGCTGATTCTTTCTTTAAAAATTTCTCTTTTGGACCTCCCTGGCGGTCCAATGGTTAAGAATCTGCCTGTTAATGCAGGGGACACGGGTTCCGTCTCTGGTCTGGGAAGATTCCACTTGCCACGGAGCAACTCAGTCCTTGCAGCACAACTTCCGACACCCGCACTCAAGAGCCATACTCCACAACAAGAGAAGCCACTGAGAAGAGAAGCCCATGCGCCACAACTCGAGGGTAGCGCCCACTCACTGCAACTAGAGAAAGCCCACCCACAGCCGTGAAGACCCAGGGCAACCAAAAACAAAAATAAAGAAACACATAAATAAAATTTTAAAAAATAAAATAAAACTTCTCTCTCAATAGAACAGATGGCTATTAATTCTCTTTCCCACTGTCCTCTCTCATCAGGGCTATATGAATAGTCATCACACACACCTTCTCCCATCTGTCATGGGACCTTCACACAGAAAACCCACTTCCTGGCCACTCTGCTTGCTCTTCTTCTATAATCCTTCAGTTGTGAGCCTTAACATCACTTCCTTAAGGGAAACTTTCTTGCCCTCTCTGACTGTGTAAAATCCACACTCTACTATATGAGCTCATAGACCCCTGTTTCCCTCCAGGATTACATTGTCAAAATTTTATATTTTTGGTATGATGGTTTGATTAATGTCTGTCTCAACCACAAGACTGTCAGCTCTAGGAGGTTGGAATGATGTCAATTTTTACTTGTCATTCTATCCCTAGTCTCTAGTATGATACCTAAGACATAACAGACACTCTACAAATATTTGTTTTAAATGAATGGCTTTTCCCATGTCACTCTTTACAGCAGGTTGTATTTTGAAAAAATGAGGCTAACAAGATGCTTGGTCCCATATACTGCTCCTCCATTAAGATGTAGACTCTACTTTCCCTCCCCTAGGAATCGATCAAGAGTTTGCCGATGTCTTGATGAACAGAATCTGCAGAGAGACGCTGCCTAACTTTTGAAGTTGCGTTAGAAAAGGCATTACAGCTTTCTGCCTCTCTTGGGATGCTAATCCTTGGAACCCATGTTAAGAGAAAGCCCAGCCTCCAGGAGCAGCCATGAGTACATGTCCTGGCAGACAGACATGGCCAAGGACACAGTCGACAGTCAGCATCAATTGCAGACATGCTAGTAAACAAGCCTTCAGATGATTCCAGCCCCAGTCATCAAGTCACCACCAATTTTCAATCTTCTAGTAAAGCCTCAGTCATTAGGAAGCAAAGACAGATGATTCCTGCTCTGTGCAGTCCAACTCTTTGACACATCTGACTCTGAGAACATAACAAATGGTTGTTTTATCCACTGTGTTTGGGCATAATTAATTCTACTGTGATAGGCAGCTAAACCATTCCCTTATCATAATAGCAGTGCCTCCCATTGCCTCTAGGATACCCTGTGAGACCCTAGGTTTGGCCTTCAAGACCCTCAACAAGCTGCTTCCAACCTCTTTGCCTCCATTTATTGCCCTCTGGAAGAAACTTCTGCTCCTAACAAATTGGTTTACTCACCACTTCACCAACATCCTCTATTCTGTCTTTGGTCCCTTGGACCTCACTGCTGCCTGACAAGAATGGCCTCACCAAGCAGCCCAACCAAATTGCCTTCACCCCTCAAGGTTTAGCTGTTGACAGTTCCTCCCCACAGCCTCTAGGAACATGCCAGGTAAACAAGGCACTTACTCTCTTTTGAACTGAGAGTTTTCTTTATCTAGCTCCATCATTTTCTAAACAGAAAATCAAGATCCATGGTCTTAACAATTTTTTAATGATCTGTGCATTTACTCACATGGAGAATTGTATAAAGAATTTGAAACTTAAATCCATTTATTCATATATTTAACAAATATCCTTCCCTGAAAACTGTAAGATTAAAAACCTCATGTTTAGTCACTAAGTTGTGCCAGTTCTTTGTGACCCCATGAACTGCAGCATGCCAGGCTTCCCTGTCCTTTGCCATCTCCCAGAGTTTGCTCAAATTCATGTTCATTGAGTCAGTGATGCCATCCAACCATCTCGTCCTCTGTCACATCCCCTTCTCCTCCTGCCCTCAATCTTTCCCAGCATCAGGGTCTTTCCCAGTGAGTGGGCTTTTCACATAATACAATAAAGTATTGGAGCTTCAACTTCAGCTTCAGTTCTTCCAGTGAATATTTAAAGTTGATTTCCTTTAGGACTGACTGGTTTGATCTCCTAGCTGTCCAAGGGACTCTCAAGACTCTTCTCCAGCACAATTTGAAAGCATCGATTCTTTGGGTTCAGCCTTCTTTATTATCCCCATTTTATAAATGAGGAAATTGAGAATTGGAAAAAATTGAATAAAATTACCTATAATCATACATATAATCCCACCTAATATTTGGTGGGATTGGGATGCAAACCTGGATCTTCTAAGCCAGATCTTAATCACTACTTCACTTGGTAGTAAAATATGTATTGTCTTATATTACATTTTCATATTTCATGTTTCCTTTTATAAATCAGTTCTTCATTGAAAAAGTAATACATGCAGTTGTTGTTGTTGTTGTTTAGTCACTAAATTGAGTCTGACTTTTTGCGACCACATGGACTGCAGTTCATCAGGCTCCTTTGTCCATGGGATTTCTAAGGCAAGAAGACTGGAGTAGGTTGCCATTTCCTTCTCCGGGGGATATTCCCAACTCAGGGATCGAACCCATGTCTCCTGCTTTGGCAGGTGGATTCTTTACCACTGACATACATGCAGATACATACATACATACATACATACATACATGCCCAATACATGCAGATGATAATGCAAGTGAAAGATGAAAGTGTTAGTCTCTCGGTCATGTCAGAGTCTTTGCAACCCCATGGACTGTAGCCCACCAGGCTCCTCTGTCCATGGAATTCTCCAGGCAAGAATACTGGAGTGGATTGCCACTCCCTTCTCCAGAAAATCTTCCCAACCCAGGGATAGAACCTGGGTCTCTTGCATTGCAGGCAGATTCTTTACTGTCTGAGCCAGCAGGGAAGCAGATGATAAAATATATATGTATATATATATATATCAAATAGCTCAGAAAGATATGCAATATAAGAGTATATTTCTCTTCAAATTTAGGCTCTATCCCTTTTTCTTAAAAGCAACCCTGCTGCCTATTCTTTTGTATATTTCCAGAAATCCATGTGTGCGTACAAGCAGCCCTTTATTTACAAAAGGAGTAAACTATTTGCATCTTTTTCTTTGCAATGTTGCTTGGCAAGTGTTCCAAGTCAACATATATAGAGTTCTTTATTTTCTTTTTCCTGGCTTCATAACATCCCATGGCAAGACCATACCATGACTTATTCAACAAGTTCCCTATTAATGATTTCATAGTAGACAGAAGCTATTGAGAGAGGAAGAGAGAAAGAAAGAGAATTTGGATGGAAAACTACAGTAAAATGAGAAGGGGCAGGAAAGACAAGCAGTACTGAAGGAGGAAATGCCTGATTCCCAGGTATATTGCAAAGAGAAAGAAAGCCTGGCTGGAGAATAGAAGTGAAAACAGAGGAGGTTCTGAATACATTGTGTGAAAGTGGGCTCAAAGAAGAAGCAGAGGGGGAGTCACCCCTGCCGGCTTAGTGGGATGAGAATTTGCCCTCTAACATCTTCTTTCCTGATGATTTCATCACAGTTTCTTATGCTCTCCTATTTTCTGCCAACCCCATCATTTAAAAAAAAAAATACCCCACCCAAAAGAAAACAAACATGTTACTATTTATTCATGCAGGAAGGCCCACTGGACACAATAGACAGCAGCACCAGCCCTAATTAAATGAAATGGGGCAGGTGTAATTCAAACCACCTCGGGGAAAGTATAATCTGCCACTAAAAAATATTCCCACCGTTCAGACCACAGGGAAATCAGACCAGCCTCCTACCCAGGTTCCCAAGCAGAGAGGCTGGACTCAGGGCAGCAAGACAAGAGGAGGTCAATTTCTCGCCAGCAGCCTCCTCCCTCCCCTCCAAGCTCGGTGCACCCCCAGCCCTCGGAGCTTGTTAACTGACAGAGCGGAGCTGCTCCCTTTGTGGGCTGGATTGTTTAGCTAATTCACCCATGGAAAATGGTTTGGTTCAGATTCCAGGCTGAGGCAACCAGATACCCACTGTAAATCCAAGCTTGGGAATTGTATCTCTTTCGCAGCTTCCAGACATAAACTGCATCCCTCCTCCTCCCCAGGCAGCTTCCGTCTCAGCCTGGAAGGGACTTCAGAGAGTCTCCAAGTTGGACCCTCCAGTTAGAGCAGATCCAAATCTAAAAGATGGGGAGGGATGCTGAAGAAACTTTCAGCTAGCCTCGCAATTCAGACATGGACCCTGAGAGTCAGAAGTGAGCTTGATCTAAGGATGCTCCCTGGGTACCAATGAAGATCATGTTGCCAAATGGAAATCTGACTGCATTCTCCACATTCCCCTTACCAGCTGCAGATGGGTTCTAGAATTAGATCTGTCCTGATTCAAACTCCAACTGTACAACACTGCAGGCACATTCTTTACCATCTGAGCCACCAGGGAAGCCCAAGAATACTAGAGTGGGTAGCCTATCCCTTCTCCAGCAGATCTTCCTGACCTAGGAATCGAACCGGGGTCTCCTGCTTTGCAGGCAGATTCTTTACCAGCTGAGCTATCAGGGAAGCCCCATTAACTATGCAGGTTTGGGTAAATTGTTTGATCTCTTCCTGCCTTCATCTTCTAATCTATAAAATGGGAGAGTAATCCCTCCCCTCTCTCCCTCATTGAATTACTGAAAAATTTAATGGGAAACCCATTTCATAAAGTTCTTGGCAATAGTAGGGATTCTATGAGTGTGAACTTGTTCCCCGCCCCCAGAAAAAGAGTCCTTACCCACCCACTTTGGCCTCACTCCAGTTCTTCCTTCCAGGGTCCAGTGTAGAAGTGGGTGATCTCATGCAGAGGGTGATTGATGGACACTAGACAGGCTCCCCACCTGTTCAAGACTGTCTCCACCACCCCCATGCCAGCTGTCTGAAATACACCACTCACGAGTCATTCTCAAAGGCCAGGAGGGCTTCAGGATCTGTTAGTTGCGATGGCTGAGAGTCTTGGCCACTCTCATTGACAGAAGGGGGTAACTGTGAAGATAACCTGAAAATGCATCTCTGCCTTGCCCTGGGGTTTCCAATGCACTGGGAACTCACGGTCCACCTCCAAGAGCAAAGTCACACGTGACTCTGATTCCATCCTGACCTGGCCAGAGTAGAGCTAAGACCTGACCCCTTGGTGGCTAGAAATGATTCTTTCCCCAGTCCTCACCCCCACCCTGTCCCTGTCCAGGTGGAGCCAGTCCCATTCCCTTGACCTTGCCTCTGAGCTCCAGTTTCCAGCCATTTCATCACCTCTGAACCCTCTCCAGGTTCCCCGTGTCCCTCTCAGGCTGCCCGTCCGTCAACACTCATTACTGAGCCCCAGCTCTGTTCAGATGACTGTACTCGGAACTGGACAAGGGGCGGGAGCCAGAGTCTGGCCAGGGTGGACAGAGTATCCTGGGGAGATGACCTCATGGGCCCTTCCTCCACCGAGTATTTTTAGACACCGCTTCCCTCCCTCTCCCACTCAGCTTCTATGGCCTTCCAGAGCAACCCAGATCTCCCCCACATCCCCCAGAATGCTACACCTCTTCTCATTGTTTTCAAAAGCTTATGGGGTAGAAACAATAAATATCCTTCTGAAGACTCAACTCCTACTTTGGAGGGACTGACTCCTTTTCATTCCTATCCCACTTCTCTTAAAAAAATAAGCACTTGACTCTTGTTCTCAAATATCAAGGAGCTCAGAGCATCTTTTCTCAAGGCAGGCGGTCCCACCCACCTCCATAGCCTGGCCCCTCTTTATGCGGCTGTGTTGTGGTTTTCTTTGTTGCTAACCTAGTTTCGAGTCACACAGCCTAAGATCCTGGGAGCCGCTCTCCTCTCTGGTGTATGGAGAGACCCAGATCTTTTCGGAAAATTCCATGCAAGCAGCATCAAGAAATCCCAGCCTCTGATTAGCAGCAGCACATACAGATGAGAACTTGAGTCTGGGACCCAGGGTGTCAGGGTCTCTGTCTAGTCCCACCTTCACATTGCCTGCCTTTTTGGAGAAATTAACGACTCTGAACAGTCTGAAAATATTCTCTCCTCTTTGCTTTTTTTATTTTTTTAAACCCCCAAAGATACCCTGTGGTCAAAGAACTTGACCAGTAACTTACAAACATGTCCACAGGAGACTGCATCTCAGGACCTTGAGATGGAGGCGATTCCGATGCTGCTGGACTCAGCCACCCGTCTCCTCCTCCCCTTCATGCTCTATCTCATCAGCTGTGTTGTATGCTTAGTCGCTCAGTTGTGTCCATCTCTTTGCGACCCCATGGACTGTAGCCTGCCAGGCTCCTCTGTCCATCAGGATTCTCCAGGCAAGAACACTAGAGTGGGTTGCCATGCCCTCCTCCAGGGGATCTCCCCAACCCAGCGATCTAACCCAGGTCTCCCGCATTGCAGGTGGATTCTTTACCATCTGATCCACCAGGGAAGCCCATCTCATCAGCTATAAGCACCTAATCTAAACTGAGCTCTGGGAAACCCGACTCCAGTCCGTGCTCTGGCCATGGCTGCCAACCACTCAATGAGTGCTGAATAGTGAGAAAACCTTCACCATCTGCAATGAGCAGAGGGGCAGAGGTGATATAGGAGGAGAGAAGGGTCCTGTCTCACCCCACCCGACCCAACTCCAGTGAAGATATTCGCCAAATGGAAGCAGTGCTGCTAAACAAACATCTGGTTGTCAATAAATATGTGTCCATTTCTTCTGGGTGATAAATGCTGCCGAAGTCCAAGGTGGGCTGGAGTGGGAGCAGGCAAAGCTTTACCCGGGCCTGTGTAGTCAAGTAAGATCTGAGTCACTGGGGAACTAGGGGCAGCTCCAGCAGAGTTCAGGGCTCGGCACAGGGCACCGCTCACATCGTCCCAGATGACAGATTTGTGTGTCTCATCTGTGATGTCCTCCTTGCCCAGAATAGCATCTGCCTGCATCCGCTAACACGGTCTCCAGATCAAAGGCACCCCCTGGCGAGCACTCCCCAAGCCCCAGATCCAAAGGCTCTCCCCAACCTCGGGGCCCCCTCTCCAAGCACTTTGTTCAGAGCTCTTGGAGGACACTTATCTCCTCTCACTGCAGGGCAGGCAGGCACCAGGGGGGCAGCCCCTTTGCCAGCCATCTGGGACATCACTGCCTCTTGCAGCCTTTGCAAAATCAGAGGCACCCTGGCCGGGAGCCAGGACAGGCAGCTTCCAGGGGAGATGGTCAAGGGGACTGATTTGTGTAGCACTCATGAAACATTCTTTAGGTTTCCAAAACCTCTCTGGGAGAAATTAGAGGGAGTGTTGCACAGATTTCCCAAAGACACATCAACCAGAGCAGAGAAATAATCTTTGGGAACTTGCTATGGCCTAATTTTTCCCCAATCAGGTAATCCCTGGAATGTGAGAATACATGTAAATGTTTGCATTCCACCCAGGAGTGTGTGTTGCTTCACAACTCCCAGTTTTATCATCCCAGATCCTATTTGAATTTGATCACTCCTAGTAGGGATGAAAGGCAGCTCCCAGCCCAGAAGAAGGAGCCTCTCATCTGAGAATGTAGTAAATATTGCAATCAATAAAGCAAGCAAAGAAAAAAACAAATAAAATATAAGGATTTAAATATAATGCTTTTCAAATGTTTTTTATTGAAATATAGTTAATTACACTGTCATGTAGCTTCAGGCATACAGCAAAGTGATTCGTATATATATATATTCTTTTCCAGATCCTTTTCTATTATATGTTATTACAAGACTGTGAGTATATATAGTTCCTCGGGCTATGCAGTAGGTCCTTGTTGGCTATCTATTTTATGTACAGCAGTATATATCCATTAATCTCAACCTCCTAATTTATCCCTCCCCAATAAACACAATGCTTTTTTGCAAGAAATATTTGTGGAAATATACCTTGAAAATTGGGAAGGAAAGTAGGGAAATAGGGTGAGCAGGAAAAGAGAGTTTGCTTGCCACTGTCACTCCTCTATAATATACAAAAATTTGCCAACATGTATAGGACATTTTTTATTTAAAATAAGTAGACAGGTCGATGGATGGATGATAAACAAGGAACAATCTAAGGCAGTTGTTTAAACCCGCTGTTGTGGTTAGGTTTGGTGTGCCAGCCATCATATCGTGAGAGGTTGACTAAACCTCATTCTTAATGCCAGAAATAGTCAGGTATCCTTTTCTTTTTAATGAATAAAAAGAATAGGAGAAACCAAAAGCTGATATTTGGATCTGTTAGAAATTATTTACTGGATCAAATCAACCCCCTCCTCACTCTCCCATATCAGATCACTTGTAAAGAGATAAAGGACAGGGTCATCTGGTCACCTGTAGAGACACAAGAAATCCCCCCTGGGGGTGTTATAGGGATAGAAAACGTCTGTGTGAGCTCCCTCGGGGATGAACCTAGTTCATATCATCATTGCAACAGGCGCTGAAGGTATGAGAAGTGGCTCCATGAAGCATCTCACATGAGGATTTGGATACAAAGTCAGCATCTAAGGCAACTCTATCATGAGGTCAGCATGAGCTTTCGATTCTATCTGCTACAGAGCCTACATTAGCTCTCAGTATGTCCAGCAAACTCCCATTTTAATTCCAGGGTAGAAAGAGATCACGGCTTCCCAGATGGCACTAGTGGTAAAGAGCCCGCCTGCCAACGCAGAAGACATAGGAGACACGAGCTCTGTCCTTGGGTCAGGAAGATCCTCTGGAGGAGGGCAGGACCACCCACTCCAGTATTCTTGCCTGGAGAATTCCATGGACAGAGGGGCCTGGCAGGCAACAGTAAATGGGGTCACAAAGAGTCAGACATGACTAAAGTGACTTAGCCCATACACAGAAAGAGATCAGGGTCTCTGTGCAGCAAGTGAAGTCTCCGAGCAGTGTTCAGGGGCCATGGTGTAAACCTAGAGCCACCCTTCACCTAGTGAGCCCCTCATGCTGGGTGGTACTTGGGGACCGAGTTTAGAAGGTAGTGGCAGATCAACACACCCATCTCAGGCTCACTTCACTACATGCACCATTGCAACTGGCTCACTCTTTCTTTCTTGCTGTCTTTCAGTTTCATACATTTGAACTCACATTATTTAATTCAATGCCATTTCAAGGGCTGCTCATTGCTCAGTGACTAACAGTGAAAGTGAAGTCACTCAGTTGTGTCAGACTCTTTGCGACCTCATGGTCTATAGCCTGCCAGGCTTCTCCATCCACGGGATTTTCCAGACAAGGATACTGGAGTCGGTTGCCATCTCCTTCTCCAGGGGATCTTCCTGACCCAGGGATCAAACCCAGGTCTTCCACATTGCAGGCAGACTCTTTACCATCTGACCCACCAGAGGAACCCCAAGTGACTAAAGAGGAACATCTAACAGATAAAGGGGTAGATGACCCAGAACCACCCCCACCTCTACTGTCATAGAAAATATAGTTATAGAGAAAAGGAGGCGTTAATACTTGTGGTCTGACTGAGAGTCCACTGTTGGAGGTGAGTTGAAACAAGATCATGATAACCAGGGCAGAAGACAACTGGTGAGACATCATCTCCATGTCACTAATTAGGCAATATCAGATAAGTGGATACTGACCATTCGAGTTGTTAAGAACTTTAGGATATTAGCCAGAGTCATTTCAAAGCCATGAATTTTCCTTCTGAAGTCCTCAAGGAGAATTGGAGTGGTTAGCATTGATTGAAAGGACAAATGAATCCTTTACTAAGGCACAAACCATGTGTCAGGATGGTTCCTGGGACTGGGCAGAATCACTGTGGAAGAAAAAGCAAGATCACCAGCTCCCAGGAGTCTACTGTCCAACGCAAGCCGCAGGGAGATGAGCAAGCACTAACACTGCACACACTTCAATGTGTATCGTAACAAATAAAAGTACAGAGAAGAGGGAGCCACTATGTCTCCAGAAAGAAGAATCCAGGGAAGTGACACTTTTCAGCCCAGCTTGGCTCCTTCACAGCACCTGCTGCCAGGATACCTCCACTGCAAAGCCATTTGTGGACTGAGATAAGCATGCCTGATCCTGAACTTTCCCCACCCGTCTCTGCAGCCCTAGTCACAGGCTCCTCACGATGTCTCAAGCGCCATGTCTGCCTTGTCCTCTGTCGTTGATGGAAGGCAAGACTTTGGCTTCTCCAGACCACTGCTCAGCTGTCCATCCTGGCA
This sequence comes from Cervus canadensis, assembly GCF_019320065.1. Lineage (NCBI taxonomy): Eukaryota > Metazoa > Chordata > Mammalia > Artiodactyla > Cervidae > Cervus > Cervus canadensis. Next base: position 30,385,799 of record NC_057409.1, on the reverse strand, counting down.
GAACTGCTCAGAACACCATCTCTGATCCCCTGTAGAGCTCTCTCTTCTCTGGGGACCCTCCGTCCTGACTCTCATCCCCTGCCAGAGGAACATGAGCCCATTCAAGCTGGCCAGCTACAAGTTTACTAAGTGGAAAGAGGCATGGCTTTGCAGGTAGAGGAAGGTCTGCGAAGGGGAATCAAGGTGCAAAGCAGCATGAGCACTGGGAATTGGGAGGCTCTGTGGTTGGCACTTTCAGGGGACGACAGTGGTAAAGAATCCGCCTGCCAATGCAGGAGACACAAGAGATGCAAGTTCGATCCCTGGATCAGGAAGATCCCCTGGAGAAGGAAATGGCAGCCCACTCCAGTTTTCTTGCCTGGGAAATCCCATGGACAGAGGAACCTTGCAGGCTACAGCCCATGGGATTGCAAAGAGCTGGACACGACTTAGCACCTGAGCAGGAGCACTGACCCCTCCCTACTCTAATTCCAGCTGTGCGTCTTTGCCAAATGAAGTTTTGCAGTTCCCTAAAATACTGCTTTCACCAAATTACTCGAGGAACTTCGGGGTCTCCCTGCTTGTGGACATAAGTGCCCTACATTGGATTTCTGGGTCTTTAGGTTGGTTCTACAGTACCTGATCACTATCCTCCTGTGGAAGTTCTCCAAGGCATGCTCTTCACTCACCAGGGAGACCATCTCATCACCCCCTACACATGCCAAGGCAGCCCCTGCCTCCAGGTCATTGCTGATTCTGTCCTTCCAAGTCTGGGAAGACCTCAAACTGCTTCTCCACAGTCAATCCTACTTTTCTTCCTGACTCAGCTGGAATCCCACCTCCTCTGGGCAGCTACACTTGACTGTTTCAATGCTCTTCCCTCACCAACACTGCAGAGAGTTTAGTACTTAACTCCTTTTTCTATTTTTATTTTTTTAATTTAATTTACATACCACATGATCATTTATTTAAAATGTGTAATTCAGGGACTTCCCTGGTGGTCCAGTGGTTAAAACTTTGCGTTCCAATGCAGGGGGTGAGAGTCCAATCCCTGGTCTGGGAGCTAAGATCCCAAATGTCTCTTAACCAGAAAACTAGAACATGAAGCAGAGGCAATATTGTAACAAATTCAATACAGACTTCTTAAAAATGGTCCACATCTTAAAAAAAAAATAATAATAAAATGTGCAGTTCAATGGTTTTTAGTATATTCAGAATCACCCATTAGTGACAAAGTATAACCAACATCACTTATTGATTTTGAAACATTTTCATCACCCTGAAAAGAAACCCCAAACCCTTTAGCAATTACCTCCTCCCTTCCCATTCCTTCCCAACCCTCCAGCCCTAGGCAATCACTACTTTACTTTTAAACTTCTTTCTGCCTCTAAAGTGTTGCCCATTCTGGACATTTCATATCAATGGAATACTACAATACACGGTCTTTTCTGTCTAACTGATTTAACTTTTCATAATGTCTTCAAGGTTCAGCCATATTGTAGTATGTATCAGTACTTCATCCCTTTTTATTACCAAATAATATTCCATGGCATGGACAGACCACATTTTATTTATCCATTCATACAATAATAGACATTTAGGTTGTCCTCACTTTTTAGCTATTACAAGCAATGCTACTATGAATATCCATGTACAAGCCTTTGTGTGGACATGTTTTCAGTTATCTTGAGTCTATACTAGGAGTGGAATTGCTGGGTCTTATGTTAACTCTATGTTTAACTTTTTAAGGAACCCCCAGACTATTCTCCATCGAGACTGTACTAGTTCACACACCCACCAGCAATACATGCCATGTGTTCAGTTGTGTCCAACTCTTTGCGATCCCATAGACTGTAGCCCACTAGGCTCCTCGGTCCATGGGATTTTCCAGGCAAGAATACTGGAGTGGGTTACCATTTCCTCCTCCAAGGGATCTTCCCAACCCAGGGACTGAATCCACATCTCCTGTGTCTCCTGCATTGCAGGTAGATTCTTTACCCATTGAGCCACTGGGGAAGCCAATGTATGAGAGGTCTCATTTCCCACATCCACACTAACACTTGTTACTATTATTATCTGACATTTTAATTATAGTCGTGAAGATGGAGAGATATTTCACTGTGGCTTTGATTTGTATTTCTCTGATGGCTAACAAGGTTGAAAATATTTTCAAGTACCTATTGAGTATAAATACATATATACACATACATACACATAGGGGCTTCCTAGGTGGCCCTAATGGTAAAGAAACTGCCTGCCAATGCAGGAAACGTAAGAGACACAGGTTTGATCCCTGGGTCAGGAAGATCCCTGGAGGAGGGCATGGCAACTCACTCCAAGCTATGGTTTTTCCAGTAGTCATGTATGGATGTGAGAGTTGGATCATAGAGAAGGCTGAGCGCCAAACAATTGATGCTTTCGAACTGTAGTGCTGGAGAAGACTCTTGTGAGTCCCTTGAACTGCAAGGATATCAAACCAGTCAATCCTAAAGGAAGTCAATCATGAATATTTATTGGAAGGACTGATGCTGAAGCTAAAGCTCCAATACTTTGGCCACCTGATTCGAAGAGCTGACTCATTAGAAAAGACCCTGATGCTGGGAAAATTGAAAGCAAGAGGAAAAGGGGACGACAGAAGAAGAGATGGTTGGATGGCATCACTGACTCGATGGACATGAGTTTGAGCAAGCTCTGGGAGATGGTGAAGGACAGGGAAACCTGGCGTGCTGCAGTCCATGGGGTCGCAAAGAGTTGGACATGACTGAGCGACTGAACAACAACAATAATATATATATTGTATATATATATATATATATGTGGGAGAATTGTGTATTCATATCCTTTGCCAATATTTAATTAGATTTTCTATTATTAAGCTGTGAGTTCTTTATACATTCTAAATATAAGTCCCTTATCAGATATATAATTTGGGAAATATTTCCTGCAATTCTATAGGTTGTCTCTTTACTTTCTTATTGATATCTTTTGAAGCATGAAAGTTTATAACTTTGATGAAGTCAATTTATCTGTTTAACTTAACTCTTTAATATTTAACTGTATTCTACTACTGAAATCTTGTCTCTGTGTTTGGGGATGATCTAGTAGTTCTGAAGGCAGGAGGAAAAGGGGACAACAGTGGATTAGATGGTTGGATGGCATCACTCACTCCATGGACATGAATTTGAGCAAGCTCTGGGAGTTGGTGATGGACAGGGAAGCCTGGCTTGTTGCTGTCCATGGGGTTGCAAAGAGTCGGACATGACTGAGCGACTGAACTGAACTGAATTGAAGTAGTTCAAACTAAACTTATGACGAGGGTTCACGCACTGTGTTCTGGATGTTAAAAGGCAAAATAGAAACTAATCCTGAAGGAAAGGAGCAAGGCAAATGACATGATAGTAATATTTTGTGTTGGGGAAAATGTGTGTGTGTGTGTGTGTGTGTGTGTGCACGCGCATGTTAATTGCTCAGTCATGTCCAACTCTTTGCAAGCCCTATGGACTGTAGCCCATCAGGCTTCTCTGTCCATGGAATTCTCCAGGCAAGAATACTGGAGTGGGCAGCCATTCCCTTCTCCCTGGGATCTTCCCTACACAGGGATCAAACCCATGTCTCCTGCATTGCAGGTGGATTCTTTATCACCAGGGAAGCCCACTGGAAAGTAGGGAGTATTAATGGTAGAGAAGAGTGAGAGTCTTAGATTAAAACAGATGTGGGTTCAAATCACAGCTACACCACATTCTAACAGTTGTGTGACTTTAGGCAAGTTACATAATTTCTCTAATCTTTCTTAAAAAAGGGATAAATAATAAAGTGAGTATAGTGGATGAAAAGGTAGCATAATATCTGCCTAAAAGGGTTTTGATGAAGATAAAAGGTCAAGCATATAGAACTTAGCACAGGACCTAGCACAACTATTTTGTTCTTGTCGTTCTTTGTTGTTTAGTCACTAAGTCGTGTCCAACTCTTTGCAACCCCAAGGACTGCAGCCGGCTAGGCTCTTCTGTGTATGGGATTCCCCATGCAAAAATACTGGAGTGGGTTGCCATTTCCTTCTCCAGGGGATCTTCCTGACCCAAGAATTGAATCCGTATCTCCTGCTCTGGCAGGCATTTTCTTTACCGCTGAGCTACCTGGGAAGCACAACAATACTTAGAATAACTGCAGGGCTGGTTTTTTGTTTTTGTTTTTGTTTTTTTCCTAAAACTGAGTGGACTCCATATGGTAAATATAAGTTATGCATTAATTAGCGCTTAAGGTTTTGATTTTAAGTACTTGGAACATGGAACGCTAACTTAAAGTTCCAAATCACGAATATTCCATAATGTGGAGCTCAGGTGACAAGAAAGGAAATCATGGCATCCTCAGTGATGAAAAAAGAGGAGAACTTCTCATTTAATCCAACCTCTTAATTTTTCAGTCCAGAGTCTCCAAAAGACTCTTAAGGCACAGATCCTACCGCCTCACCCAATTCCCTGCTTAGGTAGAAGCATTCGAAAAGGAATGAACTTTCCCATATCTTCAGGATGTGAGGTCAAATAGGAATCTGGTCAAATGCAGAAATTCAGAGAGTTTTCTGTTCTTTTCCTTGTTTTTGTCTTTTTGAATGTGATTCGATGTCAGGCAAAACAACCAGGTGAAATACTGCGGGTCTGCCCCAGACCCACCTCCTTCCCTTACTCACCATCATCAAAGTCAACAGGCATTTATTAATAAGCACGTATGCCTGACACCGCGCTGGGTTCTGTGCAGGGGCAATACAAGATTCCCTGACCTGTGGGAGTGGACAAGCTCAGGCAAAGCCTTGCTGAGCTACTTCCAGGCAGCCCCAGGGAAGACTGGGGGATGGATGGAGAAGGGGAGACAAAGGAGGGGCCAGGAACCCCAACCAGAGTGGAGACTGAGAATGTGGACAGTACCTGGTAAGATCAACCTGGGCTGCAGTCTTGAAGGCTGTGTGGGGGTGGGGGTGAGTTAACAAATGCACGACCCAGAGTCCTATTCACACTTTTTTTTTCTCCACACTTTTCTTTTAATGCTAATTATTTGTTAGACTCAGTACAACTTTGTGTTCCACAGAATGTATTTCAAGCTGGAATTCAAGTTGAACCTGACTCCCCAGGGAGAAATTGATCAAATCCAAAAAATATTTCATTTTTTCAATGCATTAAACAATGCTCCAATTAAGCTGAACTTTCTGAAAGCAATCATCTTTCAAAACGGTTGCTTACACACATTAAAAAAAAAAAAAACACCTCTCTAGATTTACAAATCATACTTCTTCTCAGCTACAGACCACATTGCTCATCTGGGGTTATACTTGCAGGTCCTCCATAAAGTCTTTGAGAGAAAGAGAGCTTAAGGAGACCAAATATAAATGAAATTCCTTTTAAGGTGATGACCTGGAGGCCTTCCTGCAGGCGGTGTGCTTTGTTGGAAGCTAATTACAAGCCCCAGGCTCTGCCCTATTTGTGAATATAATTATGGAACTAAGTACTCAGAAAGTGTAAGCCTTCTTCTGGGAAGAGAGAAGTGACTTTCTGGTGTCTTACAATAATTAGACTGGGGATATTCTGGGAATTCTATTTTCTTCACCCCTTGTCATTCTTTCCATCTACAGGCTTTGAGATCAATTTGTAGAATCTCTAACATATGGCATTTGTTTTCTCTTCTCCATTCAGGGCAGGGTGTGTTCATAGCTCTTCCCCCAAGCTTCTCAGCCCCCTTCCCCAGCCCAAAGTTCCCTTAGTTTTCCCTTTGACAAAATGTTAACCCTGGAACTCAGAAACCAGAAAGCAAGCAAAAGGAAACCCCTAACCCCGGCCTCTGGAGAAGAATAGGCTGCTGTGAGCCCAGAGGTTGCCTGCCTTGCCCCACCCCCCAAAGCCCAGGCTCCTTCCTCCCCATGGAAGGCCATGGGCCCCACCCCACCCCCCACCCCAGCCTCTCTCCTGTCACCCGCCTGGAGGAGTTAAAACAAACAGTCCTTTGGAAACTCAGTGAAAGAAAACGGCTGAGTCAGGCCTTCTGTTTAAATAGTCCCCACCTGTTCTCCCAGCCCCGGCCTCCCCCCGACTCCCACCCTGGGCTCCCCCACTTCCCTTTCTCTTTTCTTTCTTTTCCCCTTTGTTGCTCATTTTCAAAAGGGCAGAGTTGACAGCTCTCGCCTTGAGCAAAGCCAACCCGGGGAGCCAGCCAGGAGCCGCCTGGTGCTGCTGACCCAGCGCTCTCCCCCGTGGCTCCCCCCTACAGCCTGCACGTGGCTGGGCCCGATCAACCGGGGAGGGGCGAGAAAGGGAGGGGGGCCAAGGTCCCCAAGAAAGAGAGCCCCACCCGCTCCGCTTACCCCCGGTTCCCCAGGACCCAGCACCCAGGCACCTCCGCCCAGCGGGGTTCGTGAAGCCTTGGAAGGAGAGAGATGAGAGGGAGGGTATGAGAGAGAACAAAGGCAGGCAGACAGACCTTCACCGAGGGAACCCTCCGTGGCCCATACACTTGGTGCTGTGTGTAAAAATAGGGTCTTGGCATTGGAGGAAATGGTTTAGTTGCCCATATTCACAATTGAGGAAACGTTTCTAAGGTGGCATAAATTGTGTTAGAGACAAGGCCTGAACCCACTTAAGTGCCCTCAGGGCACACACGCCGCCTTCTAGAACTCCCTTGTTCCTCCTTGGAAGACTGGCCACCTCTCCAAGCCCTGTTCCAGGTGCTGGAAGTCAAAAGCCTTTTTGTTTCTTTAATTAAAGTTTGGGACCGCTTCATGTGAATCTACAGTTTTGAGAAAACCGGAGACTCACCTGCAGTTGTAAGAAATAATACAGAGAGATCCCTGTACCGTTTTACTGAAGTCCCACCGAGGTTAAATCTTATAGACCCGTAGCGCAATATCACAGCTGGGATGCTGCTGTTCATACAGACAAGATGCAAAAGGTCGCCATCACCTCAAGGGTCCCCTGTTTGCCTTCTAGAGACATGCCCCTTCTTCCCATTCTACCCTCTCCTCAACCGGTGGCAACCACCAATCTGCACTCCATTTCTAAAATTCTATTATTTCAAGAATGTTATATACCTTCATACTGAAAAGAATAAAATACCTAGGAATAAACCTGCCTAAGGAGGCACAGAGTGCCTACTGCTGAACAGAGCTTGTCTTATGAGAGGGGAAGAAGAGAGAACGTAGGACTTCTCTCAGGCTCAGCTCCAGACCCTGAATATTTCCTTGTTTATCCATACACTTTCTGATTGGCGTCTCCCTTCCCAGACCAGACCTGTTGCCTGCTGTTCCATTCCACGGGACACACACCCTCAGCCTCTCTGGGCCTTATCCTATCCCTCCGCAGATAGCATCAAAGACTCAGAGGGCCTCCATTCAGCAAACTCGAACCTCAGCCCAGACTGACTCATGAAAAAGACAAAGAGTTTTGGGATTTTTAACTTGTCCGTTCACTGAGATGATTTCCAATAGAAACCCATGGGTGCTGCCTCTCTTACACCCAGACACTGCTCTGCAAAATCAGCATTTGGAGTTGCATCCACTTGTTTTGTTTTTTGGGTTTTTTTTTTTTTTTTTAATTGGAGGCTAATTACTTTCCAATATTGTAGTGGTTTTTGCCAAACATTGACATGAATCAGCCATGGGCGCACATGTGTTCCCCATTCAGAACCCCCCTCCCACCTCCCTCCCCATCCCATCCCCCAGGGTCATCCCAGTGCACCAGCCCTGAGCACCCTGTCTCATGCATCAAACCTGGACCGGCGATCTGCTTCACATATGATAATATACACATTTCAACGCTACCCTCTCAAATCATCCCACACTTGTCTTCTCCCACAGAGTCCAAAAGACATCTCTGTCTCTTTTGCTGTCTCACATATAGGGTCATCGTTACCATCTTTCTAAATTCCATATATATGCATTAGTATACTATATTGGTGTTTTTCTTTCTGACTTACTTCACTCTGTATAATAGGCTCCAGTTTCATCCACCTCATTAGAACTGATTCTAATGCATTCTTTTTAATGGCTGAGTAATATTCCATTGTGTATATATAGAAACCCATGGGTGCTGTCTCTCTTACAGCCAGACACTGCTTTGCAAAATCAGGCATTTGGATTGCATCCACTTGATAATGAGCTAGGCTTTTGTCCCTCTGACAATGATTCTAGAAAGTGAAGAGTCTAGACTGTGGATGAAGGAGCTCCAGAGAAATAACGTCAAAAGGACCCTTTCATGAGGACGTGAAAGTGAGGTGACAATTACCTAAATGAGCAGTTCTTAAGTGAAAAAGTGAATCAGAATCACCTTGGGGGGAGGGGTTTGCTTTCCTGGTGACTCAGTGGGAAATAATCTGCTTGCCAATGCAGGAGACAAGGGTCTCCCTGGTCCAGGAAGATCCCACATGCCTTGGAGCAACTAAGCCCATGAGCCACAAATATTGACCCTGTGCTCTAGAATCTTGTAGCCTCAACTACTGAGCCCATGTGCCACACCTACTAAAGCCAGCAAGCTCTAGAACCTGTGCTCCACAACAAAAGAAGCCATTGCAATGAGAAGCCCACACACTGTGCTTATGTGGCTTTTTTTTTTTTTTTGGTACCTGCACATGGGGAGAAAGAATTGATCTTTCTTCCTCTTCTTGTAAGGACACTAATCCCATTGCAGGGGCCCCACCCTCAAGACCTCATCTACACTTAATGACCTCCTAAAGGTCCCATCTCCAAATACCATCACACTGGGAGTTAGGGCTTCAACATAGACATATGAAGGGACACCCACATTCAAACTACAACAGGGACAGAGGTAAGTTCCGAAGAAGCAGCTCATGTTCATTGGAACATGTAAGAACCTACTAGAGGAGTCTAGAAAAATGGTACAGTTGAACTTATTTGCAGGGCAGGAGTGGAGAAACAGACAAAAAGAACAGACTTGTGGACACCATGGGGGAAAGGGAGGCTGGGACACATTTCGAGATTAGGATTGACATATATACACCATCAGGTATAAAACAGATAGCTAGTGGGAAGCTGCTATAGACACAGGGAATTCAGTTCAGTGTTCTGTGATGACCTAGAGGCGTAGGCTGGTGGGGAATGGGAGGCAGGAGGGAGGTCCCAAGAGGGAAGGCAGGAAGAACCCACTAGAGAGAGTGTGTCAGGGTAATAAAGATTTCTACTCCTAAGGACCATAGCATTGAAAAGAAAATAAGACATTTATAAGGAGACTGGATGCTTTTACAGCCACTGAAAGACATTATTGTACTGCTGTTGATGACTGCATTGTAGTCATTAATGGCTCATCAGTGCTGTCTTGAGATCTTTAATCACATCAAGTGCTTTTCAATATGATGCCACAAGTGCAAAAAAAAAAAAAAATTGGAAGCCACCAAGTTAGGGACATAGTCCTACTCTACTAATTTCACTTAGGCTGTTCTGTGACCCATGTGGAGCACTTTTGAAAGTGTAATCATCTCTATAGAAGGTATTAAAATCTCTGTAAAGTGTCCTTTTAAGCTCTTTTCTAAAATTGCCCATTTTAGGACTTCCCTGGGGGTCCAGTAGTTAAGACTGAGCTTCCAATACAGGAGTGCACATTTGATACCTTGTCAGGGAACCAAGATCCCACATGCTGTGTGGTGCCATTAAAAAAAAAAATTAAAATTACCCATTTCATGCTTCTAGGGATGCTCCCTTCTTCTCATAGGGAAGATGTTGAAGATCATATCCACGTTTTGTCACCTTCCAACTCTGGAAGCTTCATATGTACCATATGCACCAAATATGCACCATATGTAATTCCCCAGGCTCCACATTTTCAGCATGGAGAATCCTTTGGTAAAGCAGACAGAATGTCTTCCATAAGCTGGGTTATGGTGAGAACCTCTCTATTATTTTTATTTGAGACCCAGCAGGTAGCATGTTTTGGCACCAAGTTTGGATGAGGAGGGCAGGGCCGTGACTTCTGGTTTAAATATCCTTCTTGAAGCTCAGCACGGCATTGGCTTCCTTCTGCCACACCTAATGGCACTGTCTTCAGGAAACAGTCTGCAGAACTCTTAGTTTCTGTTTTTAGGGCTGCAAAATTCCAACCAAAATTAAAGAAGTCCTGCCTGACCCTAAAAAGTCACGGTGAAGAATTTCCCACCTCTCAAATATGTGTAACAAATTTAACAGATTTTTTTGATTATAAAAGCAGCACATGTTCATGTAGAAATCTGTAAAATAAAGAAAAGGGACAGAAGAAAACAAAACTCGTATTTTGTGTATCTATCTACATAAATATTTCAACATAATCAGGATCATTCCATATCTCTTCTGCTTTTTTGGTGTATCTTCTGCTTTTTTGGAATATTTCTCCTGTCAATTATGTAGATCTTTGCCAACATAATTTTTAATAGGAGATCGCATGCTATCCTGTGAGTATATCATGATTTATTAAAGCTACCCCTTATCATTGACAATTTGTGCTGTGCTTAGTCACTCAGTCATGTCCAACTCTTTGCGACCCCATGGACTGTAGCCCACAAGGCTCCTCTGTCCATGGAATCCTCCAGGCAAAAATACTGGAGTGGGTTGTCATTTCCTTCTCCACATTGATAGTTTAGTCCACTTCTAATTTTTCACTACTTCAAGCTATCCTCTGGAAAGGGGTTACATATTGATCCTAATCTACAATTCATTACAGAGGAAAAGGTTATCAAACATAAAGTGGGTCTTTGGCATGCTCCTTTCATGATTACTAACCAGGATCTAACTGACAGCCATGTAAGATGATAACTATGATGGGAACAAGGAGAAAAATCAAGGGAAACTAGAAGAGACCTCTATAAAAGACAGAAGGTGGTGTTGTTTCAGTGAATTTGGAGACATTTAAGTACATCAACCAACTAAATGATAATTCATCAAACCTAAAGTGCATTCACTGTAACATGTGCCATTTATTAATAGTTTAGTTCCCACTTAGGAAGGAAGAAAAACTGCCAAGGTATCAATTGTGACCAACATTCAGGTAGTTCAAAAGACCAAATGCCCAAGGAAGAAAGCCCTGCTAGAGAGATGCTGAACAGGAATAGAACCTGGGTTGGCAGGAATGATGAAGTGGCAGAGAGAAAGGCAGTTTTCACCCTAAACCCAACGCCATTGGTAAGAACATAAGCCTTTAGACAACACGCTAGTCTTTAGTCATCATCGACTCACAGCTCCCTGACTTCATCAGGCTGTTTCATCCTTCTGTGCCTTTTCAAAAACAGTTTTCTGCTTGAAACACCTGTAATCATCCAGAAAATGCAACTCAAGACTCGCCTTTTGGGGGGCCTTCCCTGACCTGCTCTAGGAGGAGATGGAGTCTCCAGAACCAAAAGAGAACATTGCTCTCTCCTTGGACCCAACACTGACTCTGCTGACCAGCTCCTGTTGTCAACCATGGCCCTTCCAGGAGGTCAAAAAGCTGGGCAAAGACAGAGCCCCAAGACAGGGCATCTTGCCTGGTTTTGTGACTCTGGAGGCCAGAATCTTGTCTGATTGTCAAACCAGGTTCTCACAGCCTGGAAGCAATAACCTGAACCCGCAGCATTTTAACTCTGAGCTGTCTGAAGATGCCCAGACGGTCTGATGAGGCAGGCAGAGCCCCAACTCCACAATGAGTTCTCCTGACATTTCACTAAGCCATTAACTTTACCTACTCCAACCAAGCACAAGTCTGGGGGGTCGGGGTGAGGGTCTCATCATCTGCCAGTTTTCCCTCCCACTAAAGCATAAAAAGCCTCAACTTTTAGAGAACAGACTGTTGAGTCTTGGCCTGTCCTCCAAGCTGCGCCTGCAGCTCCTCTCTCCTTACCTGTTAGTCCCACGGTTTACTCTTCATCTCCCAGGCTCACTTACTAAAGTTCAAATTGCTCAGTTTGTTTAATTAAACCAAAAAAAAAAAAAAAATCATACCTTGCCCTAGTAATAAAACAGTGCAAAAGTTTGAGCCTGTGGCAGCTCTTGGGCTAATCCAGGCATTAAGATCTCAGACTCCCAGTGTTCTCTACTGCCAGGCTTGGAGGATCATTTCAAATTCTTTTTGGCGGGAAATGGAAGGTCCTATTTGGAGACTAGGCTACAAATGGATCTGGTGTTCATTCCTCAGGACCTGTAGTGATTTGGGAACTTCATTGTTTAACTGTTATGCCCACTCCCTTGTGGATACCAGTAGGCCTAAGTAAGCTTACCGTGTTTTAATCACAAATTTGCGTTGGAGTAACTGGAGGTCTGAAACTATGTCTTGATTATCTTCAAATGCATGGTGCCTACAACTCACAATAGGTAATTAGTTTAAGTGAATGAATGCATGAATGAATAAACAAGCACTGAGGATGATTCAAACTGGATATAATTTACTATCTCTTGGGGAGCTCTCGGCACTGAAGTTTGAGTTAATCATGCTCCCATACCACCAGCCCCATCATGTACCATCCTCATGTAACCACTTGTCCCTAAAAGACTTTTCTCTTTGTCCATTGGTTTCTTTCTGTTTCCTTTTTTCACTGTTCCTCATTTTATCCTCTCCACACTCCCCCCAATAAGCACATAGAGTCTGAAATGCAGTACTTGGGTGCAATCTCAAAAATGACAGAATGATCTCTGTTCGTTTCCAAGGCAAACCATTCAATATCACGGTAATCCAAATCTATGCCTCAACCACTAATGCCAAAGATGCTGAAGTTGAATGGTTCTTTGATGACCTACAAGACCTTCTAGAACTAACACCAAAAAAATATGTCCTTTCCATCATAGGGGACTGGAATGCAAAAGTATGAAGTCAAGAGATACCTGGAGTAACAGGCAAGTTTGGCCTTGGAGTACAAAATGAAGCAGGGCAAAGGCTAATAGAGTTTTGCCAAGAGAATACACTGGTCATAGCAAATACCCTCTTCCAACAACACAAGAGAAGACTCTATACTTGGACATCATCAGATGATCAATATTGAAACAATATTGACTACATTCTTTGCAGCCAAAGATGGAGGAGCTCTATACAGTCAGCAAAAACAAGACCAGGAGCTGACTGTGGCTCAGATCATTAACTCCTTATTGCAAAATTCAGACTCAAACTGAAGAAAGTAGGGAAAACCACAAGACCATTTAATGACCTAAATCAAATCCCTTATGACTATACAGTGGAAGTGACAGATAGATTCAAGGGATTAGATCTGATAGACAGAGTGCCTAAAGAGCTATGGACAGAGGTTCATGACATTGTACAGGAGGCAGTGATCAAGACCATCCCCAAGAAAAAGAAATGTAAAAAAGGCAAAATGGTTTTTCTGAGAAGGACTTACAAATAGCTGAGAAAAGAAGAAAAGCGAAAGGCAAAGCAAAAATGGAAAGATATACCCATCTGAATGCAAAGTTTTAAACAATAGCAGGGAGAGATAAGAAAGCCTTCCTCAGTGATCAGTGCAAAGAAATAGAGGAAAACAATGGAATGGGAAAGACTAGAGATCTCTTCAAGAAAATTAGAGATACCAAGGGAAATTTTCATGCAAAGATGGGCACAATAAAGGACAGAAACGCTATGGACCTAACAGAAGGAGAAGATATTAAAAAGAGGTGCCAAGAATACACAGAAAAACTATACAAAAAGGATCTTCATGACCCAGATAACCATGATGCTGTGATCACTCAATTAGAGCCAGACATCCTGGAATGTGAAGTCAAGTGGGCCTTAGGAAGCATCACTATGAACAAAGTTAGTGGAGGTGATGGAATTCCAGCTGAGCTATTTCACATCTTAAAAGATGATGCTGTGAAAGTGCTGCACTCAATATGCCAGCATATTTGGAAAACTCAGCAGTGGTCACAGGACTGGAAAAGGTCAGTTTTCATTCCAATTCCAAAGAAAGGCAATGCCAAAGAATGCTCAAACTGCCACATAATTGCACTCATCTCACACACTAGCAAAGTAATGCTCAAAATTCTCTAAGCCAGGCTTCAACAGTACATGAACCCAGAGCTTCCAGATGTTCAAGCTGGATTTAGAAAAGGTAGAGGAACCAGAGATCAAATTGCCAACATCCATTGGATCATAGAAAGAGCAATAGTTTCAGAAAACCTTCTACTTTATTGACTACACCAAAACCTTTGACTGTGTATATCACCACAAATTGTGGAAAATTCTGAAAGAGATGGGAATACCAGACCACCTGACCTGCCTCCTGAGAAATCTGTATGTAGGTCAAGAAGCAACAGTTAGAACTGGACATGGAAAAATGGACTGGTTCCAAATTGGGAAAGGAGTACACCAAGGCTGTATACTGTCACCCTGTTTATTTAACTTATATACAGACTGCATCATGTGAAATGCCAAGCTGGATGAAGTACAAGCTGGAATCAAGATTGCCAGGAGAAATATCAATAACCTCAGATATGCAGATGACACCACCCTTATGGCAGAAAGCAAAGAGGAACTAGAGCCTCTTGATGAAAGTGAAAGAGGAGAGTGAGAAAGTTGGCTTAAAATGCAACATTCAATAAATGAAAATCATGGCATCTGGTCCCATCACTTCAGGGCAAATAGATAGGGAAACAATGGAAACAGTGAGAGACTTTATTTTCTTGGGCTCCAAAATCACTGCAGATGATGACATCAGCCATGAAATTAAAATACACTTGCCTCTTGGAAGAAAAGCTATGATCAACCTAGATAGCATATTAAAAAGCAGAGACATTAGTTTGCTGACAGGTGTTCGTCTATTCAAAACTATGGCTTTTCCAGTAATCATGTATGAATGTGAGATTTGGGCCATAAAGAAAGCTGAGCGCTGAAAAATTTATGCTTTTGAACTGTGGTGCTGGGGAAGACACTTGAGAGTCCCTTGGACTGCAAGGAGATCAAACCAGTCAATCCTAAAAGAAATCAGTACTGAGTATTTATTGGAAGGACTGATGCTGAAGCTGAAGCTCCAATACTTTGGCCACCTGATGAGAAAAACTGACTCCTTAGAAAAGACCCTGATGCTGGGAAAGATGGAAAGCAGGAGGAGAAGTGGATGACAGAGGATGAGAAGGTTGGGTGGCATCACCGACTCCATGGACATGAATTTGAGTGAGCTCTGGGAGTTGGCACGCCAGGCTGCAGCATGCCAGGCTGCAGTCCATGGGGTTGCAAAGAGTCGGACACAACTGAGCAAGTGAACTGAACTGGATTGCAGGTCTGCTGCAGGACCTGTCTCTCCTCCCTCCATGATCCAGTCTTGGGATGACCCAGGTTGCACCATCTCAAGCGTCATAGGTGTCAGTGACAAAAGGCAAAGTGGAAGGAGTGTGGTGAACATCAATCCATAGTAGCTTTGAAAACCTCTAACAGGAAGTGAGACTTATCACTTCCACACACACTCAACTGGCCAAAGCCAGTCGCTGGCCACATCTGGATTCAAGAGGGCAGGGAAGGGTGACTCTACCCCATATCTGTAAACAGCCCTAACAATGACCACACACGGTGTCTCCCATGGAGTTGGAGGTCAATTAATCTGTTCGACAGGGAGAAAAAAACCCATTCGGCCGTCCCCTAGGAAAAGGGTAAGGAGACCCTTGTCTTACAGAAAGGAGGGGAAGTGGATGTACTCATAAGGAAACAGCAAATGAGCCCTGGATTCTTCTTCATAAGAGAAAGATGAGTCCAGGGGAAGGATAGGAATCATGTGTGAGTGGAAGAGGCCTGGACCTTCTTTGGGGAGGGGAAAATAGAAACTAAAGGGGAGAGTCTGTATCAATGGAGAGGAAAAGAATGCCTTAGCCACCAGATGGAGAGCCCAGATGGTTAAAGGTTATAAAGTTCTGTCGTATGGGATGGAATATACCCTTTAGGGGCATCTCCCCCACTTTAGGTGCATGATTTGTGGGTTAAAGTAACAACATGCTGAGACTAGTCTCGGGGGAAGCACAAGATGAGGCCAGAGGTTGCCAAGGAAGCCCAGTTGCTGTCTACAGGGCAAAGTCAAGTTTCATTTCAAGTCAAGTTTTGTTTTCTTGATCCGGCTCCATCTAACCTACCCTTTATCCTGCATTGTGACCTGGTACCTCTCCAGGGGGTGGCTCTGCTCCAGCCCGTCATCTCCCATGGGCTGCTCAGCCCTTCCCACCCTGAATCCTTGATTCCAGTCTCACCCACCTCCTGATCCCCAGCCCCAAGTGTCCACTTTCCACGTCTCCATCTCTCAAAGCATCTCCACTCTTCGATCTGCATCTCAGAGGTCTTCATTCCCTTGAACCCTAAAATGAGGTTCACCCCTCTCTGTGCCACAGTCATCCTTTCACAAAGAAATGTCACATGCTAAAATCACTGGTTGACGAGTTGTCTCCCCTAAAAGCCTGAGACCATCAAGGGCTGGGTGTAGTTTCTACTTAGTTTAACTTTTTGCCCACAGCCACCATCACTGGATTTAGCAGGAAATAACAACCATAATGACAGTGGGTGGGCTTTCCTGGTGGCTCAGATGGTGAAGAATCCACCTTCAATGCAGGAGACCCAGGTTTGATCCCTAGGTCAGGAAGATCCCCTGGAGAAGGAAATAGCTACCCTCTCTAGTATTCTTGCCTGGAGAAACCCATGGAGAGAGGAGCCTGGGGGACTATAGTCCATGAGGTTGCAAAGAGTCGGACATGACTAAGTGACTATTATCTTTATTTTTCTTAACAACCACAATGACACTGGGTAGTAGAAATAGTGATGGTCACATTTATCAGGTCTTTCTGGATTGGACCCTGTGCTAAGCATTTAAACACATCATCTTTTTATCCATACAAACTTCTGATGAATATTTTTAGCTTCACTTTACAGATGAAAAAATGGAGGCCCACAGAGAGCAAGCAACCAGCCCCAAAACACACAGCTCTGGAGTCAAAATGATCTCAGTTGAGACACCGACCTCTCCACTTAACTCCAGTGGTCTATTACTTCTCCAGAGTTCTCAGCACACACTACTCAGTAGTGGGACTCAGTATTCATCTTAAGTCTTTCTAATGCCAAAGATTATGCTCTTAAACACAAAGTGCTTGCAGCAGAGACTATCTGTTCACTGAACCATTGGCCTTTACCTCCAGAGCCACACATTCCCAGCTTCCCAAATGTCAGGTCGACCAAGTGCCTAACACTCACTGGGGCCGAGGGGGGGATGCGGGGCGGGCCAGGGGGGGCGGTGGTGAATACCCACAGACCCAGACCATAAAAACTTGCCATGGGTTCCTCCAAGGTCTTTCCCACGCCATCCCTGCCACCAAGAATTGAGTGTCCATGGAAGACTCAGAGTTATAGATAAAAAGAGCCTCTGGGTAGATGAGTGACGTCGTGGAGCAGAGTCCTCCCATGACCACTCCAGGCAAGTCTACCGCTCCTGCCCTAAAGATGTGAGCAAGAAGTCAGTGTCCTCGGCAAAGCCATTGAGATCTGAGTGTGGACTGCTGAAGCAGTTCACCCCACCTTGACCACAACAGGGCCCAATAGACGGCTGATCTCAAAGTGATATTTGAAGCAGACCGTGAGTGGTAGGAGCCATGTTACGTCAGCACGGGTAGGGAGAAGGCCCCCGGGGATGCTTAGAGAAGACCCAACATCCATTCATCCCTTGACCATGCACCTGGAAGGCAGGACGCTGACTACTCTGGGTGAACCAGCTGCTTAAAATAAATTTAAAAAAATTTTTTTTAAGTTAAAGGTAAGAGTAATAGAGAAAAAAAAAAACACTGAAGTGGAAAAAAAAAGAAAGAAAGAAAGATGAAGAGCAGGCTGGAGATTGCTAAGCCACATTCCCAGGAACAGGAAGATATAGGAGACCTGCCTTCATGTTCTCAGAGCAGGGCTACTTGTGTGTAGAGGGACCAACAGGAGCAGCTACAAAGAGGGAAGAAGTTATGGCTCCCGACGAGGCTGCACCAGCAGGCGGGAGGGAAAGCCCGTGTGGCGGGCGGGACAGGCAGCTTGGGCAGCACAGAGGCCTCATGGGAGACCTGGCCCGGCTCTTTCTCTAGCAGTCTCTGAAACACAAGCTGGCACTGTGTCCCAGCCACTGACTTCCCACTGCCCAGTCTTTTTCTCCATTTTCTTTCTCTGAACCCTCCTCTATCTCCCACCACTCACCTACTCTTAAGTCACTGCATTGGGAAGAGATTGACAGCCCCCTGGGGCAAAGGACACCTGAACCTGCAAGCAGACCATCCCTCTGCCCACCCACACACATTCTGCCCCATTTATTTGCACATCCATACCCAGAATGCCCTGCTGGTCCATGCCAGAGCCATTAGACACATTAGACAGTCCTTGCCAGCCTCTGGAGACTGGAGTTGGCAGAGTTAGGCATCCCTCAAAGGGCGATGTGTTTACTTTCATGTAATTGAAATTGGGTTTGAGCTGGTTTGCCTGCACCCTCAGTCCCCTTGGCTCAGATTGGCATGGGGCAAAAAGAAAACCAGATGCAATAAGAAACGATGTTTAAAGCCATGTGACCAGCTTTCAAGGTCCCCATGCTGCTCACCAAGTTCATCCACCAGCCCAGATCTTCCACGTTCCAGCCCAGCCCAGCCATCAAGAGTGTGGCCTCTCTTAACTTTTAAGGGTTTCAAGAGAAGTTTTCACAATCCAGATTCAGGATATTTTTCTACCCCTTTCCTTTCATTTCATGGTGCAACAGCTTCCTCTTTGGGTTCAGAGAGGGCAAGAAACTTGCAAAAAATGCACCTGGGCCTGATGAGCCCCAGCCTCAGTCCCAGGGTCTCAGAGTACCCCACCCCCAAAGCTGCTGCTCCAGAGGTATCTGTTCAAAGTCCCAGAGGGCAGCTTGGCGAAACCCGCCTCCTCAGGGTCAGTGAGGAAGGAGAGGCAGGCAGCAGGTGGGAACAAGCACCAGGACAACACCCAGAGAACAATCAGAAGAGAGGATGATGCGTATGTGTGTGGAAAGTGAGAGGGAAGGGGTGGATATTAGAGAAGAATACGAAAAACAGCAAGCAGAACACAACCGCATGTTCTGCTTCGTCCAGAAAGGCTTCTTTTGTGCAGTGTGTATCAGATGCATCTGCCCCTATGGGAATGGAAAGTGCAGCGTCCCTGACTCAGATTTTTTTTTTTAATTTTTATGTATGTATTTATTTCTTTATTTTTGGCTGTGCTGGGTCTTCATTGCTTCACACAGGCTTTCTCTAGTTACAGCAAGCGGGGGCTACCCTTCATTACAACTACAGCGCTACAGCGCATGGGCTTCTCACTGCAGGGGTTTCTCTCGCAGTGGAGCTCGGGTTCGAGGCTTCAGTAGTTGTGGCACATGCGTTTGTGGTGCATGAGATGTGGAATCTCCCCATCTCTCAAATCTGTATCCCCTGCATTCGCTTAGCTGCGTTAGTGGTTAGCTTAACCCATGGACCACCAGGGAAGTCCCTCAGACAGGTATTAAATAGCTGAGCCATCCATTCATTCAGTTCAACCCAACTTGTTCACTGAGTTGCCTGGCGCCATGGTGGTCACTGGAGCCGCACAAATGAAAGATGTGACCTCTGCCAGGTGGTACCCACATGTGCCAGGCTCGCCAGTAGGGGACGACTGCTTTCTGGGCATCAGGGTGGGTCCCCCTGAGTCATCCACGCTCCCTGGTCAGGGCAGCAGCAGGCCTAACAGCCCAGGGGTGAGCGTGGGGACACAGGGTTCATGTTCAGTGGGAGGTTCTGCTGCTTTTGAGCTGAGGGATCCTGGGCAAGTTCCCTACCTCCGTGCCCCAGCTTCCTCACCCGCAAAACGGAGCTGATAACAGAACCCACTCATGGAGCTGAGATGAGAACTGAATGAGTTAACACGCGTAACTCTCTCCACACAGTGTCAAGCACTCAATAAACATTTAACTATTGTTATCATTGCAGCTGGCCGCACATATTAACAAAAGTCATTGCCAAGCTTCAGGGAGCCACAATCGAGGCCACAGACCTGAGCAAAGCTAAACGGTTTTTACAAGAAACTAGACCATGAGTTTGGCCTTCTTGCCCAGGGCTTTAACCAGGTAAGTACAAGAAAATGAGCACTTATCATGTGTATAGACCATGAGATAAATTGATTATTGGAACAGTGATTAGCCAGGAAGTAAGAATTTCAAATCTTAACATTCAGATGAAAGGCCTGCTCTGGATCCCTGGATTTCAGCCACCTCCCAACTGCAGGTTGGAGGGTACATGAGGCATGAAGGGGGTCACAGAGAACCTTCTGAAATAGTGCTCAGGCCCAGACCCAGGAAAGGCAGGAGTCCTGACATGAGGTCAGTGTAAATCCAGACCCTTGAGAAAGGTGATCGGAGGGAGCATTGATCAAAGTCTCACAACCTTGACACCACCCTCTCCTTGGTGTCTTGCCACCTGCCCTTCCCCATCCCAAGCCTCAGGGTGGGGTCAGAGACAGACAGATTTGGAGAGCTGAGTCCCAAGTCCCAGGAAAACCCCTTCCTCTATTCCCCAGGATTAGACGATTAGGAGGAGAACAAAGGAGCAATTCACCAGTGGATTCTGCAATTCTCCCACGTCCGACTCAGCAACCGCTGAGTTCCCACCATCTCAAGTGGCTGGAGAGAAGGTGGGGGCCAGCTGGCTGGCCTGAAACAGTGTCTGTACAGATGCCCCTCCCAGAAACACTCCGATGCCTTCTGTGCATACAGCTTGCAGCAGAAGGGAGTGTGCGTGCGTGTGTGTGTGTGTGTGTGTTCAGATTGCTCTGGAAAAAATCAGAGATGAGGGACATAAGTACTGAAACTTGGAACAAAACCTCCCATAGATCCTCTGTTTGGAAAGATGCCTGGATTCCACCCAATTTTCTTAAATCCAGAAGACAGTCAATGACCAGGCTGAATGACTGATACAACCCAACGCCCCCTCCAACTGATTCACACTCTGCAAAAGATACATTTTGGAAAACAGAGAGAAAAATTTTTTTCATAATTTCATCATGGGTAGTACTTGAGTTATATTTCTTTGAGTTTTTTCGACAATACATGTAACTATCATCCAATTCAGGTTTCACTGGTGGCTCAGACGGTAAAGAATCCACCTGCAATGCAGGAGACCCTGGTTGATCTCTGGGTCAGGAAGATTCCCTGCAGGATGAAATGGAAGCCCACTCCAGTATTCTTGCCTGAGAAATCCCACGGACAGAGGAGCCTGGCGGGCTACAGTCCCTGGGGTCACAAAGGTTGGACATGACTGAGCAACTGAACAACAAAAGTCAACCAGTTCACACCTTCTCGGTCCTGTGATATCTTCTTGTTCCTATCATTTTATCACAAGCAGTTTTCCATGTTGTGACATATTCTTCCCATCCTGGCTTCTTATGGAATGGAGCCCAATTTGAGGACTGGTTGTGGAAGGGGTTCAAGGTTTTAAAAAGGGGCAGAAGACCAAAGGAGATCTTTGGCTTGTGTGTTTAAGCTCATGAAAGGCTACTTCCAGACACAATATGGAAGGCACTGTCTTCTCCATTGCTTTACAGTCTGAATAAAATAAGAAGAAAACAATGAACACTGAAGCTGTGAAGGAAATCATGCTGACCATTAAGATGATTATACTCTAAAGTGGATTAAAGTTCCCTGGATCTTTCTGTCCAGGGTGGATTGTGGTCACTCCCTTCTGGGTTCCAAGAGATGCACAAAATGTGGCTCCTCTTACCAAGAGGATTTAGTATTTGAAGGTTTTTATTGGACCCTTTCTTCAGTTCTTATTTTCCACTGTAAATTAAATTCATATGCATTCTCATTTCCTAGAACATACCTTCCCACCTCCTAAACATCCATGCCCTCTCTTTCTCCTTTTTTTACAGACTGGGCATGTTCCAAGGAGGCGGTGTAGAGGGAGTCTTAAAAATACTGCTTTACCTCAGGAATTGAAGACTTGTTGGCAAACATAACTTTTAGCCAGGGTGAGGGTATCCTGTTTCACAAGTCCTTAGTTTCTACCCTCTTTTTCTTTAGACAGAAATTCCAGAAAGGAGCTTGATGAGATGTCTGAAGCAGAAGGGTGTTGATGTAACAAAAAAAAAAAAGAGGTGCTTCTCAGGTGAAGAAGCAGATACTGCTTTGTGGGGGAATAACTATTGGAGAGGTGAAGGTCCATGTGGGAGAAGGAACAGAGAAGCTTCCAACCTTAGCTTGCAGAGTTGACACATCCTGCCGCTCAACTCCCTGGTTGGTCCATAGAGCAGGGATGGAACACCAAGAGCCAGACCATCCTCACTCTCCAGGCTCCAGAGAGGTGTCAGCTGTCACCAGCTGGGTCCAAGTACAAAGGACCTCAGCTCTATGGGGTCCTCATGGAGCAAGCCACCAGTCGCCCTGCACAGTTCTGCCAGGACCCGCAGAGTTCAAGGAAGAATAAAGATGGTCGCAGCTCCCTGGTGGTCCAGTGGTTAAGACTCAGTACTTTCATTGCTATGGGTCTGGGTTCAATCCCTGGTCGGAGAACTAAAATCCCACAAGTTGCGTGGTGCAGCCAAAAAACAAATTTAAAAAATAAAAATAAAGATGGGAGTGATCACAGTTTGGAAGAAAAGAGGTTCTTCTTTTCAAGATTAGTTGCCTAAAGGCCTAGGATGAGAGGAAAAAGGAGAATATTTCACAGTTACGCAGTTATCATTGGCAATTTGGGGAACTGACTGATACCATTAATAATCGGTCCCCTCCACCTCCTTTCTTTGGACGGCTTATTCCCAACTTGGCTTCTGCCTTCGGTGTCTGAGTTCTCAGGCCCCTCATCTCGCTGCTCAGGGGAAGTGCCCTCCTGACTAAGGATAAAGCAGGGAGTGGGAGATGAGGGCTGAAGCAGATAGTATGGGTCTCATAAAAAGCCCAAGCCAAAGCTGAAGAGAAAAGACAACGTCATCCTCCAGCTTGCAGAGCCACTAAGAGCCCCATTTGGAAAGATGTCATTGCAAGCCCTAAGTGGTTGGGGAGGCTCAACACTGCGGGGAGAAGGAGTTGGTGGTTCTTTCAACAAAATTTCTTTCAAGTCATAACATACCAGTAGTTGGAAAAAATGAACCTCAAAGCTCATCACAAAAATTCCTCCTTCTGAGATGAAGGCATCCAGGTTTAGTCAGCCTAAATGGTTTCTCCAAAGTTCAAGTGGGAGCCAGGATTGCAGCCACAGTGTTTTGAATCTAGCCCTAGGCTTATCTGTGTTACTCTCTGTTTACATTCACACCACCAGCATGTAAGCCCTCCATCCTCTCCCATAAACAATGCCAAATGCATCTTGCTTTAGAGTGAGGATTATTTCCCTTGCAGCAGGTGGCAAAGCATGCTGCAGAGCAGAACATCAAGTCTCTAGGGAAATTCTCAGGAAAGGGGCAACTGGCCAAGAAATAAGGAAAGAGCAACGACACCCAAATGGTTGGAACCAGAAAGGTTAAAAGCTTAGGGTGGTGATGTTGGAGGAAAAGCTTAAGAACGCTTCTGCTCCAGGCAGAGCCCAAGATGTAAGCGTTTGTGTTCCATGCTCCCAAGTTTCCTTTTCTCTGCCTTTGTCCCTCTCAGACATCAAGCTCCTCTTCCTCATAAGCAACATTTGTTTTTCAGGAAAGATGTTAACAAATGCATCCCTTTGAAGCAGAACTGACTGAACATTCTCTCAGGCAGATTCTCTAAGATGTCAGAGCTAGAAGGGACCAAGACTAACATTGCCAAGTTAGAATGGGGGGAAAAAAATGTTTTTAATCTAGAAGCTAAATACTAGGTATTATCATCACCCATGCTGTGGACCAAGGATATAAATCCAAGCACTTCTCAGCCTGCCCAGCATATAGCAAGCCCTCAGCAGAGGACCACAACTCAGGGCTTACCCCAACTCTGCCTCCCTTCTCAGGAGAGCTTGACCTAGGTAGGTATTTGCAGAATCAAACATTATTTCATGCGTATATTCTTTCAGGATACTCTGCCACCGGCTTTACCCCTGGTTACCCTACAGATCTGGAACCACATCCCGTCCAGGATGTCATTATCCATCTTCTACTGGAACCCAGGGTGAATCAAGATGAGACAACACGTCTCTCTCCTCTTTCTTGGCCACCACAATAGCATTCCACACTGCAACTATATGCACATGGCTTTGCTGAAGAACTAGGGAAAACTCAAAAGGAAATGGTCATTTAGACTGGCCAGACTTTGAACTATGAACATGAAGTCTCTCTTTCAGCTCCCAAGGGACAGCATCTAACAGTTAGGCTTTGACAAGAAAGAGCTCATCTGTGCAGGTCTACCATATATTGCACAACTCCGGGGAGCACCATTCACATAACAGTGTAACACCTCCTTGGGCAGGGCCTGGTCTACACAAATAGAAAAGCAGCTTTGCCTCACCCCTAAGTGGACCCCTCTGCACTCAGGTTATTCACAAGGCCTTTAAACACCACTTCTTCAACTCTCTGTGTCCTAAATGCTATTCTTCTTCAGGAACCTTTCTCTCCTTTGCATACAGAGATGCCAGCTCCCTAAATCAATCCTATGGTTTACAGTCTGATGTACAGCTATGGGGGCTTCCCTGGTAGCTCAGCGGTAAAGAATCCACCTGCAATGCAGAAGACTCGGGTTCAAGCCCTGGGTCAGGAAGATCCCCTACAGGAGGGCATGGCAACCCACTCCAGTACTCTTGCCTGGAGAACCCCATGGACAGAGGCGCCTGGCGGGCCACAGTCCACTGTGTCACAAAGAGTCAGACACAGCTCTAACAACTGAGCATACACACTTGCATGTACAACTATAGATGAGGCTCTGTGGTCAACATCAGTGTGTTGGTCATCACTGAGTCTCAAAGACTGTAGAAAAATGGGCTCCAGTCCCGCAAGCAGTGAAGATGAATCCTCCAGTTCTCCCACCAGGGAGAGCTGTCCTAAAGGCAAACATTAAGTGCAGGAGAGGAGGGAAAAGGGGATACAGACCACAGTGGATAAGATCTCTAGCTCCACCCTTCTGGTCAATGGGTACCCACTGTTGTGCAACAAGCATTTGGTTTCCTAGGGGCTCTCTCCCATGGACAGCCATATCCACAAAACGGCTACACTGGGGTATATGTGTTTCTCCATCAAGTCAAGAAACTTTAATAATAACCTACATGACTCCCCAGATAGCAGAATTCTCTCTAATACATGCATTCTCTCAACAGGGAGAGAATGTTCTCACTGCGAACATTAGTTCTTAGGGGGAATTAAAAATATCTTAGATATTACAATGATTTGGGCCTTCAAAAGGTTAAAGTATATGAAAATATACAGAGTATACAGCAGAGGAGAAGAAATGATGAAAAAAACCAATGCTTCAAAAGACTACTTGCATGCATATATGCTAAGTTGTTTCAGTCATGTCCAACTCTTTGCAACCCTTTGGACTGTAGTCAGTCAGGCTCCTCAGTCTATGGGATTCTCCAGGCAAGAATACTGGAGAGGGTTGCCATGCCCTCCTGTGGGGGATCTTCCCAACCCAGGTATCGAACATGCATCTCT
The DNA here is from genome assembly GCF_019320065.1 of Cervus canadensis. NCBI lineage: Eukaryota > Metazoa > Chordata > Mammalia > Artiodactyla > Cervidae > Cervus > Cervus canadensis. The sequence goes on along the minus strand of NC_057409.1, from coordinate 30,360,327 downwards.
TACATCTCCTGCATTGGCAAGCAGGTTCTTTACCACTAGCGCCACCTGAGAAGCCCAAAAAGGCCACATGGGGGAGTAATAATGAGAAAACTTGGGAAACACTGCTCTAATAGAGGAGAAAAATGGGGATGAAGGGAAGCTGCCAGTTCTAACTGCTATGATAGTTATCATCATCGTAATTAAAAACATTTTGTATGCATGCCCTAAATTAATCCTCCTGACAGTCTTCAGGAAGAAGGACTATTATAGTCATTTAAGATGATGAAATAGCTTTAGAGGTATTGTCCAAGGCCACACAACTAGCAACAGGCAAAGGCACAATTCCAGCTGAGTTCTGTCTGCCTCCAAAGTGCATGGTCTTAACCATCCTCGAATGCTGACTGAATCGTCAGCCCAGTAGAAGGAAGGTTGGCAAGACAGCTACCCATCTTTAGACTCTACCATCTACTCCACCAGCTCAAGTCTACCTCTAAGACCATGGAGGACAGTTAAGTTCTAAGGAAGGAATCAGGCAACTCTGGGAAAACTCTGGGTCGAGTTGAGAATGAGAAGGAAGGGAGGTGGCCCCACTCTCCTCTGCGTCTGCCTTCTCTTCCTCCAGTGGGAGGCATGGAGCCACAGGGACCAAGATCCTGGAACCTGGGATAAAGAGAGAAGTGAAAATGGGGGAGGGTGGTCCCTGCTGTGAGCTCAGTTACTACTGCTGAAACCCAGTGCAGGGCGGCAGCCAAGCCCCAGGGATGGGGTGACCTCTGTACAAACAGAACTTCCCTAGGCAGCGCTTCTGCAAATATAAACACAGATTCACCACGTGACGGGTTCAACCAGTTCATGTAAACACTAAAGGGAGAAAAAAAAAAAAAAAACTCAAGGGAAAAAATATGCTCCAACAAGACGAAGCAGGGTCCTGTGACTCAGAGAGTGGAAGGTCAAGAGCTAAAGGGCTCAGAACCCACTGGGCCTGCAGCGAGGCCACAGAGAAGCTCTTGCTACTTGGGCACAGGGTGACTTGAGCCCCCCACCACAGTGTGGGAAAGTCTTTGTCAGGAGCAGTGAAAATGGGTGGTTTTCCGTGGATATCTGAAGCACACTGGGTTAGACTTTCCATGGGAAACAGAGGGAGTCCTGAAGCAGCAGGGCCTATAGGTAGACACCAGGAGGACTTCCCCATGACCCCTTCGTGGAAACAAGGTGCCTCAAGAGATCTAAGCCTGGGAAGAGCCGACTGCTCAGAAGCAGGGGGTGGATGGGATAAATTCTGAACAGCACACCCTTCCTCCCTACCCCCACTCCCCTCACCCTGTTGTTTGTACTGACAAAGAGAACGCTCTCCGCCACACCCCCACGCTCTCAGGAAGATTGCTAGCACAGTATCTGGGTGTTTTGCAAACAATCCGTGCTGCCCCAGTAAGAAGAGCCAGCTCTGCAAAGCATTTGCAAATACCCTGCTCTCCTAGGCCAGGAGAGTTTTGACAACACTACAGCTCGGTCTTTCCAAGACATCCATTAACCTAAAATAAACCAGGCAAGGAGGAGGTTGGCAGATGGACCCCATGGATGGTGCGGAGGCAGGATGCTGTGTGCTGGTGCTGTGGCCGCCCCAGCATTTCCAGAAGAGGCCACAGAGCTCAAGGATATCACAGTAGTCAAGGCAGTCAGAAGTCTCTAACTCTGGGCTGAACCAAGGGGACAGTGGGGTCCACTCTAGGACCTACCACCGTGTTGGGGTTCGTTCAAGCAGGAATCACCTCCTATATAGCTCAGCAGGGGACCCACGGGCCCACCTGACTCAATGGGAGCTGAAATAACACCAAAATGCAGTTCAGTACAGGAATGGAGGAGGGACAAAGAGAAGGAGACCTGAGTAGGCCCAGCCCAGAGGAGAATGAAAGGGGCTGGGAGGCAGTATAAAGAGAGAATAAAGACAGGTGGATTTCAATGTTTTAACAGCAAAAAACCCTTGTAGGTATGTACTTATCGCAAATGTTTACTTTCATATTATCACATGCAGGCATGTAGGACTATTTATAGGGGCCAAATCAATAATAGATAAGTCTTACAACAACAGAAGATATTTGGGGCAACCAGTCCCTGGCCCCACCGCGTCTTATCTGTACAACCTTGGGCAAGTAACAGAACTTCTCTGTATCTAAGCTTTAGAATGGGATTAAGAATAGTGCATATCTCCTAGAGTAGTTATGAGAATTAAAGAAGTTAATATTTGTGAAGCACTTAGAACAGTGCCTGGCACATATCAAGCATTACTAGCATTTGTTAAACACACAGAGACTCCAATGAATTTGCTTAGCATTTAATGCCTAACCATTCCTCACTCTATTTTCTTTCATTTATTTACTCAATAAATATTAATTGGGTGCCTACTATATGTCAACTTCTATGCTGATATCGCAGCTGTAAAAATGAGCAAAAATAACCATGACTTACCCACTCTTCGGGCTCAGAGTCTAAATGTCACTCTTTAGATGAGCTTTACCCCCAAGCACCTCCAAATCCATGTCAGGCTAAACCAGCCCAGCCCCGGATCATATCTTGCCTAGGGGCACACAGCCATGAATGCAGGATCTGAAAAGGAAAATTGCTTGTGGTTTTACAGCTGACCCAGGCTTGTGTGCCGGAGAGAAAATTGCTGGAGTCACCGGAATGAGCCCCAAATTCTGGAATGCAGATGGCATCAACCCAAGCTGAGCCGGGTGGTAGTTTCAGTAGATTACCTTCCTAGTAACCATGCCAGCTTCTAGCTGACCTTCCTCCACTGTAGAGGCTAAAAACCCAGAAGGTACATTTCTCAGATGTCCAAGCAGCCAAGGTCGGGTAGGCAGCTTGGGACTTATTAACCATATACACTCATTTAAGACTTTGATTTGAAATCAAATTATGAGGGATGAGAGGATCAGTGTGGGATGTATATTCAACTGCAGCAGGCTGGAACAAAGGCAGGGGCGGGGTGGGAGCAGCCGGCCATGGCGATGCTAACTTTCTAACCACAGAAGAGGCAGCAGTTCCCATGGGGGTGCAACTCTGCAGTGTGGTTTAGGCGTCATTCCTGAAAGCTCAGCCTAGAATCTTTTTCTTTAGCCATTCCGCTTGGTCCATGATATATCTATCTATGCATGCCCTGCGTGTGTGCATGCTCAGTCATGTCCAACTCTTTGAGACACCATGGACTATAGCTTGCCAGACTCCTCTGTCCACGGGCTTTCCCAGGCAAGAATACTGGAGTGGGTTGCCATTTCTTTCTCCAGGGCAGCTTCCCTACCCAGAGATCCAACCCGTCTCTCCTATGTCTCCTGCATTGAAGCCGGGTACTTTACCACTGAACCACCAGGGAAGCCCCAGTATCTATATTTCTTAAAAAAAATCCTTTTCAGCCTGTACTAGTTGGAGTGGTTTTCACTTTTGGCAACTAGAAATGGGAGAACCTATTTAGAACTGACCATCCCTAACAATGGTTGAACCATAGCCTAAAGCTAGTGAGAAAACTGTATTCCCTAAGGAAGGGGGTCCCCTACCCCTGGGCCAAGGACCCGTGTTGGTCCACACACAGGAGGGGAGCAGCGAGCAAGCAAATGAAGTTTCATCTGCTGCTCCACTTCATAGCTGCTCCCCATTGCTCACATTACTGCCTGAACCCTAACCCTAACCCTAACCCATCCCCTAACCCACATTTGCCACATCCCTGGAAAAACTGTCTTCCACAAAACCGGTCCCTGGTGCCAAAAAGGTTGGGGACCACGGCCCCCAAGGAACTAAGAAGGAAGACACTAGTTTCTCTAGCCTTTGGCCAGCACCAACAGTAGGAGCTGGCATGAGATTCAACAAATCCCTCCCAGGCATTTGCCTTTACAGTAAGCTTCCCTGCTCACCAGACAGAGAAGAGTTTGGAAGGTTTTAGCTGCACAGGGCACAGTGAAGTACTAAATTTACACAATGAAGTAGTAAAGGATGAGATGGGTATAACACTGTATTCTTTCTCCCCTTGAGTTCTCAGTCATGCGGGACTTCTTGCTCTCAAGCACATCAAGTGTATCCATGCCCCAGGACCTTTGCACTTGCTGTCCTAGCTTCCAGAAGTGACTTGCTATCATATTTCCCTATTCTATCTTTTCTGTAGCTCTCATCAGTTACTTTATTGCTCTATTTATTTGTGTATTTATTATGTGCTTTCCCCATTAGAGTGTAAGACTATGGAGGTCAGGAGTTCTGACTTGTTCACACTGAATACCCAGACTGTAAAACATGCTTGGCACACAGTAGGAGCTCCAAAACAGATCTGTTGACTGACTGATTTGTTCACTGACTCTTCATTTCTCAAACCTACTTCCTAAAGATCAAAGGGGGAATTCCCTAGTGGTCCAGTGGTTAAGACTCTGCGCTCCCACTGCATAGCACACAGGTTCAATCCCTGGTTGGGGAACGAAGTTCCTATATTCTGTGGGGCACAATCAAAAAGGAAAAAAAAAAATCACAGCCATTTGAGTCAACTGAAAGGGCCCAGGCTTTGGGGTATGAATTAAATCCCAAGTACATCTTGAGAACAAAAGGGGTTCATGGGTTAAAACCTAGAGGTTAACGGCAGGGAATCTTTCTCCCCTGAGAAATTAATAAGTTAAATCAGATGGAAATAAATTTAATCTTCTCCTTCTCCCCTTATTATCCTAATTGGTTTAATTTTGTGGCAACTTTTCAGCATTCTCACAACGGAAAGCAACTCATGTTGCGTTGGTAGCCCAGAAAGTAATTATCCTGTGGTTTTATTCTAATTCACTAGCAGACACTCTCTTTGGCTTTGAGGACCCCTGAGAGTAAAAAAGTAAATACTGAAGATTAGGAAATGCTTTTTTCATTCCTTGTGCTTTTTAAAAATTAAAAGCTTTGATAAAACAATTAGGTATGATGATTATCTTTTTTTTTTTTTGGTTAAAAAGGAAAGCATGTGATTTAGAATACAAAGTAAGACATGAATAAATAGAAGCAAACATTTAAACACAACTGGGCATCTCATTCGCTGACCTTTAACTGGCTTCAAATATTGCTGAATGCAGCCTTGGTTTTACTCCAGAATTGAGTAAATTAAACTCTTTTTGATTATCCTAACTTGGACATAAAGTCTCCCCAGGGCTTATCCCAACTCCATTGGGCTTTGTGTCCTCCTAGCAGTTTTTTATTTTGTAACCAAAAAAAAAGTTCAAGGAGCTTCTATCCAGCTTTAATCTCTTTGTAACAAGAAAGACTTTTAGTATCCTACTTGCAATTTATTAGAGAAAAGTCCAGTTTGTCCTTTTAGGCCCCCAAGCTCTTTTTCTGCTTCCTTTCCCACTCTGCTGCCCACCAAAAAGAAGACGTAAGTCAAACAAATGTTTTTCAGCTTCTCTACAACTTCAGTTCGAGATTTCCAACCCAAGAAGTACCTGTAAATCTGCAGGTAGTCACTCCCACACTGCCAGAAAATATCTGCTGTGGCTAAAAAGTGTCCTGTTTAGAAAGGAATCTAAAAAGACATGATACAGATGAATTTATTTACAAAACAGAAACAGATTTACAGGCTTAGAGAATGAACTTATGGGCTTCCCTGGTAGCTCAGATGGTAAAGAATCTGCCTGCAATGCAGAGACCCGGGTTTGATCCCTGGATTGGGAAGATCCCTTGGAGAAGGAGAATGGCTACCCACTCCAGTATTCTCATCTGGAGAATTCCATGGACAGAGGAGCGTGGCGGGCTACTGTCCATGGGGTGGCAAAGAGTTGCACATGATTGAGCGACTAACACATGTACTTCCAGCTGTCAGAGGGGAAGAAGGGGGAGAAGGGACAGTTAGGAAATTTGGGATGGACATGTACACACTGCTATATTTACAATATGTATAACCAACAAGGTCCTACTGTACAGCACAGGGAACTCTGCTCGATGTTATGTGGTACCCTGGATCGGAGGGGAGTTTGGGGGAGAATGGATGGATACATTTACATGTATGGCTGAGTCCTTTGGCTGTCCACCTGAGACTATCACAACATTGCTAACTGGCTATATTCCAATGCAAAGTAAAAAGTTCAAAAAAGCTTCAATCCAGAAGAAAAAAAAAAAAAGAAAGGTATCAGTTCTTGCCCAATGACACCAAGCTAAATTTAAACAGGCAAGAATGCTCTTTTCAAAGGTATGGAAGCAATGTCTCTACCAGGTTGGCATCCCACCCACTGCACCCAAACTCACCTGCAAGATCCTTTGAAAGTCCTGAATAAAGCAACAACATACAGACTAGCACAACTGCCAATAGAAGGAAAAGTTACCGGGGAAGGTCACCAAGCTGCCGTAGGTGACTCTGGCCCCATCCATGCCTCTTTGTTCTCAGTTTGGCAGTGTGGATGTCGGGGGTAGAAAACACGCCTCTGTCCCAGGGTCGTGAGGTTTAGCCCACCCCTCGCCAGACAAAGGGGTAAATGTTCACAGCCGTCACCCCAAGTCAGCTCAGCCACACAGATATTGACAGTGTGGTTTACAAAGAAGAGAGCTAGGGGAGGAAAGGGTGGGGACCAGGAGTGGGGCAGGGAAAGGGATGCAGCTTTGAGGAGTCTAGCTCTCAAAGGACACACCAGGTCTGCGATTTCCATGACATCCCTACTTCTGACCTGTCTCTCCCTGTGCCCTGGAACATCTATGTGCAGGGAACCTTCTATGGTGTATAGCTTCGATTCTCTGCTTATCCCATCCTTCTCAGCACCTTCTTCCTTCTAGATGGTTTCTCACATTTGGGGAAACCTCTGTGCTCATCTAATATGGCAGTTGATAGGTTATATGTGCATGCTAAGTGGCTTAAGTCTTGTCCAACCCTTTGTGACTCCCATGAACCATAGCCCACCAGGCTCCTCTGTCCATGGGGATTCTCCAGGCAAGAATATTGGAGTGAGTTGCCATGCCCTCCTCCAGGGATCTTCCTGACCCAGGAACCTGTGTCTCTTAACATCTCCTGCATTGACAGGTGGGTTCTTTACCACTAGCTTCCCTAGTGGCCCAGATGGTAAAGCGTCTGCCTACAATGAGGGAGACCTGGATTCAATCTCTGGGTCGGGAAGATCCCCTGGAGAAGGAAATGGCAACCCACTCCAGTATTCTTGCCGGGAAAATCCCATAGATAGAGGAACCTGGTAGGCTACAGTCCATGGGGTCACAAAGAGTCAGACACAACTGAAAGACTTCACTTTCACTTACAACAGTAAAACATCTTCCAAAGTTTAGGACCAATGAGGGAGAGGAAGGAGGAGGTGCCAACTCCTCATTTTCTACCTATGACATTGTGATTTCTGATAATAAATATATATTTGGTCTTTGTCCATGTTTCTGGCACAGACCCCTGAAACCCTTGACATTTCCCAAGAGATAAAAGCCATAAAGATGTCTTCAGTGACTTCTGGACAGCACTTAAGCATGGAGGCGGGTTGCCTGGAGAGCCAAACTTGGTTAGAAGGTTGAAACTTTTAGTCCCACCTCCTTGGCCTCAGGGGAATTGAGAGAGTCTGGAAGTTGAATCACTCACCAATGGCCAATGATGTAATCAATCACGCCTACACGATGAAGCCTCCATAGAAACTCAGAAGAACAGCATTCAGAGAGCTCTGAGGATGGTGAACATGTGTTGCTGCAGGGAGGGGACCACAGGGAAAGGACACAGAAGCTCCAAGTCCCTTCCCCATGACTTGCCCTGGGCACGTTCTCCACCTGGCTACTCCTGGTAATTTTTTTGTAAGAAACCAGGGATCCAGTAAGTAAGTGAGTTCTGTGAGTCACCCTAGCACATGAATTGAACCAAGGGAGGAGCCACTGGAACCTTCAATCATAGCCCATCAGTCAGAAGCACAGGTACCCTGGCATCTGAAGTAGGGATGGGGAGTGGTCGCAGGAGGACAGTTTTGTGGGACTGAATCCTTAACCTGTGGGATGTGATGCTATTAACCTCTCCAGGTAGTATCAGAATTTGGGTAATTGGTGTTATTGGAAGAAAGACACCCAGGCACAAACCAGAACTGGATGTAGAGTTGGGATCATTGGTAAGTGCTATATCAGTGAACAGGCTTTCAGAGGCGAATAATGGAGAATCCAACTCAAGCTGGATCCAGCAGTATGAAGAATGACCTTCTCATATCACAGGAAGAGCAGAGGGTGGCCTCAGACAAGGTCACAACAGCATCCTTGCGACACCCTACCAGTGGCAATGGAAACTAAAACTTTTCACACCCAACAAGAGGAAGCAGAGAAATCTCTGCCCCAGACATGGAATATAAATCTTTCCATGATCTGATCTGATTGGGCTAATTTGGGTCACTTACATAACCAATAGCTGTCACCAAGTTAGAACAGCGGTTCTCACATTTTTTTCCACTTGGGACCCCTTTAATATTCTAAAACTGGACACCAGAGAGCTTGTGTTTAGGTGGATTAAAGGTATTGATGTGTATTGTATTATAAATTAACACTGGAAAGTTTTCAAAACATTTGTCAGCTTATTTTAAAACAAAAATAATAAACTCATTACATGTGAACATAACATATTTGTTATTAAAAAAAACTCCTTGTCAAAGCTTAGTGAGAAGTGTGGCAGTGTTCCACATTTTTGCAAATCCCTTTAATTTCCAGTTAATAGAAGACAGCTGGGTTCTCATATCTGCTTCTGCATTCAATCTATTGCAATATCACATGACAGTTAGCCTCTGGAAAAGTCTAGTGTATACTCATAAAAGAATGAGAGTGAAAAGGCAAATAATGGCTTAGAATAAAAATAGTTTTGACCTCCCAGACCCCCTGGAAGGGTCTCAGGGACTTGGAGAATTGGTGCCTTAGACTATTTGGAATTGCCCTCTGAAGCAGGAGATGAAGTGGAAATCTGAACAAAACTGAATTCTGTTAGAAAAAAAGGAAAGAGTCTGGGTTTCAGTAGCAATCAACAGCAACTCCATCACTGATACTGAAAACACACCAACAGACAAAAACCGCTGCCATCTACCATCTCCTATGCTTCATTTTTTCTAAGCATTTTGATATTAAGGACAGAATATGAACACAACTTGGAGTACAGAGTAGTAGTTTGGATTGATTACAAAATAATTATGAAACACTGACTACAATGATTGGACATGGGAGGAAAGCGGAAAGAGAAGATACACATGGTCTCTAGCTCGAGGAGTAGGCGAACAGAATGGTATGGACTGAAACAAGGAACCAGACAGGGGGCACGTTTGGGGCAGAAATGATGGATTCCACTTGGAATACATTGACTGGGGTCTGGGAGAAAGCCAAGTAGAGCAGTCAGGACCCAATGCAGAGATGTGGGGCTGAGGGAAAAGATCCTAGGCAAGTGAAGGATGACTGAAGGCTCTGTAATAGGGCAGGTGCCCAGGGGACCACGCAGACAGGAAATGGAAGATAGCCCAGGGTGAATCCTGAGGACTGCCATTTTTAAGGGTGGGTAGAAGAGGAAAGACAGGCAGAGGATAAGGAAGAGAAGTTGCCTGAAAGCTACAAAAACATGTTCTAATCCATGGTCTTGAGAGCATTCGAGAAGGGATTAATGATGACCAAGCAGGTGTGATTAAGCCAGCTTACAAGACTTCCCCGGTGGCGCTGGTGGTAAAGAACCTCCCTGCCAGTGCAGGAGACATAAAGAGACGTGGGTTCGATCCCTGGGTCGGGAAGATCCCCTGGAGGAGGGCATGGCAACCCACTCCAGTATTCTTGCCTGGAGAATCCCCATGGACAGAGGAGCCTGGTGGACTACAATCCATGGGGTCACAAAAAGAGTTAGACATGACTGAAGTGACTGAGAGTGAGCAAGCAAGAGGTCTGTGAACGTGGGCACAGAACCTCACTTGCTGGCAGCCTTATTGGCTAGCCTCTTACCTCCAGCACCTGCAGCCTCCAGCCTCCTCACTATTAAAAAAAAAAAAAAAAAAAAACCTGCTTAAAAGAACTTCTAAGAATATTTTTAATGACCATCTACTCTTTTGCCCCATGGATGTACCATCATGTAATGGGAAGTGCTCACAATACATTAGCAAGTGAAAAGAAAAAAAAAAAAAAAAAGACACCAAACAGTGTAAGAAGGAAGACTCCTGTTTGGGGGTCTACCTAGACACTTTGCTCTAAGTGTATCCATGTGTGTGAGTTGACCCACACAGGGCTGGATGAGACGAGGCCCCGGGGGTGTGCTTGGTCAGGATTTGGCTCTTCAGTTCTATTGACTGCAGCTGCTGGCTTTGTGAGCTGGTGAGACTTTGAGGGGGTGGTGGGAGGATTAAGTGCCAGGTGGCTGGAGAGGCTGAAGATGAGTTTCTTGGGAAAGAGAGAGGAGAGAAAATGGGACAATTTCCACCAGGATTAAACTTTGGAGAAAGCTCACAGATGTTTAAAGTCTACAGAAAGGGGCAGAATTTGCTGCAGAGTGTGATGTAAACACTTCCATCATTTCCCTAGATATTCTGGAACAATCTACTTCACTCAGCAATGAGTTAGGAACTGGCATTGGATAGGACTGGGGACCACAAGGACTGGCCTCCAGAGAGCACAGACCAACAATCACAAAGGCAACCCAGGGAGGCTTAGCTGTGCATGAGTTACAAAACCAAAACATCCGTAATGCATGCTAAGTCGTTTCAGTCGAGTCCGACTCTTCGCGACCCCATGGACTGTAGCCCACGAGGCTCCTCTGTCCATGGGTTTCTCCAGGCAAGAATACTGGAGTGGGTTACTGTGCCCTCCTTCAGGGTATCTTCCTGACCCGGGAATCAAACTCACATGGGTTCTCTACCACTAGCCTCCTGGGAAACCCAACAGCCATAACAATACTACTACTAACAATTATCTTTTTTTGAGCACTTTCTGTATACCAGACAGTGCTCTAAGTACTTTACATGTATCAACTCACTAAATCTTCATCATAGCCTTATAGCATAGCCACCACAATTATCCCCATTTTACAGATGAGGTAACTGAGGCAAAAAAAAAAGATTTTAGTCATTTGTAGAAGAACACAAAGCTAGTAACTAGCCTAACACCTTGCTGAGAGATTTTGCTTTTATCCTATCAGTAAACTAAGCAATATGCCCCACTAGAAACTAGAACAAAACTTCAGCCACAGTTGTCTCTGGGTTTTAAGAACATGGGTGATTTTTTGTTTCTTTATTTATGCATTTTCTCTATATTTTTCTCTAGTGGTCAGGGGTAACTTTTTTAATTATATGAAAGTAAGAAAACATCTTATTTCATCACCAATTACATAGACATCAGTTGCAACTGATCAGAGCATATCTGAATGTTCTCTTTAGAAAGATTTACATTTCAATGAGCAGCAAATTCATAAATGGAAGGAGTGTGATCTCTCATCAGCAATTGTGAGAAAGCAGGGGAAAAGGTCTCAGACTCCGAAGGCATCTCACTGCCCACCAACACCTGGACTAACTGTGCTCCAAAGAACAGCCCCCAGAAAAAAGCAAACCCTGCAGGGGCCACGGCTATAACTGAATCCTGTATTGGGGGGGTGGGCAGGGGAGGGATGCGGCAGGCAGGGGGCGGGGGGGTAGGCCAGTGACCTGAATCTGAAATCTGGCTTCCTGGACAGTTGGAGCTGAAGAACATGTGAACTCCGACTCGTCCATCTCGATATTCCTTTAGTTTAGCACAGTGTTACACCAAAGGGCTCAATAAACATTTCATGAATTAGTTAATACGATTTTCCCAGCGAAGAAGGGAAGAATGAAATCCACACCCAGGGATAACACTGGGAGGAACTTCCTAATCTAAAGCATATGAAACCAAATCATGGGGTCCAGAGAGAATGAATTTGCCTCCCTGGGGTATTTCCCATCGTGATAAGACTTCGGTCAGCTTTATAGGAGTGAAGAGGTGGAAGGATGGCCATGGTGACCTTTGATGGCCCTAATGGTCTGGGCAGAGGTAGCATGCCCTAGCTGAAAATCAAATAAGCAAACAACAAAACAACTCCAGGCCTGGGTTGAGTCCCAGCTTAGCGAGATTTGTAGAATCTGGGGGTTTGTGGGGACTTCAGGGATTTTCTCATCCCCCTCCCCAATCCACAAGCAAATCCCTCCCACAGTCTCACCATCCGGCAACGCTCCAACCTCCATCTGACCACACCTCCCTGGTTTCCCAAAGAACCTGTTCTATTAACAGACACTTGGAAAGACATTATACAAGCATCTCTGGAAATGTCTATCCCATGCTGGACAGATGTCCTGAATTATCACTGTACGTACAGCCTGGTTGATAGCCAAGCCATAACATCCCGGGAACCCATTCTGCTGTCTCTCATGGCCACTGGGGCTAGAGCCTCTCATCGAAATAACACAAACCCACCTGCCAGCGTTCTCCAGGATTCCTGATTCATTTCTTCAGTTTTCCGAAAAAGACAAATCACTGCTAACTCTGTGATCTTCACAAACTCCCTGATCTTTCTTAGGCCTCCATTCCCTCATCTGGAAAATGAGAAAACCACGTCAGAGGACCTCTCGCTAAAATCTGATCCAAGGCTAACATGATCATCCTGTGATTACTCCTGCTGGTAAAGTGGCAGGTGGCAGGAGAGAAGGGACTCGGGGTTTACGCGGGTGCCACTGTGAACTCTAGGTAGAAATGGCCTTGGCAACGAGCAAAGGCTGAAAATCTGAAAAGTGTGTGTATTCACACCTGAGAGCTGGATGGCTGCCCAAGGCTCCAAGAGCACAGAGCGAGGCCAGGGGCTCAAGCCACCTAAGGGGACGACACAGCTATCGGGCTAGAAGAGAGGGCACCCAGCTCCCCTCCAGCTGCACCTGAACCGCACAAAGAGAACTCACCTGGGGATTGGCGATTACTTTGGGGGCTGACATAGCTGGATCCCAAGATCAAAGGAAAAACTGGAGGCCAGGTTCAGGCAGGCTGGGTCCAGAGTGGGTCAGGGCAAGTGTGGAGCAGCGAAGAAGCCCAGTGTACCAGGAGCCCATCTGGAATGGGCTCCACCAGCATGGCTCATCCAGCTCACTAATCTCCACTAAGTCTCAAGAGAGAAAATCCACTAGCTGGGGCATGGACCCACCTCTTGGTTAGACCAGGGCAGGACTTTACCAAGACCGAGTCTGCACCCACTTCCTAGGTAGCGCAGTTGGTAAAGAATCCGCCTGTCCATGCAGGAGATGCAAGAGACACGGGTTCCATCCCTGGGTCAGGAAGATCCCCTGGAGGAGAAAATGGCAACCCACTCCAGTATTTTTGCCTGGGAAATTCCATGGACAGAGAAGCCTGGCGGGCCACAGTCCACGGGATCACAAAGAGTCAGATACGACTGAGTGAACACACACACACTGCACCCACAGGTAATTCCACCCTGTGAAATCAGGGTGGTGTTTTCAGAAAAAAAAGAGAAAATGGATCTTGAGCAGCTGATACATGTGTTCTCATAATCATGAAGTTTCACCAAAATGTCAGGTTGAAAAGCACTAGAACAGGTGACCCAAAGACACTACAACAACTCCTTCTATAATAATTTCTAGGAAAAGGCCTATACAAACCCCTTCCTGAGATTATCTGAATGGATAGATTTGCCTAGAAATAGAAGAATGAGCAAGGTAACATCTTTAGTTGTTTCCACATCTACAAGAATCAAAGTTTCAGGACAACCAAGGGGGCCTGGAAGGGTTGGTATTGTCTTTTAGAATATCATTTTATGTGCGATAGTACAAAATCAGGCTGTGGCATTTTTGGCTTGGTGGTGGTGAGGCAGAAGAGGACACGATGGGGTTGCAATAACCACCTTTAGGCTGGCTGGGTAACATCTAATTTACCTGTAGATGCGCCTTCAGTGTTGCAGGTGTTTACGACAAGATAGCCATCTAGATGTGTTGATAGGCTGCAGGCAAGTTGCCCTCCCTGTTGGAGCACCTGGGATTTACAGACTTGGAAGGGGCGTCCCCGTGCAAGCAACTGTCAAGAATGATGGATGCTGGAATCTCAGGTTGGAGGGAGGCATGAACCAGAGGCCTGAGCCCTGGGAACCTGTTGGAACATAATTCCATTCTTTTCTCCCTCGACTATTAAGGACCGATGACTGGTGATACTTTCCAAATTGCCTAGAGGACACGGAGCCACGGCACCAGAAAAGTGATGGGAAAGACAGTAGAAGCAGCTTAAGAATTATGTGTGGGGAGTGGGGGTTAGGGAAAGGAGATCAGAGGGGAGGTGGTAGGGGACCCAGTGGGGGAGACCAAGAGGTGATTTTATATGTCAGTAAGAAACTAGAATGATTTGCCTTTGAAATTACTGCTTTGGACAAGAAACTCGATTCTGTATTCCAGCTTTAATACCCATCACCTTTCACCTCATTTTTAAAGCTCAAGAGCCTTTTTTCATGACCTTCCTGAGTTACCGTGCCCAATTCATCTTTCTTTCCACTTCCCATTCCCCTATTTCCTATATAAAATCTGGGAAAGACTTGCATGTTAAGCCTTCAAGATGTTAAAGCCCACAGACTTTAAATAGCAGCTATCTTTTTCATGCATATTGTCCTGACCAGGTTGAAATGCATTTTCACTTATATAATCTCATCTGATTGTCACATCAGCCTATGGAAAGAGTAAGGCTGGCCTTGTTTTTCTTCAAAGTTAGGAAACAGTAATAGTGAAATAAGGTTGTATGTTCAAGATAATGTACCTGGTGAGGAATCAAGCAGAGAGGTTAGCCTCAATGTGTTTTTTTTTTAGAATTAAAAATATCTTTCATACATGTATGTTTAAACACTATTCACAAGTTTTACAGTGTGGTGGTCATATTCATTTACTGCAATAGCACTGATCTTAAATCTGCTTGCAAGTAGCTCACACAGAATCATCTTTCTCCCCCAACTTTACTGAGGTATGATTGACCAAAAAAAAAAAAAAGGTATGTATTTAAGGTGTATAGTATAGTGTTTTGATTACCACATTCAAGCTATTAAACATATCCATCCCTTCACATGTTACCATTCGTGCATGTGTGTAGTGTGTGTGATGAGAACACTTAAGCTCTATTATTCGTCTAGCAAATTTTAAGTATACAATACAATACTAGAGGACTTCCCTGGTGGCTCAGATGGTAAAGAATCTGCCTGCAATGCAGGAGACCAGAGTTTGATCCCCGGGTGGGGAAGATCCCGGGGAAGATCTCTCTCCCCGGGAGAAGGGAATGGCAAAACACTCCAGTATTCTTGCCTGGAGAATCCAATGGACAGAGGAGCCTGGCAGGCTACAGTTCATGGGGTGGCAAGAGTCAGACATGACTGAGTGACTCTTTCTTTTCATAGTCACCATGCTTTACATTAGCTTCCCAGAATTTACTCATCTTATAACTGAAATCTATGCCCTTAAACCAACATCACCCCATTTTCCCACTCCACCCCCTAGCCCCTGAAGACCACCATCTTGCTCTCTATATCTCTGTGTGGTTAGTCACTCAGTTGTGTCCGACTCTTTGCAGCCTGCCAGGTTCCTCTGTCCATTATGCTTAGTGAGATAATCCAGACACAGAAAGACAAAGAGTGCCTAGTATCATATATATGTGAACTCTAAAAATGTAGAACTAGAGAAATAGTTCATCCACATTATTGCAAATGGCAGATGTTCCTTCTTTTTTAAAGCTGAGTAATCAGTTCAGTTCAGTCACTCAATCATGTCTGACTCTTTGCGACCCCAAGGAGTGCAGCGCACCAGGCTTCCCGTCCATCACCAACTCCCAGAGCTTGCTCAAACTCATGCTCATTGAATCGTGCCATCCAACCCTCTCATCCTCTGTCACCCCCTTCTCCTCCTGCCTTCAATCTTGCCCAGCACCAGGGTCTTTTCTAATGAGTCAGTACTTCGCATCAGGGGTCCATTGTAAATATATTCATTTTCTTGATCCATTCATCTCTTGACAGACACTGCATGGCACTTTCCATAGCTTGGCTATTGTGAACAATGCTGCGATGAGAATGGGCGTGCAGATAACTCTTCAAGATCCGGATTTCATTCCTTTGAACAGATACCTAGAAGTGCACATTCAAGAGTTCTTTCCCTAACTCCACACTGCCTGAAATCTATGCTCTCCTCTGCTCACCAGAGGGAAGCATTATTTGCTCTGAACAAGAGGAAGGAGAACACCGCAAGGCTACTTCTTGAAATGGGAGCCTATTCCGGATGCTCATCTGGCTGGGAGGTACTGTCTAATCCACGCATGATGAAGCCATGCACAGAGCCAACAATGCCTCACTCCACCGTCTTTGTTTTGCAGCACTTGTAATTTGGGTAGAGCATGACCCAACCTGAACTCCAAAGCTGAGTCCTGATTGGTCTAAGCTAATCAGATAATTTCACCCAACTTATCATAGGAATGGGTCCAGCAAAGGAAACCATAAACAAAACAAAAAGACAACCTACAGAATGGGGGGACATATTTGTAAATGAAGGGACTGACAGGGATTAATCTCCAAAATATATAGATACAGAGAGCTCATGCAGCTCAATATCAACAAAACAAACAACCCAATCAAAAATGGGCAGAAGATCTAAATAGACATTTCTCCAAAGAAGACATACAGATAGCCAAAAAGCACATGAAAAAATGCTTAGCATCACTAACTATTGGAGAAATGCAAATTAAAACTACAGTGAAGTATCACGTCACACCAGTCAGAATGGCCATTATCAAAGACTCTACAAACAATACATGCTGGAGAGGGCCTGAAGAAAAACCTCCTACACTGTTGGTGAGAATGTAAATTGGTACAGCCACTATGGAGAACAGTAGGGAAGATCTTTAAAAAACTAAAAATAGAGCTACCATATGACCCAGCAATCCCACTCCTGGGTATATATCCAGAGAAAACAATAATTCAAAAAGACACATGCACCCCAATGTTCATTGCAGCACTATTTACAATAGCCAAGACATGGAAGCAACCTAAATGTCCATTGACAGGGGAATGGATAAAGAGGATGTAGTACATATAAACAATGGAATATTACCCACCCATAAAAAAGAGTGAAATAATGCCATTTGTCACAATACGGATGGACCTAGAGATTATCATACTAAGTGAAGTAAATCAGATAGGAAAGGCAAATATCAGACACTATCTCTTATATGTGGAATCTTAAAAAATTATATAAATGAATTTACTTATAAAACATAAACAGGCTCATAGACTTTGAAAACAAATTTATGGTTACCAAAGGGGAAACGGTGGGGAGCAGGTGATAAATTAGGAGTTCGGGATTAACATATATACACCACTATATATAAAATAGATAGTCAACGAGGACCTACTGTAAGCACAGAGAAGTCTACTCAATATTATGTAATAACCTATATGGGACAAGAATCAGAAAAAGAGCAGATATATGTATACGCATAACTGAATCACTTTGGTGTACACCTGAAACGAACACAATATTGTAAATCAACTATACTCCAATATAAAACAAAAATTAAATTTAAAAAAAAGGAAGAATTGGTCCAAGAAAGAACAATAATTCAAATAAGTCAATCAGTTCACGGTACCCTTCTGGGAATCACAATAATTAGTTCAAGTTAGCCCAAGAAGAATAAGCATAGGGCCATAATCAACCTCATGGGCATATGACCGATACAGTCTCCCAGGGCTCTTTACTTACAAGGATTCCATAATTGGTTTAATATTCTGGTTTTTCCTTTGTGAAATTCTCAATAATTTTTGAACAAGATGCCCACATTTTCCTTCACACTGGATCCCACCATTCCTGCACAGGACTTTAGCCTGTTGGTTGAGGGTGGACAAGATCAAGGAGTGTGTAGCCATGGCTACTGTACGCTGCCATCTTGCAACCATGAGAAAAGCAACCTGAACACAAAGCCAACACGTAGAGGGCAGAACTGAGAGACACAGAGAGCTGGCGCCCTGACTGGGTCTTGCCTGAAGTCCACCACTCAACTGGACTTGCTGATTATACAAGCTAAAACATCCCCTTTTTGGTTTAATCCAATTGCAGGGAAATTCTCTATTACTTGCAAATAAGCACATCCTATCTGATATAATGACTAAAGACAGTTGCCTAATGCAATAACTTAGACACTTAGAGACACATCTCTAGGGCAGGAAAGGGTGCCCTCAGCTACCTCCCCCACATATTCTGCACTCCAATCCCACCTTCTCCATGACATCTGTCTTGCCTGTTCAACCCCAGCTCTCTCTACCTACTCTGCCTTGGGAACCATCCAGGTATCTCTATAATATGTTGACAATTGAATTTTTGGTCTTACTAAAGTTAGAGAAGTCACAGTAGCCCTGCCAGTCACAGTTTGATGTTTGAAACCCCTTGCACCTTCTCCAAAACATACACTCCCTCAGACATGTATAAGTATCAGAATCTGATCAATGTCCCATCATGAAAAAAATTGCTTTGGGGGCCTCCCTGCTGGCTCAGTGGTAAAGAATCCACCTGCCAATGCAGGAGACATGGGTTTGATCCCTGAGCCAGGAAGATCCCACATGCCGTGGAGCAATTAAGCCTGCGTGCAACAACTATTGAGCCCGTGCTCTAGAGCCTAGGAGTCATGATTACTGAAGCCCAAGCGCCCTAGAAATTGTGCTCTGCAACAAAAGAATCCACTGCAGTAAGAAGCCTGTGCACCCCAACTAGAAAAAAAGCCCACGCAGCAACGAAGACCCAGCACAGTCAAAAATAAATAAATAAATATTTTTAAATTGCTTTTTCTCCCTATTGGAATTTAATCATTTATACTCTGGTATTAAGTAATCTGGAGTCACATCGTGGATTCTTGCATTTACTAACTTTGTGATCTTAGGCGAGGTTTTCGATATTTCTATGACTCAGCTTTGTCCTTTCTACGAGATAATCATTCTTACCTCAGAAGGGAGTAGTAAAGATCAGTATCAGTTCAGTCACTCAGTCGTGTCCAACTCTTTGTGACCCCATGAACCGCAGCATGCCAGGCCTCCCTGTCCATCACCAACTCCCAGAGTCCACCCAAACCCATGTTCATTGAGTCAGTGGTGCCATCCAACCATCTCATCCTCTGTCGTCCCCTTCTCCTCCTGCCTTCAATCTTTCCCAGCATCAGGGTCTTTTCCAATGAGTCAACACTTCGCATCAGGTGGCCAAAGTATTGGAGTTTCAGCTTCAGCATCAGTCCTTCCAATGAATACCCAGGACTGATCTCCTTTAGGATGGACTGGTTGGATCTCCTTGCAGTCCAGGGGATTCTCAAGAGTCTTCTCCAACACCACAGTTCAAAAGCATCAATTCTTCGGCGCTCAGCTTTCTTTATAGTCCAACTCTCACATCCATACATGACCAATGGAAAAACCATAGCCTTGACTAGACGGACCTTTGTTGGCAAAGTAATGTCTCTGCTTTTCAATATGCCATTTAGGTTGGTCATAACTTTCTTTCCAAGGAGCAAGTGTCTTTTAATTTCATGGCTGCAATCACCAGCTGCAGTGATTTTGGAGCCCAGAAAAATAAAGTCAGCCACTCTTTCCACTGTTTCCCCATCTATTTGCCATGAAGTGATGGGACCAGATGCCATGATCTTAGTTTTCTGAATGTTGAGCTTTAAGTCAACTTTTTCACTCTCCTCTTTCACTTTCATCAAGAGGCTCTTTTGTTCTTCTTCGCTTTCTGTCATAAGGGTGGTGTCATCTGCATATCTGAGGTTATTGATATTTCTTCCCGCAATCTTGATTCCAGCTTGTGCTTCCTCCAGCCCAGTGTTTCTCATGATGTACTCTGCATGTAAGTTAAATAAGCAGGGTGACAATATACAGCCTTGATGTACTCCTTTTCCTATTTGGAACCAGTCTGTTGTTCCATGTCCAATTCTAACTGTTGCTTCCTGACCTGCATACAGGTTCTCAAGAGGCAGGTCAGGTGGCCTGGTATTCCCATCTCTTTCAGAATTTTCCATAGTTTATTGTGATCCACACAGTCAAAGGCTTTGGCATAGTCAATAAAGCAGAAATAGATGTCTTTCTGGAACTCTCTTGCTTTTTTGATGATCCAGAGGATGTTGGCAATTTGATCTTTGGTTCCTCTGCCTTTTCTAAAACCAGCTTGAACATCTGGAAGTTCACGGTTCACATATGCTGAAGCCTGGCTTGGAGAATTTTGAGCATTACTTTACTAGCGTGTGAGATGAGTGCAATTGTGCAGTAGTTTGAGCATTCTTTGGCATTGCCTTTCTTTGGGATTGGAATGAAAACTGACCTTTCCCAGAACACTCAGGACAGGCCTGGCACAAAACAACTGCTCAATAAACATTAGCTATTATTATTTAAAGTATTATAATAATACTCTTCTTCATGATATTGTCCATGGTTATCTTGCATTGACATTTAATGCTTAAGTTGATGTTTAGCTTTTTGTGGACACATGTTACCCTGGTGGCTTAGACGGGAAAGAATCCACCTGTATTGCAGGAGACACAGGTTTGATCCCTGGGTCGGGAAGATCTCCTGGAGAAGGGAATGGCAACCCACTCCAGTATGCTTGCCTGGAGAACCCACATGGAAAGAGGAGCCTGGGGGGCTGCAGTCCCTGGGGTCACAAAGAGTGGGGCACTACTGAATGACTCAGCACACACACATACGTGCTTCATCCTTTCCAGAAAGCTCCTTCAGGACAGGGAACCGTCAGAACTGGCTGCTCTCGTCTGTCATGCACAGGAGAGGGCTCTGAGCTCAGTACTGACCCAAGAATCCTTGAGTCAGGGGTCCACCCCCACAAGCAGGCAGGAGGCAAGGATCTCCCTCCCGTCAGTTTTGGAAACATCTAGCTTTCTCATTTGCAAGATGGAGGATCTAACAAATTTACTTTAAAAATTGGCCAGTTGAGGGAAGTTTCTGAAGCTTCTTGATGCGAGAAGGGCAAGACACTCGTTCTTTGTGCCAGTTGGAACCAATGCCCCCACTACAGCTCCACTACAGCTAAAGAGATTTGAGTTAGGTATCAAGAAGCACTTCCTCGCTCTACCAGTGCTTCGGAGTGTGTTGCAATTTCCTTCAGGGGATCTTCCTGAACCAGGGATCGAGCGATGGAATCTAGGTTTCCTGCATTGCAGGCTGATTCTTTACCGTCTGAGCTATCAGGGAAGCTGGGGTGAGGGGGATAATTTGAGGGAAAAGGAGGCGGGAATGAGGTGAGGAATTAATGACATAATTTCTCTCCAGCAACCCGAGCTCCTTGGGAGAAAGGTGTGGTAGGAACACTAGGTATTCTTATTCTGAATCAGAATGTCTTCTCTTTAAATCCCTTCTTCTCTTAATACTCTTAACAAAATGAACCATTTCTAGGAAAAGAGAGTAGGAGATCTGAGAAGTGGTTTTCCAATTGAGTGGAGTGTTTTGAAATCTTTCAACCAGGTTTCCCAAACTTTCATTTTTTTTTCTTTCAGGATCAAATGTCGCCAACTGACCAGACACCATTCTGTCTAAACAGGAAATCTCCTGTCCCTGACCCCAACCTTCTCCTCCCTTCTCTCCTCATTATATTCATCCTTTGACCCAAACATAATACAAATATTTAATCTCATTTATTACCTGAAGATCATCTGTGTTTATGCTGTTTATTTAGTGATAGTTACTTCAAAACAAAACAAAAACTACCGGATGGGATCAAACAACTAGCACATCTGATTTTTCCACTAAGGTAAGACTTTTTGATGTTTAATTTAGATAACTGACTGGTCACTCCCCAGACACACCAGTCTCCTTGCTCTTGGCCTTTCCTAACATTCTCTCGCATACAACTTTTCTCTCTCTGGCAAAATCTGATCCACCTTTCAAACCCTATTGCAAACAGCCCCTTCTCTGTGAAGACTTCCCTGATAGCCCCGCCCCACTCTGCTGGATCAGCGCTCCCTTCCCTGTCTTCCCAGAATGCCTTGGGTGGACCTACATCCTCAGTCTTATCACAATATGTAATTCCTGGGACCTACTAGGAGGTTTTAGAGGACTCCAGAATCACAATCCCTAACATCAGACACTACATCTTTCTAGTTTCCGGAACAAAGGCAACTGTCAGCTTTTCGATGGGCCAGGGAGCTGATCTTACTAGATTTTATTTAATAAGCTCTCAACTTTTAGGAGCTGCTATGCAGTCCTTGGAGGCTGAATATAGATAAGGAAGAAAAGGGAATTAACTGGAAGAATAAAGATGGTGCTAAGGGAAACTAGAGAAAAGAGGGGAGGGAAGAGGAAGGATTTTTCTAAAGAGGGAAGAACATATCCTTTGGGAGTGGCCAAGACCCCAAACATCTAACCCCTAAGTTAGTATCCCACGCCCCAACCCCGAGGCCACCACAGCCTATGGTTTGGGGGTGTGGGTTCATCTGTCAGTCATCTCTGTGTTACTGCTCACCGAGGTCTGGGTTGCCGCCCTGGAGCAGGAACAGGATGAGGCATGGGCAGGCAGGTTCCCTCGGTCTGTCCTGGCACAGCTCACAAAGTCTGCCTCTTGGGCAGGACCTCACTTTGGGGCCACCCTGCCCCCTCCCATACCAAGCCTGATCTCCTGAGCCTGGGACTGGGAGCAGCCCAGGTCGGACCTCTCGGGATCAAGTTCCCCTTTTAACACACTTGTCAGACCTCGCCAGCCCCCTGTTCTCAGAGACCCATGACTGCCCCAGTCACTCAAGAGGTCATCCAAGGTCCTCATCATGTGATCCGGCCCTGGTGACTTCTCTACACTTTGTCCCTACCTGGCTTCCTTGCTGCTGCTGTTGTTTTTTAAGTATTTAGTTAAGGCTTCCCTAGTGGCTCAGATGGTAAAGAATCTGCCTGCAATGCAGGAACCCCGGGTTCTATCCCTGGGTCAGGAAGATCCCCCGGAAAAGGGAATGGCAATACACTCTAGTATTCTTACCTGGAGAACCCCGTGGACAGAGGAACCTGGTGGGCCACAGTCCATGGGGTCGCAAAGAGTCGGACACTTTAATGGCTGTGCTGGGTCTTTGTTACAGTGCACAGGCCTTCTCTAGTTGGGGTGAGTGAGGGCTGCTCTCTAGTTGTGGCCCACAGGCTTAGGTCCCCGGCGGCATGTGGGGTCTCAGTTCCCAGAACAGGGATCAAACCTGTGTCCCCTGCATTGGCAGGTGGATTCTTAATCATTGAAATTATCAGTCACTCAGTTGTGTCTAACTCTTTGCAACCCCATGGACTGTAGCCTGCCAGGCTCCTCTGTCCATGGAATTCTCCAGGCAAAAATACTCCAAGGGATCTTCCCAACCCAGGGATCGAACCCAGGTCTCCTGCATTGCAGGCAGATTCTTTACCATCTGAGTCACCAGGGAAGCCCAGTGAACCATTGGTGAAGTCCCTTGCAGCTTCTTAAATACACTAAATAGGTTCTTTTCAAAGCCCTCTGAACTTGCTGTCCCTTTTCTGAGGATCCACTCTTTCAGAGACATGCCTGGCCTGTTCCCTCCTTTCTTCACATCTCTGCTCAAATGTCACCTCTTGGGAAATACCTGCCATGACCACCTTACCTAAAGTAGACCCCCATCAGTCACCCCCTACTTGCCCGGCTATACTTACCTTCCCCACACTCACCTGACATTGCATCTTCTCCCCACTTGTTCATTGCTTTCATTGGTTTTTCTCTTCCTCTCCTTGTACATAATGTCCCTGTATTGTGTTGACCAACATGTCATCAAAGCCTGGCACACCACAGATGCTCAGAAAACAACTGATGAGTGGACAGCAGAATGAAGGAATCTGACCACCCCATTCACAGTGAAGCGGCCCAGGTGCAGGTCAGGAAGAACGTGTTCAAGATCGTTCGTGTGATCGATCCTGAGTCAGCCATGTCTCCTGGCCCCCAGATGGGGGCCAGTGGAATCCGGGGAATGGCCCCCTCACTCACAAACTCCCCAGAGTGGATTCTGAAAGGAAAACTTAGCCCCCGAAGACAGCCCAGTGCTCAAGGTTGCTTTCTGGCTATGCCTGAGTCTCTTCACATCTCTTACTCCAAGTATGTTCTGAATCCCAATGAAAGGCGCTTTAAAAAAAAAAAAAAAACAGGGAAGATGATCACCGGCCGGGGGTGACCAGTCCTGGACTATGCCCACAGAAGGCAGGACAAGAGTCCAATGGATTTGATTTGCAAGTGGTTAGAGCCAAAGGAAGCCATAATAACAAAGAACAGTTGTAACTGGGATGGGTGTCTGGGACAGGGTGAAACACCGTGAGAACCCTAGAGAAATAGGAGAAAGCCACAGCTGTCCATTTATCCATTTATGTGACTTTCAATCAATCATTCAGCAGATACTCATTGAGCACCCTCTGGAGTGTCTCATGATATGTAAGGACTATGCATGGGTGGGACAACCTGTGAAGCTTCACAGGCCCAAGGAACCTGATCTTATATGACTTGTCCCCAAGAATCTCTCTGTAGAATTTCATCAGCTGAATTCCTGAGCACTGGGTAATCCCCTACAAAGATCGTGACAACGTTCTTTCTCTTCTTTGTTCTGGCTCAGTGACTCAGATAACAATGACATCCACACCAGAGTCATGGATGCTGGACCCTCTATAGCTCATTTTGTCCATCCCCTGCCCCTAAAAACAAAAAGAACTTTTGTAAATCCAGGTAAGGATGGGTCGTTCTTAGAGATTCCCCAGCAGAGTTAGTCCCATATTTCCTTTGTTCAACACTGTGTTACTATTCTCAGCCTTTCAATCATAAAGCTCCTCCTGGAGTTTGTCCTCATAGCTTTTTTTTTAAGTCAGTCTCAGTCATCACAGATAATTCTCCAGCCATCAGACTCTCTCTGTACCATTTACAGTAAAAGTGAAAGTGAAAGTCGCTCAGTCATGTCCGACTCTTGCGACCCCATGGACTATACAGTCTATGGGATTCTCCAGGCAAGAACAGTGGAGTGGGTAGCCTTTCCCTTCTCCAGGGGATCTTTCCAACCCAGGGTTCGAACCCAGGTATCCCGCATTGCAGGCAGATTCTTTACCAACTGAGCTATCAGGGAAGTTCCATTTACTAAAGAATACATTAAAATTTTAATCAGCCAACAAATATGCACTGAGTAAGTGATACACAGAACTCTCTGGTAAGTTTGGGGAGAGGTTCAAAGAGAAGACAGAAGAAAGAGCAGTGGGTCTGGAGGCAGAGATTAACTTGGAATCACAGCTCTGACATTTGTCCCCATGGGGACAAATACTCTTCCCCGTGGAGTTTATCGTCTGTGAAAAAGGGTGAGCAGTCCCTGCTCTATCACCCTGGGTTGTTGTGAAGCTCAGTAAAGATGATCATAGGCAGGGGCTTTAAAATTGTAAAATTCCACAGAAATGTGAGTCAGATGAAAGACTGTGTAGTGGAAAAATCCTGAGCTTACAGCCACAAGGCTGAGTGGGCTTGACTGTCAGTACTGATTCCATCACCTACTTCCCCTAAGACTTTGGGCAGGTCATTTCACCTCCATTCCCTTCTCTGTAAAAATGGCTTATTGTGCAAATAGAGACACTGCACATAAAGAGTATCCTTCATTGGCTTCTAGTACCTAGCAGATTCTCCTCTTGGATTTGTGCGTTCCTTTGCAACTAATGGGGGAAGGTCAGTACAAATCAATGACCAAGAAGAGAGTGTAGCAGTGAACACCTTGGTCCAACCAGGCCTGAAGGGTCAGCCTGAGGATCAGTGAAAAAATGAGACCAGAAGGGCTGCAACATGAGAGAGATGGGAAGGGGAAATGCCAGCCAAAGGAGTTTGGGCTTGACAGAATCATTTATGGGCATTATGGATCCATGGATGGTCGTAGAGCTGTAGGATAATAGATGAACAGTATTTCTGCTCTTTGGGGAAAGTGGCTCATGAAGGAGAAACATTCTATAACTGTTGGGTTCTTCACTCCAAGTTTAGGTGCTAAGTGGTTGGAACAGAACTTAAGCTTCAGAGGATCAAGGTCTGACCAGCACCTCTTTTGCATAGCTAGAACTCAGAACAAACTTGCCCACATTTCTAGAACTTGGGCCTTATATTAGTTATAAATAGCTGTGTAACAAATTACTTCAAGAAGTAGTGGCTAAAAAGCACAAAACAAAAAAGTTTATTGTCTTACAGTTTCCCGAGAGTGTCCCAGCTGGAAGGTTTGGGCTCTAGGTGTTTCGAGATGCCAGCTAGGGCTGCGGCAAGGAACCTCAGTCACTCACCATGTGGACCTCTTCACAGGGTTGCTTGAGAGGCTTGTGGGACGGCCTCTAGTTCCCCAGAGTGAGTGTCCAAGAGAGAGCATGGTTACGATGTCTTTGATGCCCTAACTGCAGAAGACACCCACCTTCACTTTCATGGTATTCTATTGGTCACCCTGACTAATCCCAGTATGATGTGGGGGGGGTCTACATAAGGGAATGAGCAAGGACCAATGGGAGCTTTCTCAAGGGGATTGCTACCATGGTCATAAGAGTGAGACGTGGAAGAGAATGATCTTGGAACCAAACAGTAAGTGAAGTGAAGTCACTCAGTCATGTCCGACTCTTTGTGACCCCATGGACTGTAGCCCACCAGGCTTCTTCATCCATGGGATTTTCCAGGCAAGAATACTGGAGTGGGTTGCCATTACAGACCTGGGTTCAAATCTCAGGTCCTTGACTGTGTGATCTTAGCAAGTCACTCAAATCTCAGGCTTTAATTTCTTCTCTGTAGAATGAGGGGGCTTCCCTGGTAGATCAGGTGGTAAAGAATCCACTTGCAATGTGGGAGACCTGGGTTCGATCCCTGGGTTGGGAAGATCCCCTAGAGGAGGGCATGGCAACGCACTCCAGTATTCTTGCCTGAAGAATTCCACGGACAGAGGAGCCTGGCAGTCTACAGTCCATGGGTTCGCAAAGAGTTGGACACGACTGAGCGACTAAGCACAGCACAGAATGAGGATAAAAATAATAGCTCCAGCATCAGAAAGAGTACAGAAAGTTACTAGGTGTTCCTCATAGAACTTTTGGTCTAGCTCAAGGCCAGAGGCTGTGTTTGGTAAATGGGAGTTTGTTTACTGGGATTACAACACAGGAAGGTAGAAACAACTGTTCTAGAAGCAAAAACCATTTCTGTTGTTAGGGAAATTAAAATGGAATTAGTCTTGCTCAGGCTTCAAAAACAGGAGAGCAGGCCTCTGACCGACTTCTGACTCTGCCTGGACAACATGCCTGCCAGGAAGCACAGTTGTCACCAACAAACCAAGAGGCACTTTAGATAAGAGAGGGTGTGGGTCTTGGAATTTCTGGATCCCCTGGGGACCTGGTTAGTCACCTGGGGTCTGGAAAATCTTATGACTCACAAGGTGAAACAGACGGCATTGTAAAAGTTAAAGAAAAACCAGAGCTGCGTTTTTGCATGCAAACTGATGACAAACCCCCAAAACTGCAATTTGAAGTCTCACCCATTGAGTGGACCCACCACTGGGGACCCTTTCCCATGTGGGACTTCAGATTACTGTCATTCGGGACTTCCCAGCACTGTTCAAGTCTGGATGTAGGTTTCGGCCCAACTGGGTAATGTACATGCTGCTACTCCTCTCTACTGTTTCTCTTTCTTTTCTTCCAAGAACTGTGTATTGAAGTTAAGTTAAATAATTCTTTTATAAAAAATTGAAATTGTTTTTGGGTAGCCAGCAGTTTCTTTTGTTAACAAGTCCTTCAAACCTAAAACAAAACTTTCAGCAAAACATCTGTGGTAGACTGAATAATGCACCCCAAGGATGTCCATGTCTTAATCTCTATTCTGTGAATAGGCTACCTGATATGACAAAAGGGGCATCTTCAGGTGGTGCTAATGGTAAAGAGTAAGCCTGTCAATGCAGGGGATGTAAGAGACATAGGTCAATCCCTAGGTCGGAAAGATCCCCTGGAGAAGGAAACAGCAACCCACTCCAGTTTTCTTGCCTGGAAAATTCCATAGACAGAGGAGCCTGGCAGAATACCGTCCACGGAGTTGCAAAGAGTCAGACACAACTATGGCAAAAAGGATTTTATAGCTGGAAGCCAATAATACTGACATGGGGAGATTGTTCTGGACTATCTGAGTGGACCTAATGATGCAATCACAGAGACCTTATAAGAGGCAGATGCACTTGACCCTCTGGGACCCTGGCCACCCTTCTTTCTCCCCCACTGCTCCCCTCAAGAACTTTGCAGAGTCAGCTCCCAAATCACTGCAGAGAGAAACCTGCTTCAACCAAATTCATCCCAGCATCCCCAGACCAGCCCTGGAGAGAAGGTTCTTTGGTCAGGGCATTAGAAAGTTTCCAACTCTTTGCAAATCCCCTCCAGGCAGGGAATTAAAATAAAAAGACAGGGAAGGAGGAGGAGCTATCTGAGAACTAAGCTTTCCCCAAACACTTGAGCAAGTCTTAAACATCCCGAGGACGGGGGCCCGACAAGTTCTAACTTACCAAGAGCTCTTCCCCGCTAGCTGTACCAACTAATTACAAGGGAAAGGTTGAAAGGGGAGTTCTGAGCTTTTTGTGACAGTGCAGTTTTCTCTTTTACTCTCCTGCCTCCTCCTCCATCTCCTTTCCCCATTATCTGATTCCTGGCAACACTCTGTTGCAGGAAGGTAGGAGCTGGCTGGGCCCACTTGAATTGGATCCCCACCTCTACACACTGCTCACCCATCCAGCATCCTCCAGAAAAAGGTTAGCAAAAAGCCTAACCTCAAGACAGCATTTAAAGGTAATGTTAGTTTCTCCACAAGTAATGCATATTCATGAAAAAGCTACAAAGAAGACACTTAAGATCATTCTTCCAACCACCAGAGATAACACACTATCAATATTTTGATGTACAGTAGATTCTTGACACTCCCAAGAACTGTGTTTCAAGATCTTCATGAATCTTCAAATTTAAGAAAAAGGAGGCGGCAAAGTGAAGGCCCACTGGTGAGGGGCACTGGCTGAGATGCAGGGAGGTGCTGAGCGACTTGCCCCCAAGCATGCTTCTCAGGCCCTGACACCAGGCATGCTGGCCAGACGGCCAGGACCTGTGGCAGAGCATCCTGCCCTATAACCATGCCAAGCGGAGGCCCGTCACCCGCACTTGCCTGCCCCCTGCTGAGGGCCCCAGGCCCTGCATCCTGGGCCACTTCTGCAAGCACAGACCCACAGGATGCAAGTCTATCATGAACCCCATGGGCGAAGACATCTGGAACTGTATGATGCTGAGCGGTAGCAATAACTCGGAGGAAGAGGAGGAAAACATGGAGGTCAGGCCGGAGACTTCCTGGGAGGCGAGCTACTGTCCAGCCTATGGGTGTGGGTACCAGGGAGAACTTTTAGACTTGGAGAAGAAGGGTCTGTGGCTGGAACTTCTGGAGAGTGGAAAGATTGGATTTCTATCTCTCGCTGCTGGACAGAACAACAAGGCAGTGACTGTACGTATCAGCCAGACATCAGACTTCTAGGTGCCAACTATGCCATCCTGCAGTGTTTCTTTCATAAACATTTTCCCATCCAGTGGCAGGCAGAGAGTTTCTCCTTTTGGGTCATGTGTACATTGATTAACATCAAGAAGGGCGTCCACTTTGTATTGTTTGACCACAGTGTTGAGGGCTTTGATTCATGGCCTGAGCAATATGGAGTCTGTAGGCCCCAATCCAGTGTCATTGTGTGGGGCCGTCCCTAGGCCATTCTTTTTTTTTTTTTTTTTTTATTTGGAGGCTAATCACTTCCCAACATTTCAGTGGTTTTGTCATACATTGATATGAATCAGCCATAGATTTACACGTTTCCCCATCACCGATCCCCCCTCCCCCACCTCCCTCTCCACCCGATTCCTCTGGGTCTTCCCAGTGCACCAGGCCCGAGCACTTGTCTCATGCATCCCACCTGGGCTGGTGATCTGTTTCACCATAGATAGTATACATGCTGTTCTTTTGAAATATCCCACCCTCACATTCTCCCACAGAGTTCAAAAGTCTGTTCTGTATTTCTGTGTCTCTTTTTCTGTTTTGCATATAGGGTTATCGTTACCATCTTTCTAAATTCCATATATATGTGTTAGTATAGGCCATTCTTGTAAAAGCAACCTGACCGTGCCTTCCAGGAGCTGGAACTACTGGCTGGGCCCCCTCAGTAATCAAGGGCTTGTAGCTCCTGGCGTCCTGGGATCTCCTGGGTCCATTTAAGGGTCCTACTGGGCCCTGTCTTTAAATTCTGGAAGCTACGAGAAGAACGTTCTTACATCAGATTTACTGGCTGCTGCTGCTCTAAGGCAACCCCTGTTCTACGGAGTGGAGACACAGGGGTGAACACAGAGGCCCTCGCCAGGCCCCTCTGGTTCAGCCCCTATGCCCTCTGCCCTTGTCTTCCTCTACCAATGAAGCTTCATTGGTCACTTCCAGGAACCCTCTCCTCACCTCTGGACTTGAAGCTCATCCCTGTGACTGAGTAATTCCAGCCCCTAATCTTCTGTGATCTCAAGACTGCGACCAGGACTCAGAGCTGAAAGTTAAACTAGCTTAAAAAGTTGTTTGAAGGCAGAGGGTTCTGCCCACCCTGTGAACAATGAATTTGGTCACCTGGACCAAATTATTATACCTGGATTATATAGTGTAAAATTATTATTTTGTTACTTTGAAATTTGAATACGGAGATAATAAATCAAGAATATATCTTCCAATCAAATGTAAATATAATATATAAATACAATATTTGCCTTAAAGAAAAAGGAAATATTAGGGGCAATCAACCTCAAGAAGCTTTACAAAGAGATTCCAACTCCATGGTAGCAACCTAAGTGTATCATACAAATAAAGAAGATATGACATATTCCATTATATATAAACATATATATCACATTTTATATATACATCATATATATATCACATCTGTATATACCCCATCTTATTTTTTATGGCTGAATAATATTATCTTATGCTGTTGTTTAGTTGCTAAGTCGTGTCAGACCCATTTGTGACCCCAAGAACTGTAGCCTTCCAGGCTCCTCTGTCCATGGGATTTCCCAGGCAAGAATACTGGAGTGGGTTGCCATTCTCTTCTTCAGGGGATCTTCGTGACCCAGGGATTGAACCTGCGTCTCCTGCATTAGCAGATGGATTCTTCACCACTGAACCATCAGGGAAGTCCCAATATTATGTTTTTTATATGTATTTACACATGTAAATATATATTTATTTTATATATATAGTGGAATAGCCATATGCTCAGTCACAGAGAGAATGAAATCTTTCAACAACATGGATGGACTTGGGGGCTATTACGCTTATTGAAATAAGAGAAAAACAAATACCACTTATATATGGAATCTAGAAACACAACAAACTAATGAATATAACAGAAAAGGAGCAGACTCACAGATATAGAGAACAAACTAATGGTTACCAGTAGGGAGAGGGATGGAGGAAGAGCAAGAGAGGAGTAGGGAATTAAGAGTTGCAAACTATTATGTATAAAATAAACTACAAGGATATAATCTACAACAACACAACCAATACTTTATAACTGTAAATGGATTATAACCTTTAAAATTGTGAATCACTAGATTGCACACCTGTAACATGTAGTGTTGTGCATCAACTATACCGCAATTTTTTAAAAACAGAAAGAGAAAAAATGTATTTAAAATAAAGATCTAACAATAGTTTTAAAAGAGAGAGAAACTGTAACTCCATATCTAATCTATAGCATCATAAGCTTCAAGGATATCTCAGTTTGAGGCTGAGGGATGGATAAAGTGCCACCCAGTTTACAGATGAGAAAACTGAAGCCAAGGGGAGAGATCAGTTTGTCTGTGGCCCTCAGCTACATGGGAATCAAAATGTGGCAGAGAAGGGAAATGCTTTGGCAGCATCTGCAGAGAATGGGCTGGTGGGTGCATTGGCCAGGGAACAGGGAAGCCAGCAGGAACCCTGACTTCCCACTTGCACAAATAGGTTGAGCCTCCAACTTGATCAAACCCAAGTTTTACAGGATCTGCAGCCAGGCATATTGTCTGGATTTGGAAAATGAGACACCAGTGAGGTTGAACATCCTCCTACTGGCTGGTGGCCACTCACTGAGACAGGGCGTGTGCTCCCAGGTATCGGAGCTGGGGCCAATGTATCCCCAGAGAAGGTCACCAAGAAGGAGAGATGCTCACCTGAATGTCACAGGAACACTTGGTTCAAGAGTGTGTGTCCTACCCATGCAAGCAGGGTAAGCTTGCCAGAGCGGAAAATCTAGGACCAGCCCACCTCCCACCCCTGCCCTGCGCTTAACACCGCTTAATCCTGGTCAAGTCTTCTGACAGCTAGCATCAGGCAGTAACAAATCTGCCTTGAACAGAAAGATCCAGACACCCCAGACTGGCAGTTGAGCTTACACCTCCATTCCACCGCAACCAAAGAGCTCGAGGCAATGCTTTGGATTTCTGTTGTAACCTGTCAAGCTGCCTGTCCCTCCCATGCTCCTCCAGGATTTAGCCTGAGGCTAAAAGCCCTCACTTGCCACTCCCTTTGTGCCTCCCGGAGCCAGCTGTGTGGAGTCCTCCATTCCTAAACCTGCCTGGAACTGATTCATCCGCTGCCAGATTTCCCTGAGTCCCAGCCCAGAGCCTGTTCTCACCGCGCCCACAAAGCCCTGCTGCAAGCCCCTCTTGCGCAGGAACCTCTAAGAGCCGATTTCTTTTTCCTCCACCACGCCTAAGCTCCTATAGCTTCTGTCTTCATATTTTATCTCCTCGGTGGCTCATCAAAGAGAGAAGGAGGACGGTGATGAGAACAATCCTCAGTAATGATTTTAAAAAAAACAAAAAAGAAAGGGGAAAGATCTACATGTTACTCTTAGAATTTTAGCTAGCTCATTCCAAATGGCCTAATGGGGCTATTGAATCAATCGCTCAAATTTTAGGAAGGCCTTTGGAATTCCCCAAGGAGCTCCAAGTTCTTGGGAAATGTTTGGAAAGAAAAATTAGCAAATTTTGGAATCACTTAAAATACACACAAAATATTATTTCAGACCCAGATATTGTTTCCTCCTAGGATACAGACACACGTTGACACAGAAAATCTTTAATACCCATGTCTCTCACATGCAAATCTATGCATATTTCACCTTCACACAAACTTTTGGGGTCACCAGGGACTGTGCGCACCCCAGGCAGAGTTGTCAGAAAAATACAAAAATATATAAATACAGCAGTCAAATTTGAATTTCAGATAAACAACGGATACAATTTAAATATGTCTCAAATATTGCATTGTTGTTCAGTCATTAAGTCGTGTCTGACTATTTGCAATCCCATGAACTGTACTATGCCAGGCTTCCCTGTCCATCACTATCTCCCTGAGTTTGCTCAAACTCATGTCCATTGAGTCAGTGATGCCATCCAACCATCTCATCCTCTGTCGCCCCCTTCTTCTCCTGCCCTTAATCTTTCCCAGTATCAGGGCCTTTTCCAATGAATTGACTCTTCACATCAGGTGGCCAAAGTATTAGAACTTCAGCTTCAGCATCAGTACTTCCAATGAATATTCAGGGTTGATCTCCTTTAGGATTGACTGGCTTAATCTCCTTGCTGTCCAAAGGACTCTCAAAAATCTTCTAAAGCACTACAATTTGAAAGCATCAGTTCTTCAGTACTCAGCCTTCTTTATGGTCTAACTCTCACATCTCTACATGACTACTGGAAAAACCATAGCTTTGACGATATGGACCTTTGTTGGCAAAGTGATGTCTCTGCTTTTCAATGTGCTGTCTAGGTTTGTCTAGTTTTTCTTCCAAGGAACAATCATCTTTTTTTTTTTTAAAAAAATATGGAACGCTTCACGAATTTGCGTGTCATCCTTGCACAGGGGCCATGCTAATCTTCTCTGTATCGTTCCAATTTTAGTATATGTGCTGCCGAAGCGAGCACGGAACAATCATCTTTTAATTTCATGGGCTCCAGTCACTAACCACACTGATTTTGAAGCTCTAGAAGAGCATGGAATACACTTATATTAAATTTGTTCATTGTTTATTTGAAATTCCAATTGAACTGGCCATTCTAAACCCTATTTGGCACCCCTAACCCTAAGGGATCTACCTCTAGATCCCCCACAAAAGTACTCTCTCCTAGCCCCACATACACACTCTACCTTGAACATGAACCTTGATCTATTGTGAATTTTCTCAATTTTCTTCTGAAAGCTACCAGGGCTGAGGATACAGGGAAAAGAAGGCTATTTTCAGGCCCTTCACCCATTTGCCTTACTCCTGATCTCACTTAGAAAGACTGTCAGTGGCTCAAAGTTTGAGGTGTTGCAGTGTGCAAACTCACCAAGAGCCAAAGATCTGTGGTATCCCAAAAGATTATTAGCACACTTATTCTAATTTTTCCCTCCACAACAGTTCTGGTTTGGACTAAGAAAAGGCTGTAAGTGTAGCTTATATGAAAAGTTTAATTCCCATGGAACTAGAGACAATCAAAGAAGTGGTTTAGCTGGTTTCTAAGGTAATATCCCAGAGACGTCCATGACAGCAATGGTGTTACCCTAGAAGATCTAGTGTTGAAGGATGAGAGGTGCGTTTTGAGCTTGTTATGAGTGTCCCCCAACCCTGTGCTCCATGAGACTACCATCACCATGGAAACAGGGTCTCAGGGCATCTCTAAGTGCCTTCTCTGCTCATCACCTAGAGAGCTGTGTATCCTCCAAGTTGGTGTGCTCTCTCCTAGTGGATAAAAGCAAAGATCTCCCAAGTGCCTGGTAGGATTCCTTGAAACATCTCTGTCAGAGACCTTTCCCTTGTTGGGTACAGATCAACAGAATCCCTCATGTTTTTGACTTCTCCTAAAACAAATTCAGCGTCCAAAGCTCAGGATTGTAGCTGGAAGTTTGGCAATGGGCCTGGAAGAGTGGAGAAGGAGGCATACTACCCAGGTTTCCAAAGCTGACACACCTCAGAGACCTGTACTACAAACCATCTTCCTCTGAGCATCTATGTCCAGGTTGGCAGAATGAGTTTACTTAACCAGTCAGGTACTATCAGGAGAATCAAAGAAAGACTGGCTGTGAATATATGGTGAATTTTCAGAGGCATAGCCTCAAGATCTGAGACAAGAGACATCTTTCGAGAGAAAGATATGGTTTAAGGTTTCAAAATGGGTTTTATATCTCCAGGATCTCTCTGCTGAGAAACTCCGGCTCTTTTGGATGCAGAAAAAAAGATCTCCAGTCTCCTGGAACCCAAAGAATTTGGAGGGAAAAAAGAGAGCACTACAAGGATTCCAGGGGGAATAAAAAGAATTATGAAAGGACAGATCTAAACTTTAGCAAGAGGGCCAGTGTTCAGCACATCAGGAATTTCCTAAGAGTAAAAGATCCCTATGCATGAAAACTGACAGGATGATGAACTCTTACCACACAACCTCTTATAGAGTTGACATTCCATAATGACACACAATCCCAACATGCTTCAAGGTGAGAGAAGAGGACTTCCGTGAGAGCCCAGCACTACTGCAAATCAGAAAATCCATGAAGATGTTTTAGTAAAAGCTCTTTGGTTGTCAAGAGCAGAAACTTTCTCCAGTTAGTCATGGTTGTTGAGAGGGTAGCAGAAATGCCATGGAATCGTGAGGAAAATCATGGGACTGTGGAACAAGAAAACCAAGAGCCTATGTGAGTCAGGGCCTTTTGCTGCTGAGTACGTGTTCATCTTGTCATCCCATTACTCCAGTCTCCTAAGAGACTTCTTAGCTCTGGTGACCACCACCAACCGGTCCTTGCTTCAGTGTCTTTTATTCGCATTTATGTAAGGGAAAATCTAATCAGCCCAGCCTCACCCATTGGCGAGCCATGATGGGGTCAGGTATCCTACCCGGAGTCAATCACTGTGATTGGCAGAGAGGATTAGGGCACTGAGCTTTGGTAAGCATGAGTAGGGGCAGGGCCATCATCATTAAGCCTGACAAGAGGAGAGGAAGGAGGACAATGAGAAGAGAAGACATCTTTAAAAGATGTGGCCCTACTTTGTGTCCACTACCCATAATGAGTATGAAAGTTGAAGCCCATTCATTTAGTGGACTGAATGATAAGAATTTTACATATATTATCCTGTTAAGTATTCCCTTCCTCTACAGTAGGTTTATTTCCATTTTATAAGTAAGGAAAACTAAAACTCAGAAAGGTAACTCACCAGGATCACTCAGCTAAATGGTTCAACTCAAGTCTATATGACTCCTAACCAGTATGTATTCTGGTTACATTCTGGCCACAGCCACCAAACAAGGTTTTCTCTCTACAAATGGAGTCAAATCCAACACACACAAAAAAAGGCAATCTACTCCCTAAAGCACCCTAAATAAAATGAAAGAGAAGGGAGGAAGGCCAGATAGAGGGAAAATGGATTTGCTTTTCCTGAGGAAATAGAAAGGATGAAATGGTAGAAAAATGGAGGAAGTTTGGACCATTGGGGACCCTGGGTAGGGTTGGGAAGGGCAGAGAAAATGAAATCCAAGGCCATAGAAAAGTACTCACTTTAAATAAGTGATCTTTTTTGTTTGTTTTTGTTTTCCTTTGTTCCTGTACCAGAAGTGCCAATAAAAATTAAAAAAAAAAAAACAAAAAAACCCTGCCATTGCTCCAGCAACAGAGCCAGGACTCTGCAAGCCCTTTGCCAGGTCAAGAGCTTTCTCTACTTCCCCCACCCCCAACATTTCCGTTGTCGAGATGAGGGGCAGAGGTTTGCTGAGACACACCAGTCAGAAGACGTGACAGAAGTTCAGACCTCACTTGAATTAGCAAGGAAGCTAAAGAGAGGCATGAGGGGTGAGGGGCACCATGAAAGAAGTATTAGTCACTCAGTCGTGTCCGAGTCTCTGCAACCCCATGGACTGTAGCCCATCAGTCTCCCATGGGGGGCACCATGGGCTCGGCCCAATTATAACCTAAAGACAGTGACAGAAGTGGAGACCAAAAACAAATCCCGAAGCTACTCCACAGAGAAAGTAAGAGGAAGGAAACAGAGAGAAATGAACACAGCTAAAACACACACACAGAGACCCCTAAAGACCTAGAGATAGACATAAATACACAGAGAGAAACATAGACCAGGGAGGAGGGAAAGCTGCCTTGTTTATTCTTGTGAAAGGCATCTGGATTTCTCAGTGCGATCCTGACTTGGGCTTTTTCCTCATTTTCCAACTGGACTGAATGGTGCAATGCCTGGCATGAGAGGTGGTGTGAGTCAGTCGCAGATCCAAGTCCATCCCTCTGCCCCCTGCCCTGCTCTTTGCCAGACCACACAGCCTCCCCACCCCTCCTGCCAAGCCTGGCTTAGCTCACTGTCCAGGTAACACACTTCAAAGACTTGGGGGTGAGATGGAGTGGGCTGGACCAACCTCCTAGGAAAGGAGTAGATTCCCCTCCCAGACCAAACACTTCTCGACAATTTTCTTGAATGTCTTCGCTTCCTCTCATATCCCTAATACTTTGAATGACCCCTGGAAGTTAGAATTGGAAAACCTGATTTTTTTCACCAGGGCTTTATTGTCTTTCTCTTTTGCACTGCCAGCCTGGGCGGCTTTAGTGTCGTGGGGTTGACCAGATGTCAGCCAATGCCAAAGACAGCCTGGCAACAATGGAGTCTATATGTTCATCCCTGGAGTTGGTTATGATCTCCACGGCAATCAGAAACAAAAGGAGGGGCTCAAGTGACCAGAGGGCTTCCCAGGTGGCCCTAGAGGTAAAGAAGCTGGCTGCCAATGCAGGAGATGTAAGAAATGCAGGTTCGATCCCTGGGTCAGGAAGATCCCCTAGAGGAGGGCGTGGCAACACATTCTAGTATTCTTGCCTAGAGAATGCCACGGAAAGAGGAGCCTAATGCGCAAGCTCCACGGGGTCACAAACAGTCAGACACGACTGAAGTGACTTGCATGCATGCAAGTGACCAGAAGCCATAGGACATCAACTAAAGTGTGTATTATTAGGATACTCCCGAGTGTGGGTCTTAAGGCCCCCAGGCTGCCTACATCTCTTAAGGTATTTCCTTTAGACTACTGTGTCCTAACTATATATGTCCAATTTCTTATAGAAAACTGTAAAGATCTATGCACTCAAACACACTCATCTTTGTGTCTCTGATAACACAAAGTGAAAGACAGTGCCTGGGGTAAAGTGCTCTCATTCAACATCTGCTAACTTGAGTTCATTTGCTGGTATCTTCCTCTGACTTTTTTGAAACACTACAGAACTTGAGAAGCTTGAAAATAATTTAATATTTCTTCCTCTCCTAAGTCTTTTCTCTCTTGCCAGTTAGATCTATGCATGAGATTTAGTACTCATGCATAGGACTCAAAGTCCTATTATTGTACCAGTGGGGAATCTGAGGACAAAATGGCATTGACCTGTCAAACACTGGGGTAGGCAGTGTTCCAGAATGACCCCCAATGACCCATATACTCTTCTCTAATCTCCTCCCCTTGAGTGTTGGTGGGACATGTAACTTGCTTCTAACCACTAGAATATGGCAATAGAATGCCAACTCCTGTGATTATGTCACCTTATATGGCAAAGGTAAAGGGACTTTGCAGATTCAATTAATTTGCAGTTGACTTTGAGTGAATCAAAAGGTAGATTATCCTGGGTGGGCCTGCCCTAATCAGTTCAGTTCAGTCACTCAGTTGTGTCCAACTCTTTGCAACCCCATGGACTGCAGCTCACCAGGCCTCCCCATCCATCACCAACTCCCAGAGTTTACTCAAACTCATGTCCATCAAATCGGTGGTGCCATCCAACCATCTCATCCTCTGTTGTCCCCTTCTCCTCATGCCTTCAATCTTTCCCAGGATCAGGGTCTTTTCCAATGAGTCAGTTCTTTGCATCAGGTATTGGAGTTTCTGCTTCAGCAGAATGAATATTCAGGGTTGATTTCCTTTAAGATTGACTGATTTAATCTCCTGGCTGTCCAAGGGACTCTCAGGAGTCTTCTTCAACACCAGTTCAAAAGCATCAATTTTTCAGCACCCAGCCTTCTTTATGGTCCAACTCTCACATGCATACATGACTACGGGGAAAACCATAGCTTTGACTAGATGGACCTTTGTCAGCAAAGTAATGTCTCTGCTTTTTAATATGCTGTCTAGGTTGGTCATAGCTTTTCTTCAAAGGAGTAGATGTCTTTTAATTTCATGGCTGCAGTCACCATGTGCAGTGATTTTGGAACCCAAGAAAATAAAGTCTGTCATTGTTTCCATTGTTTCCCCATCTACTTGCCATGAGGTGATGGGACCGGATGCCATGATCTTTTTTGAATGTTGAGTTTTAAGCCAACTTTTTCACCCTCCTCTTTCACTTTCATCAAGCAGCTCTTCAGTTCCTCTTCACTTTCTGTCACAAGGGTAGTGTCAGCTGCATATCTGAGGTTATAGATATACCCTAATGAGGTGAACTATTAAAAGAGGCTCTAAATGTTCCTTGAAGTTAGAAACTCAAACCAGCAGAGGTTATCCTTCTCCTCCTCCCTTTCTTCTCGTTCTCTCTCTCCTGGAACAGATAATTGTTGGTTGTGGGTACAGAGGTTTGCCATCTGTGGAGTCGGGGAGTCACATCCACCTCTGAGTTTCCTGGGACTCCTCTCTCCTGCCCAGTCCATCCCAGCTGTTTCAAAGGTTACTTTCTCTCCACATGCCCCAATCTCTTCCTACCTTGACATGATGACCAGTTCTTGACTTCTTTCACCAAGTTCAAATCAAACAAGTGTCCTCCATCACTTCTTCCTCCCAGTACCACCTCTCTGCCTTCCTGGGAAACTGAATAATAACCAGTTTCCAGGCAATAACTTGGATTCTCCTCCTAAACTCAGAACAAGGTGCTCTTCTCTGCATAGAGCTTTCCCTCTGGGCACTCATGCTCATACTGCCACGATTCTGTGGACAGTCCTTAGATCTCTCCCACCATCCCTGAGGTCTTCTCTGCGCTCAGGGCAACTTCAGCGGATGTACCCTGTCTGCCACCTTCTCTCCGTCTTTTTTCAGTGCTTCCTCCATCTGGATTATCTGCCTCCCACTCCATCCTCTCAGATGTCCAAACTCTGAAACCTCAAAGTCGCTTGTCCTCCACTAACCCACTTTCCTCAAATATTCTTTTATTGGTCACCGATTTCTTCTTCCATAATATAGAAGGAAAGCATCTCTCTATTTATTATGTAGTAATGTTTGGGTGAATTTTCAGCATGCAAGAAGAAAGAAGCTCCATAAATATAACCATGTACCTGAAGCTGAAGCATTATGTTTTCATTTTGCTTTAAAAGCTCAGTCAAAGGGAATGGAAGAAGTGAAGAGAGCTGTGTATACGGGTCAGGACAGCCATGGAATGGGCTTCCCCTAGTGGCTCAGCGATATCCACCTGCAAAGCAGGAGACGCAGGTTCACCTGGATCATGAAGATCCCCTAGAGAAGGAAATGGCAACCCACTCCATATAGGCTACATACTATAGGGTCGCAAAGAGTTGGACACAACTGAGCAACTACATGGAGTGGTAGAGCTATGGAATAATGGTTGCTTCCAGCTGAAGAATGGACTCATGGGGATTTATTATACTATTCTCTCTACTTTTATGAATACTTGACAGTCTCCATGATAAAAATAAGATGCATTTTGTAATAAAATTAACTATCCAATTAAATCTTTTTTTTAACACAAAAACATTTTGCGTTGGGGTAGAGCTGATTAGCAATGTTGTGGTGGGTTCAGGGGGACAGCTGAGGGTCTCAGCCATATGTATACATGTATCCATTCTCCCCCAAACCACCCTGCCACCCAGTAAATTAAAAAAAAAAAAAAAATCAGAGTAGGGTGGGGCAGTGCT
Source organism: Cervus canadensis (assembly GCF_019320065.1). NCBI lineage: Eukaryota > Metazoa > Chordata > Mammalia > Artiodactyla > Cervidae > Cervus > Cervus canadensis. Next base: position 30,319,479 of record NC_057409.1, on the reverse strand, counting down.
GCTTTCATAATCTCAAAGGGTAATGATAGTCTGAAAGTGAATTGTAACACACCTCTCGAACCCAGGTTTCTCCCCAGCCCCCAACCAGCCTGCATCCTGTGATTTGCCAGGGGCTATGAGCATTTGTGACATCTGTTCTACAGCTGCGAGAAAACAGCTAAGTAGATGGATAGCTATATATACGCATAGGTGGTGACAATCAGTAAATTATTAGTGTGTTTTCAGCTTTCAGTCACTTGTTTTTAGACCATGACAACTCCCCTCTGGGTCTCTAAAATACAGAGCATTGTCTCCTCAAACTACCACAACTGACACGCCAGTTCCTGCCTGAGTCCAAGATTTATATAGAATTCCTGGTTTTCAGACCAGGGCACCATATGACAAAGGTGGTCAGATCTTTGGGACCTGAGCTGAGCTGGTGGTTTGTGGAGCAGAGAGTCATTGCACCAGACAAAGTGGGTATGCATCTTTCTGAAGACTAAATAAAACCCCTGTACCTTTCCAGCCTGTGGCTCCTGATGTGGCTTTTGAGTCTTCTTTGGAGAATTCCACGGACAGAGGAGCCTGGTGAGCTACAATCTGCGGGCTTGAAAAGGGTCGGACACGACTGAGTGACTAACCCACACAGACACACACATTTCCAGCCTGTGGCTCCTGATGTAGATTTTGACTCTCAACTTCTCGAGCCAATATTGACCTCGTGGGTTTCTTTCCAGACTCCCAGGGTAGAGTTGGGTGCCCTTCATTCCCAAGTCCTAGTCCTGGCCAAATCAAGTCCCAGGAAGTGCTCCAAGTAGGCTCCAGCTGGCTCTAACACAGGCCCCTCCGCCCCCCACCAACACCCCCACTACCCACTGCCATCTGGCCAGGTTTCTAACTGGCTGCAGAGACTAAGTGATTGGGGAGGATTTAATAACTATCAACAGAGGAAATTAAAATTTGTTTGATTTCATTTCCTTCCCCTTTAATACTTGGCAGTCGAGAAAAGATAACTAGAGAAAGAGTCTGGCTAACTGAGAAATCAGTCCAAAGGTGGGGGGGTGGTGGGAATGGGAAGGAAGTAAGGGGAAAGAAACAGACTTTGTTCACTTATTCACAAAACTTCAGTGTCTGCAGCGTGCCCATCGCTGTTCTAAGCACCTAACAACGCGATGGTGAACACAACTGTCCAATCGCCTGGTCTCAGGGCACTTTCTAGACATAAACAGGCCAGGAGAGACAATGAGAATGAAGAAGATCTGAAAATTCCAGCTATAAAACTACCCGATGGAAAGGGGACTGAAGAAGTGAATAATGATAACTACCACAGGGGTGTTAACTCCGTGTTGTAGACCAAATTGTGTCCCCACAAAATTCACATGTTGAAATCCTCACTCCCAGAATGTGCCCTCATTTGGAAACAGGGTCTTGGCAGACATAACTGGTTAAGATGCAGTCACACTGGAGTGGGATGGGCCACTAATCCACTATGACCCGTGTCCTTTTAAAAGGGGGAATTCGGACACAGATACACATTCAGGGAAACAGCGTGTGAAGACTGGAGTTAGGCTGCCATGAACCGGGGAGCTACCAGAAGCTAAGAGACAGGCCTGGAACAGATCCTTCCCTAGAGCTTTCCAAGATACTATGGCCTTGCCAGCACCTTGATCTCAGACTTCTGGACTCTCCAACCATGAGACATAAAATTTCTGTTGTTTAAGCCTCTCAGTTTGTGGTACTTTGTTACAGCAGCCCTAGCAAATTAATTCACAATGCAATAGGTGCTGTGCTAAACAAGATACACAATTATCTCATGTAACCCTCACAACAACCACTGACAAGGACCATAACCCATTTTACAGAATAAATTGAACCAGAGGAAGGTTAAGTCATTTGTCCAAGGTTGAGCTGCTTTAACATAAAAGGACAGAAGTATTCAAAGCTTGGGGCTCAGGGAACGCTGCCCTCCACACTCAGCCTACTCTAATTCAATAAACCCCACCTCTCTCTCCACTCAGTCTTTGGATCTTAGCTCCAAACTCATATTGTCTCTTCTGTTGGTTTGTGGCTAGTCTTTTCTGTTGGTTTATGGTTAAGATGCTCCTACTTCCTATTTGGTAGTCAAATTGGTGCCTCTACCTGTTCTAAGTCTGTACAAGTAGGATGGCCTAGTGAGTCATGATGGCATGCTGAATGTAGCACTCATTCACCAACAAACAAGTAGCCAACCACCCTGGCTTCATGACCTCTGTGCGCAACCTCCAATATACCCCCCAAACACACACACACACACACACACCAGCCAAAATAGTACAGGCTATTCACGTTATTTGTTTACTTTGTGTTTTTCTCCAAAGCTCATCACCCAGTTGCGTGCAAGCTCCTCACCTCAGCCTTGTATCCTGCAATAGAAGACATTTTTCATTTTCAAAGGGGTAGAAGTCACTTAACTTCATTATGATCTTCGTGTGCTAATGGGCCAAAGAGTAGGTATGGATTTGATCCTGAGACAACCCATAGGAACTGAGCAAAGGCTAGGTGTGCTGAGACTGTTATAAAAGTAAAGGTTTTGCAGTATTGTTTTGTTTTTCAAATGCTTTAAGGGGTTTTCCTGGGTAATTTTGCTTATACTCAGTTTTTGTATGTCAGGCTGACTTTAACCACTATCTAAGCCATGACTCCACTATGGCTTACAAAAAAAAAAATAGTGGGAGACTTAACTCATCAGACAGGACATCAAACATGTGCATGCCAAGCTCAAAAACTCTGCACCATAACAGTTAAACCATAATCACAACAAGAACAGTGATTTATTTCCAGCAGAACATCAACCAAACATCAACCAACACACTAAATTAATGTTGTCATTTTGGGTTTTGTTGAGTTTGTAGTTTTGATTGAGTTTATTTACATATTTGTTGGCTTTTACAGTGAGATAAGTGTATGGAGCCCATACCTTAATATGTTTTTACGTGTTCAGGTTACACTACAATTAACATATTTTAAGTCCAACAATAGGAGTATATTGGAATTTATTGTAATTTTTAAAGAGTTCATAAATTACTCACATTTGAAACACAAGGGATTGACCAGATCAGTATATAAAGTTACAAAGTAGAAACACATCAACGTGAATTTTAAAACAGCCAGAATGATGAAGAGATAAACCTCATTTAGGAAGATGTTGGGATAATTAGGGGGTGGTAAATGTTTTTCATTCAAAAATAATTTATGAAGTGCTCTCTGCTCTAGGAACTGTACTAGGAACTCACAGCCAAGAGGTAGGGAAAGAAGGAGAAGTGGAAATATGATATCAAGATGAGTAAGACCTTGGGTCCTTCAAGACATTTAGTCTAATGGGAAGATAAGGGTACAGTAGGTAATCCTAAGTGCTAATGAGGTTCATATGCATGCTAAGTCACGACAGTCGAATCCAACCCTTTGCAACCCTATGGATTATAGTCCACCAGGCTCCTCTGTCCATGGGATTCTCCAGGCAAGAATACTGCAGTAGGTTTCCGTGCCCTCCTCCAGGGGATCTTCCCAACTCAGGGATCAAACTAGAGTCTCTTTTGTCTCGTGCAATGGCAGGCAAGTTCTTTACCACTAGCTCCACCTGGTTCACATAGATGACCTCATTCAAGGCTCACAACAACCCTAGGGGTAGGCAATATTATTCCCCCATTTTATTGATGAGGACACAGAGAACCACATGGGATAAACACCGCTACTCAGCTAGGTGCTCTTAGAAAATCACACATGGGAGTCAGAGAAACCTTCCAAAGTAGATATGGTTTCATCTGAGTCTTTCATGATGACTAGTGTTTCACCAATCAGCCCAGAGACGGAAAGGCATTCTTGTCAGAAGGGACAGTTGTGCAAAGCCATGGGGGCACAGAAAAGCATGGCTTCTCTGAGGAATGGCACAAAGGTGTAGACTGGCCCAGCTGAATAGGCTGCCTTGAAGGGGTTCTCGCCCATCCCTCAACCCTAGGAAGGGATCAAGCCAAGTCATGTCACTGGACCTTCCCACACTAGTAGAAAAGCAGTGCTTCCTGATGGTTTGGAAACCAGGCTCAACTCTTCCCATCAGGACCACCACATACAGCTATACAGGCTGTGCACCGCACAATGAGAACCCCACCTAAGATGCATGTATTACACAGCAGACAGCATAGATACACTTTCATTATGACACTTTACTGGAAAGGGTAGGACAGTTGATTTTTCCTAACAAAATCTGCATGTTATAACACTTTTCTGACAAATAGAAGTAAGGTGCTAACATTTTGGGGAAGGGCATCTTTTCCTAATTCACACAAATGTGCCCTATGGGCTACTGGTGGTAAACTAGCTCTTACTGATTCTCCTTCTTGCACTGTGATGAAACCTATTCCAATCACACACTGTTACTTTATTTGACCTTTTCATGATGCAAATGCATTATATCAAACCTGCTTCAAGCAGGCAACACTTTCACTTTCCTCCTATCCCATGTCATTCCATTTTCCCTAATCAGTCCATCTGTATCCCTCCTAGATGTGGGTCTATCCACACTGTCTTCTGACTCAATGGATCACTTTTCCTGTTGTTGTTGAGTTGATAAGTCCTGTCCGAGACCCCATGGACTACAGTACACCAGGCTACCCTGTACTTCACCATCTCCCAGAGCTTGCTCAAGCTCATGTCCACTGAGTTGATGTTGCCATCCAATCATCTCATCCTCTGTCGTCCCCTTCTCCTCCTGCCTTCAATCTTTCCCAGCATCAGAATCTTTCCCAATGAGCTGGTTCTTTGCATCAGGTGGCCAAAGTATTGGAGCTTCAGCTTCAGCATCAGTCCTTCCAATGAATATTCAGGGTTGATTTCCTTTAGGATTGACTGGTTTGATCTCCTTGCTATCCAAGGGACTCTTAAGAGTCTTCTCCAGCACCACAGCTCGAAAGCATCAATTCTTCCATGCGCAACCTTCTTTATGTTCTAACTCCTACACTCTTCCTGGTTAATCTCATTTTCCCAAAACTCACACACAGCCCTGGGCCTGCATGTTGTCAGGACATACCAGGTCCCATGACCCAAGAAAACAAGAGCCCTCCAACCAGAAACATGAAGCCCTCCCTGTTCTGCATATCTTTCTGGTTCTATATGCATTACTATTGGTGGCGGTGGGGGAGGGGGGGTGCTGCCCACTCAGCTTGTGGGATCTTAGCTTCCCTAGGGATTGAACCCGTGGCCCCTGCAGTGGAAGTGCAGAGCCCTAACCACTGGACCACCAGGGAATTCCCAACATAAATTCTTAAAACTATAACTTATATATTGCTTGCATAGAAATTCAAATCATTCTGAGCTGCAGTTGGCTCCAACTTCTTCAAAAGACAGCCTGAGTTCTGTTTAGCCTCTAGTTCAATGGCCGCCATAGCAAGCCCGGCTACAAAATGAGCTCAAAAGAAGTCCGTGGGTTCACCCCCAAAATCGTTCTAAGAAACTTCATAAAACCTAGAAAAACACTGTGCAGAAAGGATACAGAACTATTTCAGGAGGAGGGCTATCTCTGCAGAGGGAAAAGGGGCTGCAGCCAGGGGTGAGTTGTTCTCTGTAACATTGAATTTCTTTAAAAATAAAACAATAAATAAATAACCTCTAACAAGATGGCGGCAAAATCTTAAGGTGGTAAATGAGTGTAGTGAGTAGGGGATATCTACTCTACTGTGTTATCTCCTGCTTTTTGAATGCTGGAAATATACCATAATTAACATTTTAAAATGTGAAACAAAAGGACATTTCTCTGCACTTTGGCTGAAGACTATTTTCTAATTATTCACCAGAGAAGCTTTAGGGCATCCTTTGATGAACCCCAAGTAATCAAGTTCTGACCTGGCCCGTCCTCAGCTCAGAGGGAAAGGGATTGTGAATACAGCTGCTGGGGAGACTCAGAAGATCTCCTCGCTCCAGGTGGATTGGTGCTATCACAGCAAAGGGCGGTGCCGAGGCTGGGGTGGTGGACAGTGTACCCCGGGGGCGTTGATACGACCCGTTCATCCGTGCTGTTGCTTCCCCTGCCCCCCATTTCTGTTGTCAGACTTCCACCAGCGTCAGCTTCTTCTCCTTCTCCTAAGGAGGTGTGTTTTAAATGATGTATCCATTCTGCCACCTAGCCTTCAGCCCCATCACTACAACAAAGCTGCCTTAACTAGCTCTTCTGCACAGATCTCAATCTTGCTGAATTTCCCTAATCTTGGGGGGGGGGGGACAGGACCTGGGTGACTGGGGGGACTTTATTTCTTAAGGGTCACCGTACCTTAGATTCAGACCAGGATGAAGTGGTAGCATTGAAACACTCAGTGTGAAAGGGCATTTTCCTTTGGGAAAAGGACCAGTCAATCCCATAGGACCTTTAAAAAGGAATAATAACTCACAGTTTAGGCAAATCCGTCGAGGACAGAGGGGAGAGCAATGACTAGGAGTGAATAAAGACAAAATCCTTAGCTAACATTTTTCTTCTCCAATCAGAGGAATCCATGATATTTTACGTCCCATTAAAAGCCTCGCATCCCCAAGTCATCAGGCATCACCCTGGGCTCAAAAATCACTTAGAAACTCATGAAAAATGACCATGGGAAAGGACTCAAACTTTATAAAACACAAGTGCTATGTATCCTTGGAAAAGTTGTCCTAAGCACAAATCTTTTACTCAGTTGCATTTCTTAAGATATTTGGTTAATCGTTCAAAGGAATGGGAAAGGGTGATCTCTGAGGAACTGAACACAAGCAAATGATATTTAACCTCTTACTTTTCCAAGAAAGATGTAGTTGAAAGGCATCAATACTGCTTGGAAAGCAGTATTGTGAAGCTCCTGACAGAGAAGGAGGAAAGGGACCCCAGCTTCTGACATTTGAATCTGGCAGGCACAAATGTGCCCCCTTCCCCACCACAAAACTAAATTCATTGATGCAAACTTTTTTTTTCCCCACAAGCTATCCTCTAAAGGTGCTGGTGACAGATCTAAGGCTTCAGAACTCAGGGGAGGGGAAAATGGAATCAAGAAAGGCTCCAAGGCATCTCCCATAATCCAACATCCTGGAACAGATCTTCCAGTCCATTGTCATACGTTAATTACCAGCTCTTAGAGGCAAAGCCATCCGGCCAAGAGCCCATCTTTGAGCCAAATTGCCATAGACTAGCCCAGGCTACCAAGAAAGTTCTCTCTTAAGCCTTCCCAGGGAGCCTGCCTAGCTGAGGGTCCCTTGGATGGCAGCTTCTGTCCCATCAGCCAACTGTCAACCTCTCATGACCTAAGCCCACTTCTCCATGGAGAGACAGACAGTCGCAATGTGTACAGGCTTGCAGAGTACCCCTCTCCCTCTCCCGGGCCCCCTGCCGCCCTACCCCACAGACCAGCTCTGGCTTCTTTCTCTCTACCCTTTTCGTCTTCTCTGTGAATCATCCCCTCTCCCTTTTACCTGTCTTCACACATTTTATTTTCCAGCCACTGGAAGTCGGCTAGACAAAAAGACGTGTCACTGAGGCCGTCTCTCTCAGAATAGAGGGTGGCTGGAACTAGGCAACTCATGTTTCTCTGGAAGCAGCACCACAATCTCCCCATTCATCTGAAATGCTACCAGTGTGCCCAGAGCCGGCTTTGCCGCGGAGTCGGTGCAGAAATAGGAGCAGGGGCTGGGACACACACAACACCCTGTCCGAACCTGACACAAAAGGGAAAATAATACGTGATCTCCCTCACTCCTCAAATATTCCAACCAGAGTTGGGAATATTAATTTTCCTCCTACCTTACCGAGCCCCCAGACACAGAGGAGAAGCAATACTAACGAGCCTCGCTTGCTTTTTTTTTTTTTTTTAATCATTACACACAGCTCCTCCTCCCTCTCCCAGCCAACACTTAAAGCCCCTCTGGCAATACGAACAAAAGAAAACTGAAAATTTTTGCCTTGATTTTAAAATGTGCCTTTTGGCAAGTAGGTAAGTGGGAAGAGAGATCAGGATCTGGGGGTGTTAACAGCATAGAGCGAGATGCTTCTGAACCCAACCGGGAAGACAAATATTTTCTACCAGCAGAAGGAATTCTTATCGTAGAGGAGGGTGCAGTCTAGTGGCAAACTTCATGAAATGCAACCCCTTCTCCAAAGGGAAGTTAGAGCCCTTCCAGAGCGACGAAGAGAAATGTAAAAGGGGTGACAGTACTGACCCAAGTTCCCCCAAACGGGACAGCCACAGCTGCTCAGCTCTCGGATGGGGCTCTGAAGGCCACACCCCCTCATACCAAGTGCAGGAAAAACTAAAATCCCCACCTTCCTTCTTTGAAGACATTCACTTTCCTTCCTTTCAAGAAGGGTCCCTAGGGTTCCCATAGATCCTCTGAGGTTTCAAAAGGGATCACGGTGTTTCCTGCCGGGATCAGCTGGTCTTGTGGTCTGCCAGCAGCTCCAATTCCTGGGCTATGCCTGCTCCCAAGAGGGTCCCTCATAACCTGGGGTCCCTCTGGTCTGTTACCTATGCCCTCCAGGGCTGTGGCCCCATAGAAATACTCCTTTCAAAGAACCTGGAGGGACAGGATCACTCCACTCCACCTTCCTTGCCTCTGACAACCCCACAGCAGGGCAGGACACTGTGGGCCTCCAGGCACAATTTTCAGAACCAGCATTTCCTCCCAAGTGCCAGTGTCTGTAACTCAGTGCTGCCTATGATGCTGCTGCTATCAACGTCCCTTGGTGCAAGTCCACACACAGCTTCTCTGGGCCAACAGTGTAACTAAAGAAAAACGGCCCCTTCCCCCTGTGACCAAAGGCAGTCACTTCACCAGCAACAGAAACAATAGATGAAATCCCCTTCCCCAGATTTTTAGGGGGAAAATTTAGTTTTTCTTTTCTATTTCCCCTCACCACCCATCGCTGGCCATCTTACACTAACACCCATTCCCACACACACACACTACACACACACACACCCTTACTTGGTCACTCAGACACCAGCAGACAGCCATTTCCCACAGCTAAGGTAGCATTTCTTGGGCACTCTATATATCCAGTTGGCTAATAAGAAAATTCTTCTCCCTCCAGCCTGAGCCTTCCTTGGCTAGCTAAAGGGTGGGAGGGACAGAGAGGAGTTGCTCCTTATTGTATCCCCCGCGCTGCAAGAACTCTCTTCTCCCCCGCGACCCCCACCTCCTCTCCCTCTCTGGGCAGCTCCAGCTCTGTTCCCCGCTCCCCCTCCCCCGTCCCCTCACCACTTTCTTCCATTCTAGGGAGAGGAGGGCGCTGTTCAGGCAGCGAAGGGGAGCCCCCGTGTGTCTAGAAGGCCTCTCCCCACCCCCACCCCGTGTGAGTGTACTCCTTGGCATCCTTGCCTGGGTTGGGTGTTGGGGAGCTCAAATTGCAGCTACAAACTGGCTGGCAGCCAGGGGCCGTCTATTTAAAAGCGCCGGCTCAACCGGAGCCCGTAGTCTCTTTGGAAACTTCTGCCGGGGGAAAAAGAGCTAGGAAAGAGCTGCAAAGCGGTGTGGGTTTTTTCCTTTTTTTTTTTCCCCTCCTCTTTACTACCCTCTCCTCTGTTTGCACCTTTCTTCGGGCTTCACGCAGAACCTGCGAATTTCGAAAAGGTGCTAGCAGGTTGGGAGAAAAGAGGTGTTAGGAGATTTGGTGTGTTTTCTTTCCTTTTTTTTTTTTTTTTTAATTTCTTGATTTCCACATTTTTTCCCCCACCTTCGCGGCTGCAGCCGCCGCCTCTTACCTGTTCCGCAGCAGCCGCGCGCCGCTGGCAGCTGAGGGTTAGAAAGGAGCAGGGTGTACTTTGAGATTTTAAACAAAAATTTTGAAGACGAAATCTATTTTTCTCCCCCCCGCCCCCACCCCCACCAACCGCCTCTCCTCCACAACCTCCGAGTCCTTTTTTCCGGTGGTTGTTTGGAGGTGAACCATTTTTGGCTCCCCCACCGCAATTCTGACCAGGTCAGACTCGTGGGGAGGGGGATTTGTTTCTCCAGCCTCCGATTCCTCTGCGTGCACCGGGCGCGGATCCCTTTCCCCCTACCTGTTGCAAGTCTGTAATCTTTGCAATTGAGACTTGCTTGCAGGCACTCCAGCCCTCCATCGCTCCCTACATTTTGCAATTGTCCGGGGGAGGGCACCTGCTCTACCTGCCAGAAATTTTTTTCCAAAAAGAACAACATTGCTCCGCGCACCCTCCTGGCCCCTTTCTCCCTGCACTCTCGCGCTCCTGCCCCGCCCCAGGTAAAGGGGGAGACTCGGAGAAGATGGTGCTCACCGCGCTCCTCCTGCTTCTGGCCGCCTGTGCGGGACCGGCCCAGGGTCTGGGCTCCTTCGTGCACTGCGAGCCTTGCGACGAGAAAGCCCTCTCCATGTGCCCCCCCAGCCCCCTGGGCTGCGAGCTGGTCAAGGAGCCGGGCTGCGGCTGCTGCATGACCTGCGCCCTGGCCGAGGGGCAGTCGTGCGGCGTCTACACTGAGCGCTGCGCCCAGGGGCTGCGTTGCCTTCCCCGGCAGGACGAGGAGAAGCCGCTGCACGCCCTGCTGCACGGCCGCGGGGTGTGCCTGAACGAAAAGAGCTACCGCGAGCAAGCCAAGATCGGTGAGCGCGCCCCGTGTGCCACGGGCGGGGTGGCGGGGTGGGGGCACGGGACAGCCTGGCCCCGCGCGCTCTGCCCAGTAAGTGGCTTAGAGCCGGGGTGCTGGCCGGGAGGAGGGCGGGGAGGGTCCCTGCACTTCGGACTCGGAGCCCCAGCCGATCCTGCTACCCCAGGGGTCGGTCTAGCCGAGCCTCTCCGGGTTTTCGCTCCTTCTCCTCGTCCCTACCCCCACCTTCTTCGCCCCACCCCTCCCCCCTCGACTAAACGGTGACTCTGAGCTCCTATTTCTTCTCTAGATGCAAATCCTCAGGTACTCAATCAGCAGTCTGAAAGTGTGCATCTTATATGATCAACTCCCTCTCCACCACCCCCATGTACCCAATATGTTGTGGGGTTGGGTTTTTTTTTTTTTCTGAACTTGAAAAAAAAGGCCTTTTGTTAAAATATTGCTTCAACTGGGGACCTGGCGAGAGAGGCGTTACCGGTTTTCGGTGCTAATTCTACCTTTGTCCCTCCCAGCCCCCTACCCCGCAACCAGTCCCTCCCTGACGTTTCCATTCTCCTACCCCGCCCCCCCTACACACGGGCGCACACGCACACTCACGTGCACACACAACACACGCACGCACGCACCCTTGTTAGCTCTTGCCTTTTGGGCGGGGGCTTTGATGCCCCTCCCACGTGCACACTCATTGCTCTTGACTCGATATGATTGACTGGTCGTCGGTAAAACATACTGAACTGCAAAATACCTCTTTTTCCTCCCAGGAAAAGAAAGGTGACTTTGGGCAAGCTCAGAGGCGGCGGGGAGGTGGAGCAAATCGTGGGCGGGGGGAGTGAAGGAAAGGAATAGGGAGGGTGGGCTTGATGTTCCAGGGCTGGGTGTTCCTGAATCGAACTCCTTTCCCCTGCTCCTATTCACATTTTACCTAGGAAGAAAGGTAGCTATAGGGCTGGGAAACGAGAAGAGATGTGCAATTCAGATACCGCAGCTTCCCCGCCAGTGCTAATGCCCCGCCCTGTCGCGTCGCCCCTCGAGCTCCCACGCCAGATCACAAGTGGGTGTGGTGTAAAGGGGTGAGGGGCCCTGGAAACGCAGAATGCAAAATCAAGGGGGCGGAGACGGAAAAGCCACGCACCAGGCTCCTCCCCTCCACCTCCAAGTAGCCTCGCCCCCGGGTTGCCCCGCCCCCAAATTCTCAGTGCTGGGGTTTAAAAGGTTGACAGAGCTGCCTGCTCAATTGAAACAGTTCGGCTTCCTCTTGGAAAGTTACTTGATCTTAATTTTTTTTCTTAAGTTTAATGAATCATACACAAAAGTCTGGGTTCTGAGCATTGGTCCTCCCCCAAAGCGGTTAAGTCTTGGCTAAATTGTGTTTATTCTGTGCGGTATTTTCTTACTGGGACAATGCCTTTTCCTCCTATCTCCGTCCATTACGAGCACCCCAACATGAGTTGTCTTAACTGCAAACTATAGACACCCTCATGCAGGAAAGGAGTGCGTCTGAGGTTGAGAAGAGAGACACGAGAGCTTTCGTGCGCTCGACCTGGATTCCCGCAAACCCTGCAGGTTTTGTCTGTCCAGCTTTGCAAGAGGTAGCGTTTCTCCAGTTTACGGCCAGCAAGAAAGGGAGAGAGGGCAATGTGCAGGCCCCGGAGGCCCCCGGGGACGGTTGGTGAACTTATTTTTATTAAGAGCCAATTTTCAAAGGCGGTCCCGCCCCCGCCCCCGCCCCCCGCTACGTCTTGTGAGATGTGGTGTGGAAAAGCTTAGCACCGGCACCGAGGCGGGGGAAGGCATGAACCGATTTCCTGGCTTGGGAGCCAGCGCTCTGGGTAACAATCCGGTCACAGCGAAAGTATGCAAGGTATCGCTTGGCCGCATTCTGGCCCCACTTTTATTTGCCCAGCCTTGTGGTTGGTGTGATGTGGTTGGTGTGGAGGGTGAGCGCGCGCAATTGCTGGGAGAGCAAACTGGCGCATCCAACTTTCCAGTTCCATCCCAACCCCTCCCCCTCCAACACACACACAAGGGCTTTTGTCCCAAGCAAGATGAGATGCCCTTTAGACTTCTCTGCAGCCCCTTCCTCAGCCCCCACCTTCAAAGTGCCTTGAAGCACGGAGCGGCCCCCCTCCCCCTCCCCCCACTGCATCCCAGCCCCTCTGAAAGACTCCGCCTCTCCTAAAGCAGGTGCCTGACCCGCTCCGGTTGCTGGATGGCTGCCCTTGACCGGTAGCTGGAACTGACGCCTTCCTCCCGGACAGATGGGATGGGAGTGGGCCCTCCTGGCTGGAGCTTTTCAGCTTGGGTGGGTCTCCCAAAAGTTGGAGATGGTGCAGCGACAGTACTTAAAGAGAGGAAAAGGAACAGAGGGAGGAGAGTGTCGGCTCCTTTAGCCAAAATTGCTGCTCCCCCCTACCCCGACATTCCACCGCCACGCCTCTCTACCAATATCGAGCAGTGTGAACTGGGAATTGCCCTTTCCAATGTAGATTTAGAGACAGACATAGATGATGTATGTATATATACACATTTAACCAAAAATATGTGTATAGAGAGATAGATATAGATTTTTTAGAACAACAAAAAAAAGTGCATTTCTAGAATCAGAAATGGGGAGCTAAGGAGAGATGGCTGGCCGCCAAAGCTTGTGGGAGGAAGAGAGCAGGGCCGGCGGGGACTGGTGTTTTGCTAGGCGCGTTGCTGGGCAACGGGAGAGGGAGTCCGCCTGCGAGCGGGTCCTGGGAGCGCTCCGGGCCCTGAATTTTATTTTGGCCAGTTCAGGGGCAGAGATAGATATAGCAACAGAGGGCAGTGTGTGTGACGGCTGGAGCTATTTATTGGACCAAGCTCAATAAATATGGGTGAGCTGGGTCGAGTCCGGGGAAGGACCGAGCTTTGCTCTGGCATTCTTTGGAGAAGGGGCCTTGTGGCTTTACGGGACCGCATACTTTACCCGGGTCTGGAAGATCTCTCTTGTGCCTGCGAGACGTTAAGTTTGGGATACAGGGAGAAGTGGGTGCTGGGTTTCAGTTCTGTCATTGAGAAATAAGAGAGAGGGGAAGAGCAGAAAATATGCTTCTTGGAAAGAAAGAAAAATTACCTAAATAAAAATGCATTCAGCCTTTGCTTCTTTGAGGGGTTTGGCCATCCATCACTCTGGCTTCCATTCCCAGCCTAATCCAAATGCCCTGTTGAAGTCAAGTTCCAGGTTTAGGTTTATTGGCCAAATTTGTGTCTGGATTGAACAAGATCATGGAAAACTGAAGGAGCCAGATTCCTTTCCCACCCTTACCCCCTCCCTTTGAAACAAGTCTTTGAGAGGCTGGCTGTGCCCAGAGCCAACCAAAATGGGAACTGGGAAGACAAGAAGAGGGCGCTTTTAACGACTTTTCTTGCCTCCCCCCTCCCCTCCCTTCCTCCTCTTTCTGCTGTGTCAGCTCAGACTGGAAGAGCAAGCACAGTTGGCCACAGTGAGGCTTCATTTTCTTTCCATTACTCTTTTTCTCCCCCCTACTTTCTTATCCCTCCCTCCCACCCCACCCCCTTCTCCATCCCCCAACTCCAAGACATCCCCAGGGGGCTTGGCTTTTCAACCAGAGCAGCTGTGGTAGTCCTGGGGCTCAGGGTTGGATCTGAGCAGGCAGGTGGGCTTGCAGCTGCAGAGGGAGGACCAGGCTGACCTAGGAGCCAGGGGTCACCAGAAGGTTACAACAAAGAGCATGGGAGCAGAAATCCCCACAGAAACCTCAGTCCCTTTAAGGCGGGGGGAGGGGGGAGGAGATAGCAGAAAAGGAAGGTGATTTTTGTCTAAAGCTTTTACTTTGTACTTGAGCAATGTATTTAAAACTCTGGGTTATTTAATGTATGGAAAATGAAATTTTGGAGAAGGGACCACCGCACTCCAGGCCCACTGCCTCCAGAAACTGGAAGAACATCGTAAACAGATCAGGTACCTATGAGGTCCCACCGGAAGCAGAAGTGAAAAGGGCAGAGAATGGCTGCCATGACATGGACGCTATCTGGTGGGGTTTTGTTTGCATGTCTGTTTTGCATTTTTACTATGGTGGGTCCAGAAGTTACCATCCCCAGAGACCATCCTTCAATTGTAACCTGGAAATATGTCTTCCAAAACAGTAAGATTTATTACATATCTGCAAAAATAAATAAGCAAATAAAAACAGTTCTAAGCTTCCACTCCCCTGGAAGTGGAAGCTCTCTATCCACAGAATTCCCCATTCTTGTTTCCAACTCCAATTCTTTCCATGATTTCTGTTACGATGTCTTTTTCTTCTTCTTTAATATAAATTCAAAGAAGTGACTGGGAATCTGTATCAGAGGTGAAGTAGCCTTTCTTGCCTGGCCACTCAGCTTAGCTAGGTTCAAGTGTCTCTCCAGGAATTGCCTGGGTATTGGCCAAAGAATGCTACAGCTGGAAGGAAGCTGCCATGATCGCAGCATCTTGGCAGTCAGGCCTTCATTTTACAGATAAGGACGCTGAAGCCCAAAGTACAAGTCACAAGCTTAGAATTAGGTGCAGGGTTAGAGGCAGAGCCAAGGCTAGAACTCAGTCTTAGAATCTTGTTGAGCCTAGTCCTCCTCGTCCTAGTTCTGCCCTCCCTGCCTTTCTTACTTAAGTCCCTGGGGCTCTGGCCTGGGCCTGGTCTAACCTGCAATGAAGCCTTTGCCAAATATTACCCAATGCTGTCATCTCATAGCAGGAGGGGTGGAGGGGGGATGCTGTGAAGATGAAATAAGAGCTCAGAACTTGGAGTGCTCCGTTTAAGGAGAAGCAAAGTGGCCCCAAAGTGGAGAAAGCAGTACCCCTTTATTTTCAATCTTGTTCTGTTCCATCCCTTTTTCTGCACAGTCTTGCAGGCAAAGCTGGCTTAAGCGAGTGATTTGGTGAGGGATGGGGGGGGCAAGGAGGGTGGAAAGGGGTGTGTTCAGCCCAGACTTCAGGCCTATGTGCCAAACCTCATTTTCTGAATGACAGGGAGCTGTCCTGATGTGGGCAGGCAGGCAGGCCCTCGCTGCCCCTTGGCTGAGCAGCAGGCCACAGTCTCTAAGGAGCCCTCAGCATAGAAGCGGCTGGCTTCCCGTGGTAACCAGCCTCCTCCAGCATAAGCTTCCACAGAGCGGGGCAGCAGGATGTTGAGATCCAAGCTGGGGTGGGGTGAGGTGGGATGAGGGAGTGATCGGGGGATTTTCACATCGGAAACAAAGAGAGAAAACCACATGCCACAAAAGTTGGTAAGGAAGAGAGAGAGAGAGAGGATAGCCAGGTTTTTTCACACAGTCAGAGCTCTTTTAGAAGGAGAGGAGCGGAAGGCCTCCAGATTATAGCTGGAAGCCGCCGGTTGACCTGAGGAGTTGCTGAGCGCTATCCTCACACACCTTGGAGGCTGTGGCAGCTGCTACCTTGGGGGATTCCCAAGAAGGAGGCAGATAAGATAAAACTCTCTTCCCAATGGGTTAGACCACCAAGGAAGTCCTGGAGGGGGTTCTAAAATAAATGTGCCTGCTCAGTCGAATCGGACTCTGTGACCCCGTGGACTGTAGCCCACCAGGCTACTCTGTCCGTGGGATTTCCCAGGCAAGAATACTAGAGTGGTTTCACATTTCCTTCTCCAGGGGATCTTCCCGACCCAGGGATCGAACCTGAATCTCCTGCATCAGCAGGTGGATTTTTTTACCACTGACCCATCTGAAGCCCCTTAAAATAAATAGGTAATCTCTTTTTTTTTTTTCCTTCTTGGTGGGATCTTCCAGGACCAGGGATCGAACCTGTGTCTCCTGCATTGGCAGGCAGACTCTTTACCACTGAAGCACCAGGGAAGCCCCTAGGTTGTCTCATTTTTGATACCCATCCTAAACCATCAGAGACCAGCCCTTCTCCTGCCAAATCCTGAAGCAAGATCCAAATTGAATTTGCACTCAGAATCCAGCCCCATGTGACCTATTCTGACTTGCAGTGATGTTCTATGTGGGTCCTCGTCATCCTGAACTGTGTAGATTGTACCAGTAAAGCTGTACTGAGCATGCTCCCCAGTCTCCCTGTGCCTCAGGGAGATGCCTGAGGCATCTCATTCCAGACCCTTTAGAGCAGCACTGTCCGACTGAAGTACAATATAAGCCACATGCAAATGTCATTTCAAGCTTTCTAACAGCCACATTTTAAAAACACCTGTGAAGGGAACCTGTCTCCACTCTCTGCTCCTGCTCCAAAAAAGTCAAAAAGGAAAAGAATCTGAGCTTTAATCGCCAGAAAGGACATACTCTCTTGTTTGACCCCTAGCAAGTCTCTCTTAGGAGGACCTGGCCGGGGTGGGGGTGGGGAGGTCGTTGACGAAAGAGTCCAAACAATCTGCTCCCTGCCGCCCCCTTCTGGTCATGCAGGGCTTTCCAGGGAATTTGGCTAAATGGTGCTGTTCTGAATGGGCCGTGATGAGTCACTAGTGGGAGTGTGGCCAGGTCAGAGAAACGGCCCCTCACTTCCTCCCTCTCATTATCTCCCCTTACCCCATTGAAAGGCTGCTCCCCACCTCACTCCTCCATTACCTTATGGTTTGGGGTGTGCATTATTGTTGCTCAGTGGCTAAGTCCTTTCCGACTCCTTGTGCCCCCATGGACTGCAGCACGCCAGGCTTCCCTGGGCGGAGGAGGGGCGGGTGGGGGTAGGGGGCGGTGCAGCCAATAGGGAACAGATACAGACGTTTTTACTGAGCATGCTCCACCTTCCCCAAGTCTAGAGACCTGGCTGGAGAACTCATGCTGGGTGTTGTGCATAAGCATGTATTTCTCATGTGTAAATTTATCACCAGCTGCTGCCCAGGGATCAAGAAATGTATACCAGAGTCACGGCCCTGCATCCTAGTTCATCCTCAGGGAGAAAAAGTGAGGAGGATCCTTTCTTTTACCTAGAGGATGTGTGAGTGGGACCCCAGTCTTTCATTCTGGGAAAGGGTCGCCAACCTGACACTTGCCACATCTACCCTGTGAAAGGTGGTAGGTCACCTTTTCTCTCTCCAACTTCAGGGAAGGAGACCTAGTGCCTTAATGCAGCTTCAAGGAGTGAGGTGACACAAGGGACAAACTCCCTTGTGTTCTCTTAAGTGGAAACTGCTTCTCAGAAGCACTTGGGTAAAGTTCCTCTCACTTGGGGCTGGCAACCTAGACTCCCCGGGGACGAGGGTAGAGCCATCGCTTCCCAGCAGACCTTTCTGCAGTCCAAGGCGCCTGAGACCTTGTGATCTACAAGCAGACACCTGTCAGCCACGTATCACAGCAACCAGATTTTTAGTTGATGATGCAAACAGGGGAGGTGGGAGGCAACAGGGACCTTACGAAGGCAGAGACCTGTACGGAGAGTTCACGAGCACGTAACAACTCGTGGAATCCTCATAGCCCTATGAAGAGGGGGCTGTTGTCATCCTCCCCATAAGTCAGATGAGACTAAGGCAAGGAGATGGGAGGAAGCAACTGAGAGAGGGCAAAATCCTGCATCAGGATTTAGTGAAGCACTGTTAGCAGCCCCATCTTCCACTCAAGGAGGGAGACTGGCGGTCAAGGGCTGGTAGTCCAACTCCTGATTCTGTTTATCTGCTTTGCTGTAAGGTGGCTTTATTTCCCTGCTCAGGATAGAGATATTACATACCTATGTCGGTCAACGTGGCTGTTGGTTTTCCTGGCCTGAAATGGGGAGGGGGCTGTAAAGGAGCTAAGAGGACTAAGCCTGTTGCTCTCAAGGTCCAGTCACTGACTCTCTGAATCTGCTCCCCACCTTTGCCATGCACCCCAAGTCAGCAAGACTCCCTCCGCATGTCCATTTGCAACTCCTCCCTACCTGCAGCTGGTTCCTTTGGATGACAGTTGTGTGGATTTCTTTTCCTCTTGCAAAGTCCGTGCTCCTTCCCTTTTCAGCCCATAATTCAGGTGAAGAAAGAGCCCAGAACATGCATGTCTGTTACTGACCAGAAAGGAAAAGAAAACAATTTTCCAGGAAAGACTGGGGCAAGGGAGGCCCTGGTCAGCGATGTCATGGCAGGGCTGGGGATGGTGCAGCTCCCCTAGGAGGCTTCACAGCCCTCCCTCGGTCCCTGTCCCTTTTTTTTTATGCAGAGACACACACAATGTAATTGAGTCTCTTGGCATCTGCAGCTGGGAAACGGTCAGACTTCAGGAGGCTGAGACATGTCTCACATTTTTTTCAACAGTGAGCAGCTGATCCATCATTTTCCCAGAAGCCTCATGTTGTAGCGAACAGCAGGAGGCTGCAGGTTGGCTAGGAAACAGGGTAAAGTGGGGAGGAAGCACGGAGAATCCAGCCATCCCCAGGCACGGATCAGGGCCCTCTGACAAGCTGTCCAGTGGAATTTTCTGCAGTGAAGAAAGTGTTCTCAGTCATCGCTGTCCAACACAGTAGCCACCAGCCCCATGTGGCTATCGAGCACTTGAAATGTGCCTCAAGCAACTGAGAAGCTGAGTTCGTAATCTGATTTAATATTTACTCTTTTCAATAGACACATGTGGCTGCTGGTTATCGTACTCAACAGCACAGTCTTAGATCAAAGAAGCCCAGTAAATGTAGGGGACCCTACTTCTTCCCGCTCCTGAGGCCCACCTCTCTGCCCCTTGTTCTCTCTGTAGCAAATCCCTGTGTTTAAAGGCAGGTCTGTGGGTGACATGACCCCCCAGGGCATCCACTTAGCTCCAACATGCTGCAGCTAGCCTTGCAGAACTACCCCTAGACCTACACTTTGTCCCCTGAGCCGATTCACACATCTCTCCATTTCAAGGTTCTTTATTGAAGACCATGTGCTGGAGAGACCAAGATAAATGACAAAGTTCTGCCCTTAAGACGTTGACTGTCTGAATTCCACAGAGGGAGCTAGAATGAGAGCCGGTGGAAACCCAGCTCCCCTTTTCATTCCTGGCAGAGAAATTCTGGGCGAATCCCTCTTGCCTACTGGCAAGAAAAAGAGACTCTTCCTCTCCCAGGTCCAGGTGGCCTGGCAAAGCCCTACATCCTTCCTGCACTGCAAGTTCCAAGTACACCTCAGCTTCTTCAATTTCCATAAGCAAAGTCGCAATATCTGATCCACCTGTTTTTCTCTAGTTTTGACTATTAAGTCAAGATAGCATGGGAAACCGCCACCAGTCTGGGCCCAGGCTGTTGATGGTGTCAGGGTAGGACCAAGAACCCCAGGGTAGAATGTTCGATTGTAGTTTCAATCATAGGAGCAGGTCTCCGTGGTGAGCTTGGGGAAGGAAGATGCATTGGCACTTGTGCTGTGAGAAGTGCTCCCCGCCCCAACTGGGGATGCGTCTGGGTTCACAGGGGCCGGGCCTGCACCCACACACCCTCAACATTCACTGGGGAAATTCTCTGGTGACCCAGTGATTAGGACTCAGCATTTTTACTGCCAGGGCCTGGGTTCAATCCCTGGTTGGGGGACCAAGATTCCACAAGCCGCACAGCGAAAAAAAAAAAGAAGTTCACTGACATGAGGATGACACAGTCTTCAAGCAGCTTTTCGTGTTGCCAAGGGTGGTGCCTCAGTGGATGTTGTATTAGTATGAGTGGGCAGCATCTTAGGAATGAAGCAGAAACTGAGTTGGCTGCCCTAACATGGCAGGGCTGGGACCATCAGAGAGCCAGCTGGCAAGACTAGGGGCAGAACAGAGCAGAGAATCGGAACTCAGCCTAAAGATAACTATCAAGACACTGTGAGAGCCCTTGCTTCCTTGACACTGAATTAAAGGGTCCTGCTTCCACAGCTTCCCAAAGAAGGGGACAACAGTGAACACTCTCTGCAGAATCCTTTCAAAAGGACAGCTAGAGATAGGAAGGGAGGTCCTTGATCTGCTTCTCTTCTTTCCCTAATCATTATGCTTGCATTGTTGACTAAAGAAACAGCCGGGGTTTACACACTGATGGCCTTGTCCCCTCCCCGCCATCCCTGGCCTCACGTAGGTCATTCCCAGTCTATGCATGTCCATCTTCCTGACTCTAAATGCATGCTGAGAGGGGAAGACTGGGGTGGTGGTCAGAGAAGTAAAAGGAGGAGACCACAAAAAGTTCCAGATTTTAGAACTGCTTACAATTCCTACAAGGAAGCCTGTTCTGCAGCCACCAGTCTCCTCCGCCACCTACTGGCCATATGCAGGTACTGACCTGCCAGGCGACAGTTCCAGAACCTACTGCATTGTTAAGTACCTGAGAGATTGCTGTTCACTTGCAGCGCAACTTCGCCAGGAAGTCCTAAATCCTTTTGCAACCCTGACCCATTTTCTTTTGATGAAACAGCTCAGGAGCTGCCAGTCTACCTGTGCCTTCTTGAGTTAGCTAAAATTTAAACCCTACCGAAATTGTAAGCCTATTTATGACTCGGCCGCAGAGCAGCTGAGTAGGACTAGCTGGCTCTGGCATCCCAGCTCCAGTCTTACTTTCCAGCCCTTTGATATTCCAGGCTCCTGCCCTGGCTCCGATCCAACTTTCCGCTGTCTCTCTGGAACCTACAGGTGACCACAAGACCCTGATTAGTATCTGATACTTGACTCTCCTGCTGCCTAAGTAATAGGTCCCATGGGGTTAAGTGGCGGCACAACCTGGGAGGGACATCAAAACTTTAAGCCTGCCCTTCAGAAGCAGCCAAAGAGACTGCAAACTGGGGAGGGAATCCTGCCTTAGTGAAGCCAGGGGAAGGACAGAGGGTTTGCAAAAGTGTCTGGAGTTCCTTGGAGAATGGCAACCCACTCCAGTATCCTTGCCTGGAGAATCCCCATGGACAGAGGAGCCTGGGGAGCCACAGTCCATGGGATCAAAAAGAGTCAGACATGACTGAGCAACTAACACAGAGAAGGTACAAGAATCTGCCAAAGAAGGTACAAGAATTTTGTTCCCCACCATTGTCCTTGCTTAGTCTCAAGGCTAATGCCTTCACAGGAAAGACCGAGAGAGGTCTAAGTAAATTGTCCCAAAGGTTCTTGAATAATTGTGAACAGCCCATGCTCCTCCCAGGAACGGTGACTCCAGGTTAAGGGCAGCCCACAGCACTTCTCGAAGATCCTAAAATATGAAGAGTCTTGAGAAGAACTGCTGATGGCAGGGTGGGGAGTGGGGGGCATGAGCCAATGAACTTGCATGACCACCAAAGCCAGAGCCAGAAGCTCCGTAAGAGAAGGTGCAAGAGCATCTGGAGGATGAGGCCCTCTGACCAAAAGGACACAATAGGTGGCCAGAGGACAGGGAGTGGCACCCTCAGCCCAGATGTCTTTAAGAACTAGAACGAGCACCGCTGGGATGGACGCATGTACTTGTGGCCCCAGATGAAAGCTCATCCTTCTTCCACGCACTGGTCAGCACCCGGCTGTCTGGCCCTACTTCCCCTCCCTTCATCTGGTTACAAGCTTGACTGGGGAAGGGGTGGCCGTGCACCCCCACAACGCTCCCAGCCTTTCAGCGGCAACCACCCCTTGCCATCTCCCCTGCCGCACCACTCAGGTGACACTCAGAATGCTTGGTGATGTCCAGGGAGGCTGAGTGACAGGTCAGGTCACTCAGTAAGATGGGACCAGGCCATGGTCAGCTTTTCCTCTCCTCAACCAACTTCTTCCAGATCTGAGCCTCAGGTTTGGGCCTGAGTTACTAGATAGCAGAGCCCTAATCTTTCACTTTGTACAGAGTCCCCCAAATCGGCTTGTTCCGCCCTGCCTCCTACCCCCATCGCGGCTCATCCCACAACCAAGAAAAGCTGGTTTATGCCACAAAGCTGGTTTATGGTCAGCTAATCCCCAGAAGGCTCCACTCCACGGACTCAGTGCATCGCCGTGTCGGTTCATCATTCCAGCGGGTTTTGATAAACTAGAGGCAGAGCCTGGGGCAGGACGTGGTGGGAGGAGGGAGTGAAAGGCCAGAAGGGGTCAGAGACCCCGGTGCTGGGTTCTCTTCGGGGAGAGCCTGCCCACTCTCTTGCCATGTGCCTCCTCCCACCTTCTTCTCCAGAAACTACTTCCCTTCCTCTCCTGTGGATAAATACCCAGATCAGCTAACCACCCAGAACACTGCACACCTCTGGAGGCTTCTTTAGGGCGGGGAGCTTCCCTAAAGGGGCTTAAACTCTGGATACTCATTCAATTAAATCCAACAAACCCTGAGCCAAGAGACAAACGGGTGCTCGGGTGCTTTCTGCCACCTGCCATCCTGACCAGGTGAGGCCAGGTCTCCAAATGCCTCCCTCAACACACACCTGGAACTTCCCCTGGGCTGAGAACTCCTGCCCTGGGGGTATGCAACTGTCCTCTCACCAAACTGCTCCCTTTCCACACCTCTTCTCGCCTCCTGGGGAGCCCACTGAGAGGAGGATTTCCCTTCATCCTTGGTGGCTCAAATGGTAAAGAACCTGCCTACAATGCAGGAGACTGGGGTTCCATCCCTGGGTCGGGAAGATTCCCTGGAGAAGAGAATGGCTGCCCACTCCAGTATCCTTGCCTGGAGAATCCCATGGACAGAGGTGCCTGGTGGGCTACAGTCCATGGGGTCACAAAGAATAACTAACACTTGCACTTTCCAGGGCCACCCCAAAGCCCTATTTTCTTTTTCCAGAACTGAAAAAGAAAAGAGAGCAGGGAAGACAGGGCTCCCTGCCCCCGGCCATCCTGCCCTGCACCTGCTCTGGCCCTGGGCATCCTGGCCATGCCCTGCCCACCTGGGAAGAGCAGTCCGGGTCTGGTGGGGTCAGGGAGCTGAGAGGAGGGGCCCAGAGGAGGGTGTCTGTGAGAGGAGAATTTCATGGAAATCTGTGGACCAAGAAAAGGCCAAAGGCTGGGGGGTGGGGGTTGGAATTAAAAGATAGACAAATACATGAACAAAGTCCTAGTTCTTTAAAGGTCATAAGTCAGCTAAGTATAGACTGTCACCAAGTCACTGCTATATATAACCACTCCAGCCCCAGCCAGCTGTCTGCCGCTCTTGGCCGGGAGCTGTTATGTCCCAGGGCACAGAGCACGGGGCCAGCTCTGAGCAGGGAGCAAAGCCTCAGGCTCCCATGCCCCCCACCTCCACCCGCCTGCACTGATACCCTCCGGATCCCACATTTCTGGCTCTCCCCGGGTCCCTTCCTCCTGTTCCTCCTATGATTCCCCCCAGGTCTGCTAGTCCAGACACCCCAGGGCCCTCCTGCCCTCGGTTCCCCAAATGCAGATGTATCTCAACTCCAGAGGTTCCAAAAGCAGGAAGATCTCACTAGAGGATGGACTTGGCCTCTTGTCCAGGCCCTGGCAATCCCTTTCCTCCGACAGCCTTGACCTCCAGATGGTGTTCTTACACCTCAGCCCCACCTCTAGCCACTTCCCCGTCTATTTAGCCAGATCCCCCCACCACCACCAGACAGGGCCTTCCCTGGTGGCTCAAATGGGAAAGAATCTATCCGCAAGGCAAGACACTTGGGTTCAATCCTAGGTTGGAAAGATCCCCTGGAGAAGGGAATGGCTACACACTCCAGTAGTCTTGTCTAGAGAATTCCATGAACAGAGGAACCTGGCAGGCTACAATCCCTGGGGTCACAAAGAGTCGGACAGGACTGAGCGACTCCCACTTCCATTTCCACTTCCCAGCAAACAAGTCCCTTCCCTGCCCCCAGACCATCCTCCTCCTCTTGCATCACTTCCCTCCTTGTATCAGCTTGACTTTTCCAGCACTCTCCTGCTCCACGAAGTCACCCTAGGTTTGCTCCTCTGGACTTCCCACCACTCACGGGCCTGTTGGCTCCTGTCCTGATGCTCATTCCCCTTTCCCCAGTTTGGGCAGCCCCATGGGGGTGCAGAGAGCCCGTCTCCTCGCTCCAAAGCTTGGAGCTCTGGGCTCCGCACGGCTGGCTCTCAGCTGGCAGAAGCTAATCCTCCACCGCTTTTCCCCGCAGAGAGAGACTCCCGTGAGCATGAGGAGCCCACCACCTCCGAGATGGCGGAGGAGACCTACTCGCCCAAGATCTTCCGGCCCAAGCACACCCGCATCTCCGAGCTGAAGGCCGAGGCTGTGAAGAAGGACCGCAGAAAGAAGCTGACCCAGTCCAAGTTCGTGGGGGGAGCTGAGAACACCGCCCATCCCCGGGTCATCGCGGCGCCCGAGATGAGACAGGAATCTGAGCAGGTGAGGCTCAAGGACCCTCTCTCCATCTCCCTCTATATCCGTACCCTCGGTCTCTGCCACCCGCAGCTTTTAACCTGCCCCCCCACACCCCCGCTATCTAAATGAGCATGCGTGGTAGCACTTGATACCTCCAGGGGTCATGGCACGGGAGGCAGAGGAAGACCTTGGGTAGCACCTAATCTCGACCCAAGGTGGTGAGTTTCCGTGCAGACCCTTGACCCACACACCTCGGCCACTGCATTCCGCACGTCTAGGTGACTCCCTGGGGCCTGGCCACGCCTCTCACGCCTCCGATCCGCACACAGGGTCCCTGCCGAAGGCACATGGAGGCTTCCCTGCAGGAGCTCAAAGCCAGCCCGCGGATGGTGCCCCGCGCCGTGTACCTGCCAAACTGTGACCGCAAAGGGTTCTACAAGAGAAAGCAGGTACGTGAAGCCCTTTCTCTACAAGAGAAAGCAGGTACATCCAGTGTCGCCAGCTCCACTTACTGAAGAGACTGTACCCCTGAAACTAACACAGCATTGTAGACCAACTCCACTCCAGTAAAACTTAAAAAAAAGAAAGAAGGAAAGCAGGCATGCCCCATCCCATATCCCACGTTCAGGGCATGCATGCTAAGTCGCTTCAGCCGTGTCCCACTCTATGCAACCCTGTGGACCCCATGCCTGCCAGGGTCCTCAGTCCATGGGATTCTCCAGGCAAGAATACTGGACTGGGTTGCCATGCCCTCCTCCACGATGGAACCTGAGTCTCTTAGGTCTTCTCATCTAAGTTCCCTGGCTGTGTAGAGGTAAAGAATCCACCTGCCACTGAAGGAAACACAGACTCGATCCCTGGGTGAGGAAGATCCCCTAAAGAAAAAAATAGCATCCCACTCCTTTACCACTAACGCCACCAAATCTCCACCTCTAAATGCTTGGATTTCTGTCATTAACAACACTGTGTCCCAAAACACCAGTATCCTTGCTCCAACCACAATCACGACTGACCCCATTCCCGCCTACACTGTTATCTACTCATGTTTTAATGATTCACCATAGGTACATGAGTTCTGTCTACTCATGTTTTAATGATTCACCATAGGTACATGAGTTCATCTAAAAGGAAACTTTCTATCACTGTGTCACATCACATGTTGTCCGTGTTGTTTTCTGGTACACATGCATAAATATATGGGGCTTCCCAGGTGGTGCTAGTAAAGAACCCACCTGCCAATGCCGGAGACGCAAGAGACGTGGGTTGGATCCCCAAGTCAGGAAGATCCCCTGGAGGAGAGTATGGCAACCCACTACGGTATTCTTGCCTGGAGAATCCCATGGACAGAGGAGCCTGACAGGCTACAGTCCATGGGGTCACAAAGAGTCAGACATGACTGAAGCGACCTAGCATGCACATACACATGACTCTCAAATGTATTTTTACCATGTACCTCCTGAAATCATTTCGTGACCCATTCACAGCCAGTCTACCCTTTGTTAACCGGTCATGTAAGCTTGTTAAGGAGTACACGTGAGGGCATCAGCATCACACGGATTGCTGGGTCCCACCCCAGAGATTCTGATCAGTAGGTCTGGGGTGGACTCTGAGAACTTGCGTTTCCAACAAGTTCCCTCCCAGGTGACTCAGATGCTCCATAAGGGCACCCCTCATCTAAGTTCCCTTAGATGGTAGCATGGGGTACAGAATCCGCCTGCCACTGCAGGAGACACGGGTTCGATCCCTGGGTCAGGAAGTTCCCCTAAAGAAAGAAATGGCAGCCCACTCCAGTGTTCTTGCCTGGAAAATCCCATGGACAGTGCAGCCTTATGGGCTACAGTCCATGGGGTCACAAAGAGTCGGACACGACATAGTGACTAAACAACCACAACATCTAAGTTAGGGCTCAAGAGCCGGGCAACTTTGGGGGAGCCCTTGGGGGTCCTGCTTACTAGCTGTGTCCTCTCACCCCGGTCGGTTAATGTCTCCGGCGATAGTTTCTCGTGTAAAGTGGAGAATAATTGTACCTATTGTTCTCACATGATTATGTGAGACTCATCTTTGTAAAGCCCTTAGAACAGTATCTACAGTATAGTTAAGTGTTAAGTGGTGTCTTATATATGGTACAGCTATACAAGTGATGCCTTTTATTAGTATTACTATTATTTAATGGGCTTCCCTCATAACTCAGTCAGTAAAGAAAGTGAAAGTGATAATCGCTCAGTCATGTCTGACTCTTTGCAACCCCAGGGACTATACAGTCCATGGAATTCTCCAGGCCAGAATACTGGAGTGGGTAGTCTTTTCCTTCTCCAAGGGATCTTCCCAACCCAGGGATCGAACCCAGGTCTCCCTCATTGCAGGCAGATTCTTTACCAGCTGAACTCCAAGGGAAACCAGATACGTCGGTAAAGAATCTGCCTGTAATGCAGGAGATCTGGGTTCGATTCCTAGGTCAGGAAGATCCCCTGGAGAAGGAAATGGCATCCCACTCCAGTATTCTTGCCTGGAGAATCCCATAGACAGAGGAGCAAGAGTCGGACACAACTTAGTGACTCAACCACCACCACATTATTTAATAATTTAATTTATCATCCTTGTCATCATCATCATCATCAGGTTATGTCGCTCTCTGGAGAATACCAAGTTGGAGATAAAAACCAACTTGTTTTGGGTGACATAAGACAAAGCTGAAAGAGCTAGCCAAGCACAGACTGCCTAAATGAGCACCTTCCCTAGGTTGTCCCATACAATGTGGACACCAGAACCCCAAGGGTTGGGTGTTGATGTTGTTCAGTTGCTAAGTCATGTCCAACTCTTTGGGACCCCATGGACTGCAGCACGCTGGGCTCCCTGTCCTTCACCATCTCCCAGAGTCTGTTGGGAGATGGTGAACTCCCAACGCCATCTCAAGGGTGAACTCAAGGTCATGTCCACTGAGTTGGTGGTACAGTCCCCTCAACTCTTTGGGGATGAGAGTCTGTCTTGGGGCAGGGAAGGCAAAGGGTTAGGAAGGAGCGGAGCCTCAGGGGACAGCCATGCTCACTGCCTGTCCCTCTCCCCACCCCAGTGCAAACCTTCCCGTGGCCGCAAGCGTGGCATCTGCTGGTGCGTGGACAAGTACGGGATGAAGCTGCCAGGCATGGAGTACGTGGACGGGGACTTTCAGTGCCACACTTTCGACAGCAGCAATGTTGAGTGATGCGTCCCCTCCCCGTCTTTCCCTCACCCCATCCCACCCCCAGCCCCGACTCCAGCCAGCGCCTCCCTCCACCCCAGGACGCCACTCATTTCATCTCATGTAAGGGAAAAAAAAAATACATATATCTATCTATTTGAGGAAACTGAGGACCTCGGAATCTCTGGCAAGGTCACAACTTTGAAAATGGCAACAACAGAGATGTGAAAAGCTAAGGAGACCACCCCCCCTTTTAAAAAAAAGGTTTTCTTTTTGAGGCAAGTTGAATGAACAAGGAGGGCAAGAGAGGAAGAACAAGAGAAAGAGAAGGGAGGAAAGCAGACGTGGGTAAGAGAGAGGAGGAGGAGTAGTCACAAGGAGGAGAAGCAGAGCATGGGCCAGAAGCATCCATCTTTACGTCCAGCCCTGGCCCGCAGTGGGCAGCCATCGGGGCAGGAGCAGCGGCAGCCCTCGGTGTGGCCTTTGATGCCACACTTGGAATTTGCCCAGTTTGGATGGGTCGCAGGGGGAGAAAGAAAAAGACAACAGGGGTCAGTGCCTCTCCTGGATCAATCTCCTCCTGCAGCCAGCAGCTCGCACGGCTCAAACCCTGTCCTTCCTCTCCTCCCACCCCGGCACTGTGTTCTCTCTCCCTCCAATTTACAAAGATGAAAATGCATTCCATCCTTCTCAACATAAGGCAGATTCATAACTGAGTGATACTCGATGGTAGGTGTTCCTAAAGCGGATCCATGAACATGAAGTGTGTGTGCATATTTCACTCCCCATGCAGACTCTGAGAAATCAGTCCACACCCCGATAGTGGGAAGACATGTGCTTCCTGGGTGGCTAAAATTCAGCACCGAGTGAAGCCTGTGGTTTCAGTCCTTCATTGCATCCAATTCACAGCTAGCACAGCCTTCGTGGGGGAGGATAGGCTGAAAAAAAAGTGGGCTTGTATTTATCTACAAGGCTCCATATAGTCATATATAGGCATATAAGTCTATTTTCTTTCTTTTTTTTTTTTACCCCTTTCTTCCTTCCTTTCTGTCAAGGTTTGCATTAACTTTTCCAAGTAGTTCCTCTGGGGGCATTGAAGAGAGTCCTTATTCTGGGGAAACCAAGAAAACCCATATTCTTCTAACATAACCCATAAAACCAGTTTTGCCTGCCTCCCATGAGCAGCAGCAAACTCAGCCCTCTGTGGGACACGGTGTTGGATTTTTTTTTCATGATTTCCCATGTGCACGTGTGTTCATGTACCACCAAGCCAGGTCGGTGAGCACAGCCAATAGTGTACCCACCAAGCTCCCCAGGACGTCACATTCACCTTTAGACCCTTGGGAATTTACTGTCTCTGGACCCTACACCCAGAGAACTCAATTGGTCCAAGTTCAACCCCCTGGTCCTGCCCAGCATTTTCATTTCATCTGGACAAAGCCTGCATTTGGAAAGCCTCCCTCAGCCTTCATGCTGGCAGAGCAGGAGAGAGACTGACACGAGAGATGGCAAAAGAGGGAGATGGAGGTGAAAAGTGTAAATACGGGGGAACCATAAAAGTGATTGTTCAAGCCAGCGTAGATGGAGTGAAGGGCAGAGAGCTGGAGAGACAGAGGGCTGACGGCCCCATCCCAGCTTTGGAGCAAAGCAAAAAGGAGAGGGGACAAAGCCAGGAGACTCTTCCCAGGGTCCCCATCTGATAAGCCCTCTGGGGTTTAAGAAGAAGGAGAGAGGTTTAAGAAGAAGAAAAGGAAACAGGTTGTAAGAGAGAAATGAGTTTAACCCAGGCCTGTGAGCCAGAGAAGGTGAGGAACTTTTGGTGGGTTCTAGATCGTAGGAGCTGGACAAGAACAAGGATAAGCAGAGACCGACTGTGGTTTGGAAGGGAAAAAGTCTACGAGCTCACCTGCCCGCCTTCACCCTGCAGTAAGGGACGGAGGCTAGAGAGGCTTTCAAGCCCTTGGTCCACCCTGGCCCATTCCAGCTTCCTTCCTGGGGTGGGAGATGGCAGAAAGGCGCAGGACAAGCAGTGAATGGATGCTTTGGGGCAGCCAAGATTCTGACCCAAGAAAACTCCCACCCTCCGCTGACTCCCCCCACCCCCGCAACAAACGGGCAGCTCTGAGGATGGAGAACTCTGGCCAGGAGACGGGCTTGGACACAGCAAAGGAGAGCCTCTCTCGCTGTGAATGCAGCTCACACCACTCTTCCCGACGACATGACACCGTGGAGACTACTCCAGCATCGAACTCGGGGACAGTGCAGAGGGGCAGCTAAGGAGCAGACACACTTCAGCTGGTGGCAAGCCTGCAGCTCTGGGATTCGCTAGGGGAGTGTCCCCGGCTCCCTCGGAGTGGACGGTCGGCTGGGATGGGAGAGGCATCGATCTTCATTGGACAAAGGGCCTGATGGGGATGGCAGCTGTGAGGACTTCCTTGACCTGCTGTGTGTCCACGTGGCCCCTCCCTGCGCCACTGTCCCCAAACCCCCGACCCACACTTCAGCGTCTTAGGCCAGTATCGTCAGCCTTTCCCACTTCACCCTTCTCTCCGCCCATTCTTTCTCTGGATCTTGAGCAGTCGTCTGAACTGGGATTACCACGTGGATACTGGGGTGCCATTCCCCCTAAGAAAAGACTGAGCCAGGAATTTGCAGACCCCACCCCACCACCTCCCCCCAAGGCCTGGACCCGGTTCCTGGTTCCTGAAAGGGGGCCGTCTTTTCCTCCCGCTGTTTACTGGACTTTGAAGGGGCCTCGCCTCCTTCCATGGGCTCTTTGCAGTCAGCCACAAGGTGGGGGGTTAGGGCCTGCTTTAACGCCACCCCTGTCTTCAGATCTCCAGGGCTCACGCTGACAACCCCAAATCTGTGAGTCTCTCTCTAGTGCTTGCAGAGGGGGCGGGGAGACTCTGGTCGGCTGGCCACTCCCTAGAGGATGCTGGACCTTCAGACAGAGCCCAGGGTGGGAGTCCAGGGGAAGGGAATCATTGAGGAAAGTGAGGCCTCTCTGGGCAGGGTGGTGAGCAGGCAGGTATGGCAAGCTGCCAGCTCTGAAGTTCCAAGCAGGGACCTTCTTGACCCCAGGCTGCCTGTTGCCCACTGTCTGCTCACCCAGAGGCCTCAGGGTCCAGGTTTTCCGTGGCCTCAAATCTAGACATTGACCCGCAGCACCAACAGGAGGTCTCATCCCATCTCCCTTTGACTCAGGCCTCACTCTAGCAGAGGAGACCTGTCTCCACCACAACTGCCAGGTGACTGAGGGGGTCCAAGCCAGGACTGAGCCCCTGCCCCACCTCAACCCGGGGAAAGCCGGCGGTCTGGGACAGAAGAGACTTGGAAGTTTCTCAGACAGCCAGGCCTGGAGAGACAGGCCTGGAGACATTCAGCCCCAACTCGGGGGACGACAGGAGGCCCTGCGTGGTCCCACCTCCTGTCCCCTCACCCATTTTCCCATCACCACCTCTGTGGTCTCCATGGTAACCCAGTGGGGCCAGCCTCCCGGAGGGAAGCGGGCCTGGACCACCGCTCTCCCATCATGCGGCCACCAAGCCCCCCTCTCTATGTGGGGCAGTGCCCCACCTGCATCCGCTCAGCCCCCACAGGGGCTCCAGCTCAGATGAGAATTGCAGAGAGGAGAGGGCCAAGGAGAAGCAACGCCCCGGTCTTGGAGAAGACACAGTTGGCGTCCAAGATTGAGGAGGCTGTATTTTGAGAGGTGGTTGTACTGGGCGTTGTATTGTCTTTGTTTTTTAAAACCACTAAAGTGCAAGACTTATTTTGCACTTTTCTCTACTTTTTTTTTCTCATAGGTTTTTGGTGTCTTTTTTAAGCAT
Organism: Cervus canadensis; assembly: GCF_019320065.1. Taxonomy (NCBI): domain Eukaryota; kingdom Metazoa; phylum Chordata; class Mammalia; order Artiodactyla; family Cervidae; genus Cervus; species Cervus canadensis. Next base: position 30,287,759 of record NC_057409.1, on the reverse strand, counting down.
CCTTTCTTGGTTCCCTAATGGAGTATGTAGTTTAGCTATTTCCACAGACTCTGGCCTCCTCTCTCTAACTTTTTTTGGATGGAGGAAAGGGGAGGTGGGGGGGGTGGTCAGCCACTCTGCACCCATTCACCCCACCTCTCTGGTCCCCGGCCACCAGACTGAGTCCCGGACCGTCCACCACCACCATCACCATCATCACACAGTAGCCCACAAGGATAGACAGTTGTCAGACAAGATTCCTTCAGATTCCGAGTTGCCTACCGGTTTGTTTGTTTTTTTTTTTTTAGACAGCAATAATCACAGCACATATTACTGTAGTTCTTTATAGTTTGACATACATACATACCATAGTGTTATTCTCTCCTCTTTTTTTGTTTTGACTTTCCTGTTTTTAAATAAATGCTCATAATCTTTACTGGTGAAAAGGATGAAAAAATTAACCAGCAAACAAAACCTGTTTGTGGGAAAAAAAAAAACGAAAAAGCGGGGGGAAAAAAATCGCCTGAATGTGGAAGAGCTCGCCTCCTGTTTTGTGTTTTGTACCTAAGGAAATAAAACAAAACAAAAAACCCCTGAGGATCTCACGTTTTATTAAAAGAAGTGAAGATTGCTGTATACTATTTATTCAACTTATAATTTATGTTACTCCTTGATCTTTGTCTTTTATCGTGACAAAGCATTTATTTAATAAAGTTATGCATTCAGTTAGCCTGCCTCAGCTTCCTCCTCGGGCCCAGGGAAGGTAGGCGAAGGGAGACAGAACAAGGGGAAGAAGGGACCAGTGGAGGCTGGACTAGGGCCTGGGCCCTCCAGAGGGACCCCCGTGACCCACCCTCCCACCCGGCACTCTGGTGCCCCCTTCTCTAGCTCTTCAAAACCTTTTCGGTGAGGATACATAGCACTTAAGAGGGCCAGTGGTCCTGCAGAGCCAGCTGCTATTACCACTAGGACTATTACCATCATTACCATTTAAGCTTCGCTCCTGCTGCTAAAGAAAGTCATCTTATTATTTATTTATTGGCTTCGCTGGGTGTTTGTTACAGCGCGAAGGCTTTCTCAAGGTTTCTCTAATGGTGGCCCTCTGCCACATGGGATCTTAGTTTCCGGACCAGGGATCAAACCCCAGAACCCTGCATCGAAAGATAGATTTTTAACCACTGGACTGCCAGGGAGGTCCCTAAAGAAAAGTGATCTTAATTGACTCTCAGGTAGGACTTTAAGGAAGTCATTGCTAGAATGTTCCTCGCAAGATCTTAACTCCTGGGAACCTCTGGTCGAGGTGAATCCTACCTCCGGCTTCTGCCCAGCTCCCCGCTGCCGTTTCCACCCGGTGAAGAGGAACGTTATGAAATGGCTAACCCTCCATCGACATAAAGTGCACAGTTCCGACTTCTGGCCCTCCCCTCCTCTGGCCCCTTCTCCGCTCAGGCTCTTCTCCCCATCTCCATGTCCCCCCTTCATCTGTGAGGCCAGAGTAGGCACCGCCCTTCATGTACTCCCCTGACTGCCCCCAACAAGGGTCTCCGTCTGTAGGCACAGTTGGGGAATGAAGCTGCAGGCATCTCCACTACCCTGCCCCGTCCGAGTCACGTGGCAAGCAGCGTCATTGGTGGTGTCCCTGCCTGGCGAGGGGCTGGCCTGTCGCCGGGCACACGGGCTCCCGAAGCACAGATGAAGCTCTCTCCCCTGAGACTGCCCAAGCCCATGCACAACTTTGCAAACCTACAGCCGTTCAGCCAGCACCCAGCAGTGACGGGAGAGTTGGACAGTGGGACAGCGGTGCTGGAGGTCCCACTTTCCTCTGCAGGGGTGCTGATGAGCAGGGGTGGGGGCAGAACCAGCAGCGTGCGGGAAGGTGATGCTGGTCCAAGTCCAGCCACAGCGCACCACCAGCCCGGGGCCTGTCTCCTGGCCCCTCCATTGGCAGCTGCTCACCCACATGTTCCCTTGGGGTGGGGGGCAGTGAGCTAGGATTCTTGGCCCCGTTGTTCCTCCTTCAAGGCTTGTCCCAAGCCCGGACCCACTCCACCATGCCCCCTGCCCCTACAACCCTCACCAACCAACACCCTGTTCACCTCCCCACGTCATCAGGAGATCTGGCTCCAGGCTGCTCTGCCCTTCAGCCTGCTCCTCCTTGCACAGTTCATCACTGAGACCCACAGTGCCTTGCTGACCATTCATTCATCTGGAGGCCTTGTGATCTGGACCCGGCAGGGGCTTGGGGTCTGCTCCGTCCCACATTCACCCTTAGGTGTGGGGGCTGATCGGAGACCACACTCTGTTAGCGAAAGTGAAAGTGGTAGTCCCTCCATCGTGTCCAACTCTTTGAGACCCCATGGACTGTAGCCTGCCAGGCTCCTCTGTCCATGAAATTCTCCAGGCAAGACTACTAGAGTGGGTTGTCATTCCCTTCTTCAGGGGACCTTCCCAACCCAAGGATCAAACCTGGGTCTCTTGTATTGCAGGTGGTTTCTTTGCCATGAGAGAAGCCACACTCTGTTCCACACTCTATTAGAAATGTTCTCAACTCCAAGGTCCTCCATCCTCTGCAGCCACTCTCTGATCCTGGGTTCTCTCAGGGCTTCCACACGGAAAATCTGAAGATGCTACTTTCCCATTCCAAGCCCAGTGAGAGAAATGAGGTGAGAGGGCTGCAGTGTCAACATTTTACTCCGTGGAGAAGAGAGCTTTTGGCCTCCCTCATTCTGTTTCTCGATTCAGCAACCCTCCCCTGGCTCGGCTTCCTTCCCCCAGGAGCCTGGAGCCCACGGGGCTCCCCCGTTAGCATCTGCTCATCTAGTGTCCCTGCCCTGTGGCCCCTCGGCCCTGGGGGACCTCCCCTTGTCACTCCTCCACAGCCCCACTGGCCCTGCTGGAGAAAGTCCCAGCGTCGTGTGGGCTGACACCACCAAGGGGTCACCAAGCTCCAAAGCCTGCCTGGGGAGTCCCACCTCTCCTCATCTACTACACACCTCCATGCTCCGCCTCACACTGCCGTCTTGCTGCCAGAGAAAACCAAGACCCACCTTTGAGTACGTCCTACCTCCCCTTCCCACCCCCGATGGAGTCAGCCACTAAACCACTCTCACGTTCTCTCACACCCTTGACATCACTCCTGTTTCCAAGTGACGGTCCCCTTCCTGTTCTCTCTCTACCCATCCCCTCCACCAGCCATCCCCTCTCCTGCTGCACTGGCGACAGAGAGGCAGAGAAGGGGACAGACAGGCCGATGGGAGTTGCTCCTGAACCAGATATTAGGATGAGAATGACGGGAGGGTCAAGGATATTTTCTCCACCCAAAGTCCCCCAGACAACTGAAGTTCAAAGTGTCCAAAACTGAACTCGTACCATAAGCTCATGTACATTGCCCGTCTGATTTTATACCTCAGAAGCACAAAGTTCAAAACCACGAACAAAATTTGGACTCGTCATCCCCCCTTCCTGAACTGTTCGCTCTTCATCTCCTTTCTTCTCCTCCTCCCCATCTCTGCTCTTAGAGAATGGAATCACCATCCACCCAGCTGCCTCGGCCTGACTCTCCTTAACCGCTGACACCTGGTAAGTTCCCAGATCCCAGGAATAAGCCACCTCGTTGACAGCTCTCCAGTCTGACTGTTCTCATCACCTCCCCTGCCCGCTTCAGACCATGCTCTCTTCCCACCTGGGTCATTGCAGTTTCTTCCTGCTTGGGACCTTCCCTTCCCACTCGTGTCCTGCATGCTGAACACCACACTCGGAGTTCACTTTCTAACACAGAGATCATGACAAACCTACACAGGATATTAAAAAGGAGAGACATCCCTTTGTCGACAAAGATCCATCTAGTCAAAGCTATGGTTTTTCCAGTAGTCATGTATGGACGTGAGAGTTGGACCATAAAGAAAGCTGAGCACCAAAGAACTGATGCTTCTGAACTGTGGTGTTGGAGAAGACCCTTGAGAGTCCCTTGGACTGCAAAGAGATCAAACCAATCAATCCTAAAGGAAATCAACCCTGAGTGTTCACTAAAAAGACTGATGCTGAAGCTGAAGCTTCAATACTTTGGCCACCTGAGGCAAAGAGCAGACTCACTGGAGAAGACCCTAATGCTGGGGAAGATTGAGGGCAGGAGAAGAAGGGGATGACAGAGGATGAGATGGTTGGATGGCATCACTGACTCGATGGACATGACTTTGAGCAAATTCCGGGAGATAGTGAAGGACAGGGAAGCCTGGTGTGCTGCAATCCATGGGGTCACAGAGTAGGACATGACTTAGCAACTGAACAACAGCCAGTCACATTATCCTCTGCCCAAATTCCTTGACTCTTGAGAGCTTTCAGTCCAAAACCCTTCAGCAAGACTCCCAGGTCCTTCCTGGTGGGTCCCCCTCACCTTAAACCTCCCATTCCACAGGCAGCCTCAACCTCAGGCAGGCCTCCACAGTCACTGTGTAGCTCACGCTGGTCCCTCTGTGTGAACTCCACCATACACACTTGCACACACTAACATACACACACCACTCCTTTCTCCAAATGCCTACTTCCTCCTTACGCCTCTTTGCCTCCCCCAAGACACAGATGTCCGTCTTAATTTCACCAGGCACACTTCTGTTGGTGGCTGTTTCCCTCCACTAGAATGTCAGCCCCTCCTGGACAGGGATCATAATCTTTTTCTTCTTTATATTGTAAAACCCTAACATGGAACCCAGGATGCAATACAACTGCATGTGAGTGTGTTAGTCGTTCAGTTGTGTCCAACTCTTTGCAACCCCATGGTCTGTCCATGGGATTCTCCAGGTAAGAATACTGGAGTGGGTTGCCATTCCCTCCTCTAGGGGTTTCTCCTGACCCAGGGATTGAACCCGCGTCTCCTACATTGTAGGAAGATTCTTTACCATCTGAGCTACCAGGGAAGCCTACAACTGCAAGTAGGCAGCACTTATAATATGACAGAAATGACTTTATATTCTCAAAGCAATTCTTTGAGAGAAATTATCTCAATATTTAAAGATGAAACAAATGAGGTTCAGAGGTTAGAAATGTGTCCAAAGTCACCTAAGTCAGGGAGTTCCCTGGCACTCCAGTGGTCAGGACTGCACTTTCACTGCCAAAGGCCTGGGTTCAACCCCTGCTCAGGAAACTAGATCACACAAGTTACATAGCACAGAAAAAAAAAAAAATCACATACACTATAAGTAGTACAGTCCCAATTCCAAGACTGCCTTATCTCCAAGCTCATGCTCCAACTACCCCATCACATGGAGCTAGTATTCCAGACACATCTGACAGATAGATGTAGTCACTACAGCGGTGATTCTCCAAATTCAGAGGGTACAAGAACAGGCAGTCCAGAATAGATTCCATAGATCGCAAGTTTAACAAGCACCCCCATCTGACTCAACGTGGACTCCTGGGACCAACCCTTAAGCAAATGACTCTTTGAGACCATGTAAACTCAGATGCAGTTCCCTATACTGCCACACTGTGGCAGTATAACCCCAGTGTTCATCAACTTCCCATCCTAAAACTAAAATTGGAAGAGGTAGGTAGTCCCAGAAGGTGAGCGATCAGCTTGACATCTCTGATCAGCAGAGATTACTGCCCAGCCAACCATCTTCCCCCATGGGTGCAATTCAGCTTTCCCTCTGAAAAGGTTTCTAGGTCACACTATACATCAGTCAGTGTGTTTCCTGTAGCGAGAGCCACACATGCTAACGCACCGGTAAAAATCCACCTCTTCAGAGGGTCTAGAGTACAAGGGGGCTGTGGGCAAGTGACATGAAAATGGACAAAGGGACTGTGGCATCCTCAGGAGAACTCTGCAAAAAACATTACAGAAAGGACCCAAGCGAGTTAGCCACCTTGGGTTCCCCAAGGTCTGGCGTGAGCACTGACCCCAGCAATGGCCACATCCTAACCCCTGTCATTGGGTACACTGATATAGCTTTCCGAGCACAACCTCATCTGTTGTCTCACATTGATACCACCCTGTTATCAATTGGGTGACATTAGGTATCAACCCTGTTGAGGCTGAATCCATCCCCATTCGACAGGTGTGGAAAACTGAGGCTCAGAGAAGGTGAGTAATGTAGCTCTGGGCAAATGAATAGGTAAGTGGTGGGACAGAATTCAAACCCAGGTGTCTCAATTTCGGCTGGAAAGCACTAGAACTTCAATTAATTTAATTTAATTAATTAAAACACCTTGCCTGGGGTCCACTCTAGACCAGTCAGATCAGAATTTTTGATGGCAGGGCACACAGTCTCAGGATGAGAAATTTTTTAGTGCCTCAGTCGATTCAAATATTAATCAAGTTGAAAACTGCTGCCCCAGCTAGGGCAGCACCCACCGGCTGCCGACGACCACTGAGGGGATCGGAGAAGGGTAGGGGGAGCACCCTCGTGGAGGGACCGGTGACCCACAGGGCACAGATCCAACCAGCGCCCAAAGCCCTCTAGACTCTCCGGGAGAACCTCCCTGCTTCCGCCCGCAGAGGGCAGTGTAACTCAGGGCTGAGCAGCAAGCCGGCCTAGGAGTCGGGGCCCCGGCGCCAGGCAGTGCAGGTTCGGCAGCTCTGGGGGCCTTTTTCCTTATCTGCGAAGCGGGGCTAACAATAGCACCTTATTTGTGGATTCCTGAGGACTAACTGAGCTTTAATGTACTTCCGGGGCAGCCAGCCACTAGCCAGTACAGCCCAGAGCCTCTGGCTAGGGATCTGCCTGCTTTGGGGGACCTGCTTTTTTTTCTTCTCCAGGCCTGGCCCCTGGCGTCCTTCTGCCTCTCCTTCCTGAGTTGCTAGGTGGCTGATCGATCAGGAGGGTGGCGGCTCGGGCATGCCTGCCTCTGGTCCCCTCCTCCACGCAGTAAGGGGTACGATGTCACAGAAGGGGCGCTGTGGAAAGTGAGGCCATTTGTGAACAGTGGGCCTGAAAGCACCCGGCACCACTTCCCCTGTGACCTCCTGCAAAGCGGAGTTGTTGTTTAGCCGCTAAGTTGTGCCCATCTCTTTGAGGTCCTGTGGACTGTAGCCCGCCAGGCTCCCCTGTCCATGGGATTCTCCAAAGCAAGAGCACTGGAGTGGGTTGCCATTTCCTTTCCCAGGCATTCTCCCCAACCCAGGGATCAAACCTGCATCGCCTGCGTTGGCAAGCAGATTCTTCACCACTGAGCCACTAGGGAAGTCAGCCAAGTGGGGAGCCCCCCAGAATTGGCCGGGGCTGGAGATGCCAACAGAACAGAGCGGGCAGAATTCTGCTTCAGAGATAGGGCCGTGTCTGTACCCTTTCCCTGGTCCCTCGGCCTTGGCCAAGAGGTGCTGTTCTGGAGCCAGATAGCTCCTTGGGCCCCTCAGCAAGCAGGTCTGAGACTCGGAATCAGAACAGCCCCACTCACTTCCCCTGGGGGTGATTGTATGTCTCCTGCGGGGTAAGAGAACTCGCCTTAATTTGGGGGGCCAGAGGACCCCAATTCCAGTTTCTGGGATCTCTTTCTTCCTCTGCAGTGTCATCTCAATGTGAGATGGACGAAGAGACACTGGGCTCCACCCCCTCCTCCCCCAGAGCCCACCCAGGGGCAGGGGAGGTTGGTCAGACTCCTAGCGCTGTGCTGGGGGTCTCCACCTGGATTCCGGACTTCCTCCCGCCCCATCCATCTCATTTCTGTTATGAATGGGAACCCGAGGCTGGCCTGCCCGGCTTCCCCACGCAGTTGGGGTAAAGCTGGAAGGAAGGAGACTGGCAAGCCTCAGAACCTCTTTCAGGGGAGGGGGCGGGCAAAGACTCAGGCAAAAGACACACACGCTCTATTTTTCCTTCCTTTAATCTTAAGCAAAAGAGACACAGGGGTTCAAAAATAAAAATTTCTTTTTTTCCCTCTCCCAAACATTTACCCCAGCTCCGCCACTGCAACCATCCCCTTCCTGCCCAGCAGGGCCTCGAGCAGGGAGGGTGCAGGCATCTCCAGCTGGGGAGGGGGAAGGCGGGGCGGGGTGTGCCGAGCTGGTGCCGGGCTCTTTCCAAATATAAATACACATGTCAGAACTCCTGGAAGCTCCGCCCCCACCCATCACGCATGCGCCCTCCATGCTCTGCCCGCTCCGAAGAGGGGTGGGGGTGGGGGTGCCAGGCACCGGCTGGCTGTGGTTCACTGCATCCGCGGGGTATGCACCCCTCGAGCCCCCTGCTGCTCGTTGTAGAAGAGATGACACTCGGGGTCCCCCCGGATGGTGGGGGCTCCCTGGATCAGCTTCCCGGTGTTGGGGTTCACACACCAGCACTCCCCACGCTGCCCGTTCAGAGACATCTTGCACTGAGGAGAGAGGAGAACATAAAGGACACCCCGATAAAAACAAGGGGGGTCTCACTGAAATGCAGACTCCTGTTCCGAGGTCTGGGTGTGTCTGCCAATTCCGCGTGGGCATTTAAGCTCCAGTGGGATGCTGGTGATGCTGGCCCAGGAACTGTGCTCTGGTTATTACCAAGGCTGCTGGGGGTGGCCTCAACAGAAAGGCTTGGCCCCCACACGTGGGGAGGTCCCATCCAGCAGATGACCCAGTGTACGGGATGGGTGGATGTACACTTCTAACGGGAGGCTGGGAATGCACGGTAATGGTTAAAAGGTCCTGCTCTATGCTGGGCGTGGTGTAAGCAATCTCTGCTGCTTGCTTACAGTTCCTATCTAACATACATTCATTTAATCCCCACAATCACCTTGCGAATTAGGTACCAATGTTTTACCACTTTACAGATGGTCAGAAGGAAGCACAGACTTGGCCAGTGTCACAGAGCTAGTGAGAGCCACAGCTGGTACACCAACCCAGGCATTTCCCTCCCAGGGTGCCTGCTCTTACCCATGAGCCAGTTCCTCTCGAAAATCCCATTTATCCATAAGGTTCAGAAGAAAAGGTTGCTATTGCTTCTTTGGCACTCCAAAGTAGCTGGCTTACATTTAGTAGGACAGGTGTGTGAACTAATAGCTTTTAATGCTAGACTGATATTTCAAGGGACAAGATGCCTGGGCTAAGAAGATGGGGAAGTGAGATTCCCCTGGGGGGTCAGCAGAGCCCCATACCCCATCTTCTGGCTCCACACACCCACATTTTTAGTTTTTTATTTGGTGTGCCAAGTCTTAGCTGCAGCATGTGGGATCCAGTTCCCTGATCAGGGATTGAACCTGGGCCCCCTGCATTGGGAGCGCAGTCTTAGCCACTGAACCACCAGGCAAGTTCCCACATACCCAGCTTTTAAGTCAGCTCCAATACCCACTAGGATCACCAGGGGAGCCTTTGAAAGCCAGTGCCCAGAAAGCACCCCAGACTCACAAAATATGGATGTCTGGGGGTGGGGCCCAGGCATTCGTATTGTTTAAAGCTCCCTAGAGAAGCCCAGTATGCACTTGGGCTCAGATCCTCCACTGGAAAACAGAATGGCTGGTGGACCCCACACTCTCTCAATCCTGCCTTACGTGAAATGCACACGGACCTTTTCTCCCTACACAAGGGATGAGCTTGAGAAAGTGAGCAGTGGGCTAGGTTAAAGGACAACCCACCAGGATTAAACAACTGATAACAATCACCACTATAAACTCTATGTGGTTAGGTAAATACACATATACACATAGATCATTAAAAGGCATATGAGCAGAGTGGAAGGGGAAGGAAAAAGGGTTCTTTTCTTTTAAAAACTTAAACTTTCTTAATTTTCTCTAATGTACTCATGTTGTTGTTCACTGTTTAGTCGTTAAGTCATGTCTGACCCTTTTGACCCCATAGGACTCTAGACCATTAGGCTCCTCTGTCCGTAAGATTTCCCAGGCAAGAATACCAGAGTGGCTTGCCATTTCCTTCTCCAGGGGATTTTCCCAACCCAGGAATCAAACCCGAGTGTCCTGCACTGGCAGGCAGATTCTTCACTGCTGAGCCACCAATGGAAGCCCTCTTCTATTACCTGTTTTAGTAATATTTCAAGTGGTGTTTCTCCATTCCTTGAGATATTGGAAAACCAGAGAGGCTACCTGGTTTTGAATGGATTAAGGCAGTGATTCTGGAAGTGGGGCCCAGGGATCATCACCATCTCTGAGAGCTCGTTAGACATGCAAACTCTCGGACCCCCCTCGACCTTCTGAATGGCAATCTGCTGCGGCCGGGTCCCCAGAATCACCTGCAGGTGATTCTAATGCTCAGTAGAAGTCAAGAGGCACTGTTAGAAGGCCCTATCTCTTCTCCAAGAGGCTCCCTCCCATGCTAACCGCTGCTGGCAGGTAGCCGGGGAAGCGAAGTCAGACTCGGAAGGGACTGAAGCCAACAAGCCCCGTCCCCACCCTCCCTGGCCTGGCAGCTGGCGTCCCCACCCCTCCTTGCAGAAGACTGGTCTTAGGCTCAGCGCTGAGACCTCAGGGGCTTACTGGTGGCGTGGGGGGGCAGAAACAAGGCACACCCGGGCCGAGGACACCCTCACTCACCTGTTTGAGGTTGTACAGGCCATGCTTGTCACAGTTGGGGATGTGTAGGGAGTAGAGATGCTCCAGGGGGCCCCGCTCATCTGGAAGGCGCATGGTGGAGATCCGCTCCAGGACCTGGTCCAATTCCTGCTGGCAGGGGGTCTGCGGGCACAGGCACACAAACAGGACACTTAGAACGGGCTCACACAACGCCAGCCCCGGCACGCTTCAGAAAGGAGCCCGTGTGCAGAAGGCCACTTTCCCAAGGCCACACAGAGAGCTGGTGGAAAACCAGGAACTTCGGACACCCAGCTCAGCAAGCTCACTGCCTTACCACCAGGCCCCGCCCCACTCCAAGAGAAAGTCAGCCTGCAGGTGAGTCTTCCCTCTTCTCCTCCATCCTTTCAGGGGCCAAAATGGGATCTACTTGCAAACACTGAATTCAAGTATCTCTACCCCATCCAGTGGCCCAACCATCATTCCCTTCCATAAACCCATCCAAGGGCCAAGACAGCAGAGCTGAGCTGGAAAAATGGAAGAGGGGTAGCTGAGTGAGGGTAGTGTATTGCAACAAGAGTGGGCAAGTTCAAGTGGTGGTGGTGATGATGTAGTTGCTAAGTTGTGTCTGACTCTTCCGACCCCAGGGACTACAGCCCGCCAGCTCCAGGGATCCATCTTCATCTCTGGCTTTTTTTTTTTGGCCTGTATCTCAAAGCCAAGCAGAGCTTCCCCAGTAGCTCAGCAGTAAAGAATCTGCCTGCCAATGCAGGAGATGCAGGTCACTTCCTGGTCAGGAAGACCCCCTGGAGTAGGAAACGGAAACCCACTCCAGTATTCTTGCCTGGAGAATCCCATGGACAGAAGAGCGTGGCGGGCTAAGGTCCATGGGATCACAAAAGAGTCAGACACATCTTAGCAACTAAACAACAACAATGAAGCTGAGCAGAAATGTGGAGGCTTTAGAAGGGAGGGACTTCAAGAACCCATATGTCCAGCCCATTTGACAGCCAAAGATGCTGAGGACCTCAAAGAAATACTGATGTGCCTGAAGAAACATTGAATGTTAGCAGCGGAATCAGAAAGTACTTTGCCTGCAGGCACAGAGGACATGGATCTCACGGGACACTCCCTTTGACTGTCCTCCCACCCCTCCAGCCAGACCCGACCCTCTCTGACCCTGGCAGGTGGTGGCCGAAGCTTCTTGGGCTCCTCCAGGCCGAGGTGATGTTTGCCACCCTTGCCCATCTGCCGGTGCTGCTCCGTGACCTTCTCCCGGAACACGGCCAGCTCCTTCATGCCAGATTTGAGGGGCTTCCGACCGGCACCGCCTCCACCTCCCAACAAGTTCACGTTCCCATCCACGTGGTTCTCGACCAGGCCTCCCTCGGAGTGCTCCTCGCCATTGTCTGCAAAGAGAGAGGAAGAGACTGAGAGCTGCGGGTCTAGTTTCCCCAGATATGGGCCCTCCAGGGACCGGCTGAACCCCTGACAATGACAAGAAAGGGGATGACCGATGTCTAAGTAACAGCGCTAAGCAAGATACATGGATGATCAATTTCAGTTTCACATCCACTAGGAGTACTAACTTCCCCCAACTTCTACAGACAGAGAAGCTGAGGCTCACGGAGGTCAGCTTCTTGGCTAAGATCACAGTCCAGGATGTGAACGCAGACTCTCACTCCAGAAAAGAGCCTGGGTTACCTACTCTGCTCTGTCCATATCCCAGGAGGCCAGGCAGGGTTGAGGGATCGAGTGGGCAAGGCCCTCACCAGGGAATGGGATTAAGGCCATCAACTGTTCCCTAGAAAGACCTCTCAGATCCACCCACCACTAACCTCCCCTGTTTAAAGTCTTCATCATTTATGGTCTGAAAAGGCACGGATTGGACGAGTTTGTGAAATTCAAGCCACAGAGAGCACTGGTGTCTGGTGGTTAGTGAGGCGGAGAGTCAGGTTGCCACCAGAACGCAGCGCCCAACACCCCCTCCGCCGTCACTCTTCATCAGCCCGCCTGCCCCCTTCCTGTGCTGCAGGCATGGACACTCCCCTCCTACAGCGCGACCCAGGGACCCTGACTTGTCTCCTGGTCTGCCTATGCATGCTGCCCCGCCCCCCATAACAGGGCTTCCCTGGAGGCTCAGATGATAAAGAATCTGCCTGCAATGCAGGGGACCCGGGGTTCGATCCCTGGGTCAGGAAGATCCCCTGGAGAAGGGAATGGCAGTATTCTTGCCTGGAGAATCCCATGGACAGAGGAGCTTGGCAGGCTATAGTGTGACCATGGGGTCACAAAGGGTCAGACACAACTGAGCGACTACCACTTTAACCCATGACATTGAGAGCTCCCAGAACAGAACAAGGACCACGCTGTGGTTTCATCTTATTGCAGGGCATGTAGCTTCATATCCAAATGACTCGCCAAGGTCCACCCATTCAGTTTTTGAACTTTCTTAGACCCCCAGCCAGTCAGCCACAGGGAACAGCTCCTACTGTTCATGTGGCATGCCCCACACCCCCACCGTCTCACGTAGGCTTAGGTGTGTCCAGCCAGGGAACAGTGAACGGTCTGGAAGGATCCTGACCTGGGAGACCATTTCCGAAGAGCTCCAGGTAGGCCAGGAGCCCCTAACAGACACAGCAGGGGCCTCGGGGCCTGAGACAGCACTGCAGCCCCCTGCAGGCCCAGGGAACACTCAGGGCTATCTCCAGACAAACCGTGCACATTTTCTCTTCCCCTTGAGTGCACCTCCAAAAACTTACAGTCTGGGTAACATACCCAAATGTTTTACAATAAATACTTCTACACAAGAATTTCAGGCAAGGTGCTTAGTACTCGGCAGTCCCTTCAGAATTCAGGCACAGCGTGGAGGGCTGTCCCAGGTAGTGCTGTGTGGAGGAAAGACACTGACCCTTACCTGTAAAAGGAGGGCCGTGCTAACCTCTCTGGGTTGTTGTGAGCTTTGGTGTTCACTCCCTCATCAGCTAAGGGGTGGGACCCTCCTCCATGCCTCCGGGAGCCAGTCCCTACATTCTCAGAGCATCTCCTTCCAGCAGACTCCAGGGGATCAGGCCAGCAGGGTCCCCGCAAACCCAGGAGTTCAACAAAGGCTGGCGCCCATCCTTTCCCTTCACACGGGCCCTGCTGCCTGTATGTCAGCTCTCACCAGCCAGAGGAGAGGATCCCTTTAGAACCCGATACATTATTTCCAGACTGGTGAGCACTGGTTAGGAGGGCAGACTCGGGCTAAATCCCAGCTCTACCATCTTTTATACCAGCCTGTATTTCTCCTGCACATATACTCACTCTGTGCCTCTGTTTCCTTAACTGCAAATTGTTGGATAATAATAGTTCCTACTTCACAGAACAGTCGAGTGTATGTTAAAGGGAAAGCTGTTGAGAAACAGGTGGACGCAGAAACTATGTCCTGTTGGTGGTGATTACTTTGATGATGACGAAAATGGTAATAGTGATGAAGGGATGCTGATGACATCTGCCTCAGTGATCTGCTACGCTGGCCATGTGGAACCGGACCCAGAAACAAGCAGCAGAGGAAGGTAAGTTTCACGAGCATCAGGACAGCGGTCACCTCACCCGAGCGTTGTAAAGCAGTGATGCTTTCCCCACAAGACAGAGAAAGTCAATGCATGAAGAACCCTGATGGTTCACAGTAGTACTGCTCCAATAAGCCTGGTTTCTGCATGTCTGGTTTCCAAGGCCACCACAGAATAAAATCAACAAAATTAAAAGGAATAGGAAGGAAAGCATGTTGTTGGTGCAAGAAGTATCAAATGGCAGAGAGGATAGAGGACAGTTTAAAAAAAAACAGAAGAACTCTGGGGATGTTCAGTGCCCCACAAACAACTCCACAGCCACTGATGACCTGACCCCTGAAAATGTCCACGTTGTGTGGCCCAAAATAAGACTCATGTTGATAATATGACCTTGTGTGTGTGTTAGTTGCTCAGTCGAGTCTGACTCTCTGTGACCCCATGGACTGTATAGCCTGCCAGACTCCTCTGTCCGTGAAATTCTCCAGGCAAGAATACTGGAGCAGGTTGCCATGCCTTTGAGGCATGCAAAAAGGGAAAGGATAAACATGTCAAGTATTCAGTATTTTTTTTTAAAAATTTCTATCCAAAATTGTTGAACTTTAGGAAAGTAAAAATCGAAGTATTTAAATGAGTAAGCCTTCTGAAACCCAGAAAATGTTTCTCCAGAATGGCTATTTCCCCAGAGGCTCCGGGTAGCCCAGATTTTATCATAAATAACCAAGTGCAGGTGATTTCCTATTCCAGAAACCCCAGCACCACCCGCAGGGGAATGCGGGTCTGAAGCATCTGACACCAGGTTGGGTGGGAGTCCGGATCCACCACATTCTACATCAACCTGCCCCAGACGCTCCTCACCCTGCCCACCTCCCCTTTTTGTCTCTGAGGCCCAAACAGCAGAAACCCAGAGGCCCTAAGAGAAGGCGCTCCTGGTTCCCCAGCTCAGGTACCGGCCATGTTCCCCTGAATGGGGGGCTGGCTACAGCTTTCCTCTGGGAGTGTTCAGGCAGCTGAGGCCAACCACAAAGAAGATAAGATACCCCCCCTCCCTGGTCAGATATCAGAGGTGGAGGGTAGCAGGCTGCAGGGAAGGCTTGAGAGAGTCTGAGATAAACCTGGTAAATAAAGAAGATGGTCTGATTCAGGTAACCCTCCATCTCCTTCACGTTAACCTTGATGGATGAGGCAGATGTTGGCACAAGTGGAGAGAAGGACTCAACCCCACCCTCACCGCCAGTTCTGCCATTTCTGTTTCTACAGGCTTCTTTGCCCCTGGACCCATGGGACAATTTCAGGCTCTCTGTCCCCATCTCTGCTGGCACGACCCAGGGAACACAGGAGGAAAAGAGCAAAATGATTACAAAAGTCCTGCTTCCACGCAGGAACCACGCAGGACCCCATAGAAAAGACAACACAGGAACCTGCGGATCGCCCTCACCCAGCCCCAGTTCACCCTGGGCACGACCCCAACCTCACCATACCCTGCCCAGCCAGCTTCCTGCCCCACCGTGGCAGAATTTCTGGAGACCTCAACACCACTTCCAGCATTCCAGACCATGCATTCTGCAGACCAGGGAACTAGACAAGGGCTCTGGGAATCTCCCACCATTTCTGAAACCATCTGCTCTGCCGTCTGAAGCTGTGACTCTCAGAAGCTCAGCTGGCTCCTCTCTTTTCACGGGAAGCCATTCCAAGGCTTAGATGAACACAGCCCGTCTCCACTGTGGCTGTAATCACACCGCCTCAGGTTGGAGGAGGGCAGGTCAGCCTGCGTCCTCTTGAGGAGCTTCTGGAAAGGGCCTACTCGCAGGAACCAATGTCTGGTACATTCTTGAGGTTGGTCCTGACCTCAGCACTGCTGGCCTTGGAACCAGAAGATTCTTTGTTGGGAGCTGCCCAGCACCATCCCGGACTTCCACTCTCCAAAAGCCAGCAGCGCCCTCCCCAAGTTGCAATAATCGAAAATGCCTTTGAACATTACCAGGTGGCTCCTGGGAGGCGAAAATGCCCCCAGGTGAAAACCACTGTTCAGGAGTTAGGCTTTATCCAGAGGCCTGATGCTCTCCATGGCTCAGTGCTCAAGACCCCCGGCCCTTCACAAAGCACCTCCGAGCTACACTGTACCCCCTGCCCCGCCTCAGCTAAGACCCCCTCCACCACGGCTCCAACCCCAGGCACGCCTCTGGTCTCTGAGCCCACCTTCTTGGCGATGGTGGTGGGGACCGCAGAGAACTGGCAGCCTGCTGACCTCTCTTTCCCAACTCTCCCGGCACTCATATCACTGTGCCTAGAGGTGAGCCCCCAGTTGACACTCAGAACCAGGCCCTCGGAAAGGTCTGGAAACACTGGGTGGAGGCGAAGGCCACAGAGAAGAATGCTCATTCAGGGCCTCTGGCTCCTGGCAGGGCTGGCCTGTTCATTACGCACCGCGGTGGGCACAGTACCCAGAGCCCCAGGAAATGTTTTCATTTTTTTTAAAAAACAGAAGAAAAAATAATAAACTTTTAGGTCACAGTAAACATCCTCATATAACACTGATACGTGTCCAGTTATAAAAATATGATTTTAAAACATTTTTTGTGGGGAAGGGGCCCATGGAGGTAAACATGTCTAGGGGCCCCAAGTCATAAAATAGCCCTATGCTGGGTCCCAGAGGACAGAGCTCCAGTGAGCAGTCTTATCCCAGGAGTACAGAGGTGGTTTCCTGTCCCGAGATGTCCCTGACTGCTCTGAGCTGAAGGTCAGTTTGTCTACCCTCACGGAGGCCGACTGGGTTCGGGTATGTTCCTGGAACCCACTCCTTTATTGATTTCATCATTGCCGATGAAAGCGCTAATAAGATGAGGAAATCCATGGGCCTGGTTCGCTGACGCAGGTGCTGACACCCCCCACCTTGAAGTGGAAGCCCAGGGCCAGGGAAATGCAATCGTTTCCCGGGATGGAGATGAGAAAGGCCTGTAGGCTAAGAAGAGCCTTGATTCCTTGACTGCTCCTATTACCAGCCAAAGAGGTTCAAGCACTCAGCCTACAAAGCCTCATCAGCTTGGCTGAATCCCAGCTTCACCACCGAGCCGTGCCACTCTGGACAAGTTACCTAAACGCTCTGTGCCTTCACTGCTCATCTGTAAAATGGGCACAAACAGGATCCACCCGCCAGGGGCGGCAGGCAGGATCCCAAGGGCTGCATGCATACACAGTGCCAAGCACACAGGGCTGGCCCTCCCTCGGGGACGAACCCACAGGGCACCCCCACCCTCTGCAGGACAAGGACATCATCACATGTTACCAAGCTCTGCCCATCCGTCCTCTGATAGGTGGCAGGGCAGTCCGCAGGAAAACATTCCACAGGAAGAACTCCAGCTAGAGATGGAATTTGCCCTCAGGAACAAAAATACCAAGTTGCATTTTTTTTTTTCCTGCCTAGGAGAGTTTGGTTCAGAATAATATTTATTAAGCAACCACTTATGTATGCAGCTCCGTGGGCTGCAGTGCAAAGGTCACTCTAAGAAACGGTTCTGAGCAACCCGAATCATTGAACTGGAAGAGCTTGAAGGCTTGGAGATGACGGACAGGGAACTCCAAGACCCCTGAAGAGATACTGCCTAAGGACTAGCAAGCAGTAGCTGTTCTCCTCTGCCTAGCGACCCAGGAAATGGGTCAGTGCTGTAGCAGGCAGTTTCCTAATGATACACAGAAGGTCAAGCTTTTCCAAGTGGGGAAGATGACAGGAGAGTCAAGTCGCACCTGTGGGAGGCTTGTAGGGCAGGGAGAAGGCTGGTCACGCAGTAGGGACACTATCCCAACTTCACCTCTTACACACCCGGAGGCAAGTTGAGTGAGAAAGGAAGAAGGAAGAGAGGAAATGGATGAGGTGTCCCATTTTACAGACAGCAAACTAGAGGCCCAGAAGGACCAGTACCTGGGTCTCCAGGAGCACACACAACCTCTCTGCTATTGTCAGAAGTGTTCCATAATTGGCCTGGGGTCTCCACCCTGCTCTGTGACCCAGCCTTCCTAACCTACCCAAGGAGGGTGATAGTCCAGCTGCCTACTTCTATGCATAAATACTAAAACTTAATTTTGGGCACAGCCCTTCCCCCCTCAGTGTCTTCCTGTTTGACTGTAGCACTGACAACCTTATTTAACGAAGACCTTTGTGTCCAACAGACCCTTCCTCTCATGAAATGTTACTTTCTCGTCCTGCGATGCTCTGACCTCTGCTCCATTTGACAGTTGGCAGATTTGATTTTCTTGGGCTCCAAAATCATTGTGGACAGTGACTGCAGCCCTGAAATTAAGAGATGCTTGCTCCTTGAAGAAAAGCTATGACAAACCTAGACAGCATATTAAAAAGCAGAGACACTATGTTTGTATAGTCAAAGCTATGGTTTTTCCAGTAGTCATGTATATAGATGTGAGAGTCGGACCAAAAAGAAGGCTGGGTGCTGAAGAATTAATGCTTTTGAACTGTGGTGTTGGAAAAGACTCCTGAGAGTCCCTTGGACAGTGAGGAGATTAAATCAATCAATCTTAAAGGAAATCAACCCTGAATATTTATTGGAAGGACTGATGCTGAAGCTAAAGCTCCAACACTTTGGCCACCTGATGTGAAGAACCAACTCATTGGAAAAGACCTTGATGCCGGGAAAGATTGAGAGCAGGAGGGGAAGGGGGCAATAGAAGATGAGATGGTTGGATGTTATCATCGACTCAATGGACATGAGTTTGAGCAAACTGCAGGAAATAGTGAAGGACAGGCAAGTCTAGTGTGCTGCAGTCCATGCTATTGCAGAGAGTCGGACATGACTTCGAGACTGAACAACAACAATTTCTGATTTATAAGAAACCTTAGCACACTCTGAGGAAAACAAGCCTTAAGACTCTAACAGAAACCCCCTACCCCTTCCTGCTTATGCAGGGCTGATGAGAAAAGAAGACCTTTCCCAAAAACCATCACACATCATCATCGTACATTAACACATCTCCTTTTTTATTCTAAAGAAACCCTAGCCATTTTCCAACCTTCTGTCTCACAATTATTCAGAAATTTAAGGGCTGAGGGCACCATAGAGATGATCTAACCCAACCCTACATCCATCACTCTCTCAGTGAACTCACTTCCTTCAACAGGTACTAGCATCCCCAGGCCCTGCGAGTATACATTGCAAGTAACAGGCCAGGGGAATGTTGGCTCCTTCCCTGGTTCCATCCCAGCTGGGTACAGAAGTCACATGGGTCTTTGTTGATTTCCCCCAGAATGCACTTAAGCTTGACATATATGTTGGGCAAAAAAATAAATACTAACTACCATTTTTCTCCTCTCTCTCAGATAACTTCTCCATTAATATCCATGGCCGTGGACAATTCATTCACAAACTCGAATGGGCAGGAATCAAGAGCCCTGAATCCCAATCCCGGCTTTGCCACTGACAGGTCACCTGTGATTTTGGCCAAACCCTTTAACCTTTCTGAGCTCTAATTTCTCAAAGCTGAAAAAAAAAAAAAAGAAAAGAATAATCATTGTACTTAAGTGAAGGCTGAAGCTGAAGCTCCAATACTTTGGCCATTTGATGTGAAGAGTCGACTCACTGGAAAAGACTCTGATGCTGGGAAAGACTGAAGGCCAAAGAACAGGGTGGCAGAGTATGAGATGGTTAGATGGCATCACCGGCTCAATGGATGTGAATTTGAGCAGACTCTGGAAGAAGGTGGAGGACAGAGGAGCCTGGTGTGCTACAGTCCATGGGGTCACAGAGTCAGATATAACTTAGCAACTTAACAACAACAAAAGTGAAGGCTGCAACTTAAATAGTCCACACCATTTGTAGACTCCCAATGTGGGCAACCAGGCCTTGGAAGAAACATGTGGATCATCTAGTTCTGGAATGAGTAAATGAAAGGTGCATTTGTCAGGCAGAGGGGAATGGAGGGTGATATCTGATCTGCAAAATAGCCAAATGCATGGAGTTGGGTGGGGGGGGGTGGGGACTAGTGAAAAGAGAGTTGTGCAAAACCATCTACTCAGGTATTTCTTCTGAAAACGATTCTGTTGATTATATATATATATATATTATGTTGGAAACATCGAAGCTCTCTGCCATCTGATGAAGTCCTTGGGCAAGGGTGGATTTGCCGAAATTACTTTAACTTTGCTTACAGAAACTAAGGGAAGGAAGGATGGGAGGATGAGGGGAAGAAAGAAGGGAGAAAGGGAGGGAGGAAAGACAAGTCTCACGCTGCCGTGCACGCACAGGTGAGGCAGGGCTCCCAGGTAAACCTGTCAACAAGTTTTCCACTTTTGTTGGAGAGAATCTGAAGCCAATCCCTCCCTTTGTATGGCTGACTGTGCTTACCAGACTCGCCCAGCCTGTGGCCACTGTGTTCAGTAAAACAAGCCGCCCAGAGGCTGCGGTGGGTAATTCAGGCTATGCTGGGAGATGGGGAAGGTGGGGAAGGTAGGGGCAGAAGTTAGAAATGGGTGGGGTAGAAAAGGGCTTCCCTGGTGGCTCAGATGGTAAAGAATCTATCTTCAATGCAGAAGACCTGGGTTCGATCCCTGGGTGGGGAAGATCCCCTGGAGAAGGGCATGGCAACCCACTCCAGTATTCTTGCCTGGAGAATCCCCTGGACAGAGGAGCCTGGTGGGCTACAGTCCATGGGGTCACAAAAGAGTTAGACATGATTGAGCAACTAACACACCCACACAGGGTACAAAGGGGGCCTATTTGTTATTCTTCAGCTAAAGTTAAACCTGAGGTCCCTAGTCTCTCTGGGTGAGAGACATCACATGTCATCCTCTACTTTTTTTTAGATGGTCACGGGCGGCTGGCAACCTCTCGCAACCTCTCACATGGGAATCTTGAGCAGTGCGTGCATGCATGGATCTCAGCAGTGGCGACGTTCCAGCTCAGTTAATGACTCTCCTATCAGGCCATCTACCCCCTGCTCATACCCAGATTCATTCCAAACTCCCTTCTCGTACTTTCCCCCACTCTGAGCCCCTGCTCCCTGCAAGGGCGACCGCTAAGCAAATCTGACATCTCTCAGATACCACCAGACCAGTCGCTCCTCTGTATGGTCTGCAAACAAAGCAAGTTTCAAACAAAAGAGGTTTCTGACCACCCTCTACGTAAGGAAATGGCTGCAAATGAGCAGCCTCTTCTGATGTTCTAGACTCACAGGAAGGAGTGAAAGCTAGGAAGGCTGTTGACCATCTTGATATCAATTTCTCTGGCTCTTCAAGGACAGCCTGGCTCGCAGGGCCCCAGAGAACCATGCTGAATTCGACCCAGGTGGTCACATCATACAGGTGCAGGTACTGACCCTCCTCACCTGAGGACCGTGCCCCTGCACCCCCACAGCTTACCAGGGCCCACCACCAGCTGGAAAGCTGGGTGAAGTCTGTGGAGGGGGATGGCCAGTGGGCACCCAGCCCCATCCTCATGCTGGGAAGGAACCACCACTGGAGACAGCGACAGTGGACAACAGGAGGGCAGAGGACAACCACCTGCCAAGCCATTCTGAGCCCTTGTAGGATGTCCTTTGGAACAAGGGCTCTTGGGCTCAAAGCCTTGGCCAACCGGTTCCAGTGCGGTGGGAAGGGCAGTGCCAGCTGGGAAGCTAAAGTCCCCAGGTTCTGATCTTGACATCACCTCCAGGCCTGGAGTTCTGGGTGATGCCAGCTGGGTGTCTCAGATGTGCAGGCCCCCCGGTGCTCAGCTGTAAATTCAGGGAGTGAGACCAGGCAAATGTCTCCTAATCATAGCTATTCATCAGATAGCATCTGAAGAGCTTGTGAAAAACAGAATCCTATACTCCAGCCCCAGGGGTCCCCTGATGGCTCAGTGGTAAAGAACCTGCCTGCCGATACAGGAGACACAGGTCCAATCCCTGGGTCAGGAAGATTCCCCAGGGAAAGAAATGGCAGCCCACTCCAGTATTATTGTCTGGAAAATCCCATGGACAGAGGAGCTTGGCGGGCTACAGCCCATGGAGTCACAAGAGTCAGAAACAGCGACTAAACAATACTCCAGCCCTAAAGCTTTGGAGACAGCAAGACCTGGGTGGGGGTCAGAGACTCTATACTTTTAACTGCCCCCTTCTAGTTCAGGGCCCCATTCCTGCCTCGGTTTCCTGAAGAATTTCTTGGTGGTGGAAGAAAAGGCTTCTGCTCAAGAGATCTGGCTTCACATGTACACCTTGCAAAGACGAAGCCTCATGAGCTCTTTGCACCTGCTGACAGGCAGGTTCATAAACAGACATGAGTCTACGCTTGGATGAACATAGAGGGGCCGTCCTTGGCCAGGCACCGTGGAGGTTTCTAGAGCAGCTCTCATCTCACCCCCTCCCTGCCAACCTAAGTGAGCAGAAACACAGCGCTGGGCCTCTCTGCCTCTGCGATCTCCAAAGGGCTGCTTCATAAACACCAGGGTCATTCCTGGAATCGCCAAGGCCTGGGGAGGGTCAGGGCTGAGGCAGACAGTTTGAGAAAACAAAAACATGCTGAAATTCAGCACGGTCCTCTGGGGCTCTGCAAGCCAGGCTGTCCTTGAAGAACCAGAGAAATTGATATCAAGATTGTCAACAGCCCTACGAGCTTTCCCCCTTTCCTGGGGGTCCCAAGCATTTCTCATCTGGTTCAATGAAAGTCATCTGAGAACCTGGCAAGGGGACCTACCTGCTGAAGGTCCAAGTGAGCAGAGAATGTGCTTTGGTGCAAACTTGGACCAGAGGCTAACAAAAAAGAGAAGAATGTGCCTGACCCAGTAATTCTGCTTCTCTCTGACTTGTGCACAAAAACTTTCATTACAGCATCACTGTACTTGTGAAAACTATTTAGCAACTGGATCCAAAAGCCTTTCAACAGATGAATGGATAGATAAACCAATAAAGCAATACAATGAAATAATCAGAGCAGTTAAAAAGAATAGCTCTGACCTGTGTCTATCAACATGGGTAGATCTCAAAAACCTAAAGTGGATGGGGGGAAAAGTTGCCGAAAGAAACCTTTTATGTACATTTTCCCATTTATTCTCAGAGAACAACTCTGAAATGACCAATTAGCAAATCTGTTTAGTTAAGGAAGAGAAGCAGTGAATAATGCTAAGTGGTTGTCTAGAGAGCAGGGGCAGGGAACAGGGGGTGGTTGGTGGAGAGGGGAAGCTTTAAAAAAAAAGATGGAAGTAAATATGACAACAGATATCAACCATTCCCAGCTATGGGTGGTAGACTGGCATTATTATGTCATTCTTAGTACTTACTGCATTTTTAAAATTTTCTTGTAAAAGAAACTCACTCCATCCACTCCTCACCCTCCTTGTCAAGCAGGGGCATCAGTAATTACAAGGTGCTCCGTGAACCCCAATGGCTGAAAGAGGGCTGCACCAGTGACATGGCCAACTTCAGCCCCACTCTCAGAGGGCAGTGTCACCAGAGACACCTGGAACCAGCAGGGGTGAGACTGACCACAGGCTCCTGGCGAGGTCTCTGCTGCATGAAAAACTGGGAAATGAATCCAGAAAAGCTTGAAGAGAACAGAAGAGGGCCACAGGGTCAAGGAGGGGAAGATGCAGGAATCGCCACTCAAGGGCCACTCACGCCCAATGAAGAGATGACTGTTCTGGCTTCTTGAGAAGCAGAGAGGTAGCAGCCTTAACCTAAAACGGGAGAGATCCAGCTTAGAAGCCACCCAAGAGTTTCACAGGAAGAACGAAAACAAGGGACAAACTGCAGGCGGAAAAAAATTACACATCTTCTGTAATGAAATTACACATCATCATTCAGGAGGAAGGACAATGCCCTCCAAGTGTCCAACAGCCACTTGACTGAGTGGATGACGCGCATTCCTGGGCCAAGCACCCTTGTAATTGGACTCAGCTTCCTGCACAGCCCTGGAGCCTGAGCGTGCTGGCACAAAGCCCTGGGTCCATGCTTTTCCTTCCTCCCCCAAAGGAGGGAGCTTCTTGAAGACAAAAACTTGGACCTAACTTCCACAGGGCTTTTTTTTGTTGTTGTTGTTTTTAAAAAAAAGTACTTATCACGAAAAGAGGGCAGGAAGAAAGACATATTGTGTGCTCCATTTTTTGGAAGAAAAAGGTTGTCCCTTCTTTCCTAAGACTGGAGATACCCTTCCTTCTGAGACTTCATCCACCAGAAAAGAGCCCCATTATTTCACGTCAAGATATTCCCAAGAGCCTTGGTCAAAAGGCTAAAAGAGCCACTTGCATGAGATTTAAATACATCTCTACTGACTTGATTTCTTCTTGGATAAGAATCAACTTTTTCTAATGCCTGTGTTGCTCCCCTCTACGATCCAAAAGCATGTGTCATTGGGGAGGGATAGATTGGGAGTTTGGGATTGACAAGTACACACTGCTATATTTAAAAACAGATAATCAACAAGCACCTACCGTATAGCACAGGGAACTCTTCTCAATACTCTACAGTAACCTAAATGGGAAAAAAAACTTGGAAAAGAACAGATACATATATATGTATAAGCAGGGCTTCCCCGGTGGCTCAGCGGTAAAGAATCTGCCTGCAATGGAGGAGACAAAGGAGACATGGGTTCAGTCCCTGGGTTGGGAAGATCCCCTGGAGGAGGGAATGGCAACCCACTCCAGTAATCTTGCCTGGAGAATCCCATGGACACAGGAGCCTGGCGGGATCCAGTCCGTAGGGTAGCAAAGAGTCAAACAAGACTAAAGCAACTGAGCATGCACACACATATGTACAACTGAATCATTTTGCAGTCCACCTGAAACTAACATGACATTGTTAATCAACTATACTCCAACATAAAATAAAAAATTTCAGAAAGCATGTGTTATAGGTGGTATGACTATATCTGCAGAGTCAGTCTCATAGCTTGTACACGTGTTTAATCAGTGTTTAAACATTAGGAAAACGTACTGTCTGAAAAACATCCCACCACTCTGGCCTAGAGCATCCTGTTTGTTATATTACTTCTTCTTCTCATCTTTCTGGCCTCTGCCTCACCATCTAAGCCCCAGAGCAACAAGAGTGGTTAGGAGAAAAGAAAGGCATGAGCAAACTGAAGCATGAGCTGGAGGAAGAAGCCACTTCCCTCAACTGGGACCCACATTCAAACAGCTGTCCCTACACTCAGCTCCGATGCCACCACACAGACCACCTCCCAGGGAGCCATAAACACTGGCTTCCACCCACTTCTCTCCTCCCACCCTCCCCTTCTGCCACCTCTTCTCCATCCCTGGGCCACTCCCAGATACCCCCGGGGCCTGACAAACTGAACCCAGGGGATGCAAAAAGAAAGTAAAAACCTGCGGAGATGTCCAGGATTGCCGGCCACACTCTCAAACCAGCACAAGAAGCGTCTTGAATATAAATAAGTATCTTTAAATAGGT
This sequence comes from Cervus canadensis, assembly GCF_019320065.1. Lineage (NCBI taxonomy): Eukaryota > Metazoa > Chordata > Mammalia > Artiodactyla > Cervidae > Cervus > Cervus canadensis. The sequence goes on along the minus strand of NC_057409.1, from coordinate 30,262,410 downwards.
CACCATGCTTTCTTTTCCTTCAACTAAAAGTTCACTAATTTTGTCTGATATAATCCTGCAGCACATCAATGGTCTTCCTTGGTTTAGAGGCAACAAAGGAACCGGAGATAACTAGCAGGGCCTCAGGTAAAAACCCTCCCTTCTGGGGAACAAAGGTGCCCTGGTGGAAACACAAGGTGGAACAATGGCACCAAAGACTGAGACTGCCCTCTGGAACATCATCCACCACGGACTCCATTCTGGACTTTCCAAAGCAAAGGGCAGCGGTCCAGATAAGCCACACCCTGTGGAAGTTAACTGTGCAGCTCAAACTGAGACCTGAACCCACGGTCTTTTAACTGAGATCACACACCTGGTCTCAGGACTTAATGAAGCTCAGGTTCTTGATGTCTCATCACAGAAAGAATTCAGTGAGAGACAAAGTGATGGGTAAGAAGCGGATTTATTTAGAGAGAAACACACTCCACAGACACAGTGTGGTCCACCTCTGAAGGCAAAAGCGGCCTTGAAATATGGCATGCTTAGTTTTATGGCCTGGTAATTTCTGGGGCTGGGCTTCCTTGGTGGCTCAGACGGTAAAGAATCCCCCTGCAATGGGGGAGACCTGGGTTCGATCCCTGGGTTGGGAAGATCCCCTGGAGAAGGGAATGGCTACTTCAGCATTCTTGCCTGGAGAATTCCACGGACAGAGGAGCCTGGCAGGCTACAGTCTGTGGGGTCACAAAAAGTCAGACAGCAACTTTCACTTTCTTCCAATGAGTGGGAGGATTATTCCAACTATAAGGGGAAGGGATGGGGATTTTCTAGGAACTGGGCCACTGCCCACTTTCTGGCCTTTAATGATTGGCCTCAGAACTATCATAGCACGGGTGGGTGTATCATTTAGCATGCTGATGTATTAAGATATACTGATGCTCAAGGTCTAATGGAAGCCAACTCATCCACCATCTTGGGCTTATTTGATTATAATCAGTTTCTGTCATGTCCTCGGGTTATGTCATTCTTTTAAAGTTTGTGCCCTTCCCTCCTTTCAGAAGCAGAAACACCTCCCTGAGATTCTCAAGTGCTTCTTCTGAGTTTCTAATCCTGTGCTAAGTAGTTTGTGTATAGAACTCCGTTTTATCATCAAGCAATCATGTGAGATTGATAATTTGTCTCCTCTCACACTTGACTAAGAAGCCACAGGATGTGGGGCCCATGGCACAAAATCACATAGCAACAGCAGAGCCAAAACCAAAGCCCAGGGGTTTACCTCCACAGCTCTTAACCAGCCAGAATGGCACTTGCTCACTGGCATCATGGAAGACTCTTGACAGAGACCGTGTAACCTCAAGGCTTGCTTTTTTCTTCCTTTCTTCCCCATCACTTTGTCCCTTCCCACCTCCACGGGACCCTTTCTTGTCTTCCCAGAGAAGGAAGCCATCAGTCATAAGTGGCCCCCTACCCAACCTCTAAAGCATTTAGGATCCAGTAAGCCAATCCCTCCTAAAGAACACTTGGCTGAGGTGGTAATCTGCCTGCAATGCAGGAGAGCCGGGTTCAATCCCTGGGTGGAGAAGATCCCCTGGAGAAGGGAATGGGAACCAACTAACATACATCCCTCCCCACCTTCCTTTATCTCGCCTGACACACCTCTTGCCATTGTTGCCATAGAAACCACCCAGTGTTATCAGGCAAATGCAAGGGCAGGGCCCAGGGAAATTGCCATTTTCATTTTATCATGGCCTCAGGCACTTTAGAAAGTAAGTCCTCCATCTACAGGCATCTTGGCACCTCTATCCAGAAGTCAAGACAATAGACCTAAAAGAAACTCCCTGGGGAGTTGCATAAAGAACATTTTTGAGAAGTTATGCCTTAATTACTACCTCCCAGGGAAAAGGAGCTTTTCCGAGCAGCAGTATATAATTCACTGCTTCTCTGCATGTGTGAGTCTGACGGGATGGAGCTCTGGAATGAGAAGCTGGAGCCCCAGACTCCATCCTGGTCTGTACTTGCCTTGGCTTTGGAACCTGAATGCAGCCTTGATTTCTTCACCTGTCAAGTGGGGAGAATCCTGAGGCTAAAACAGTTAGTGGCTGGGGTGGGGGGGGTGGGGGGCGGGGAACCTTACTGGCATTTAAGTAGCAGTGAACAAAGTCTAGAAACAAAAGCAATTTAATATGATTCTTTTGCCATTTACCCCGTGAGGTAGACCCTTCACTCCCTGCAGTCCTACAACTTGGGATCACTGCCACTGGAAAGCACCGATCTCCCCAACCCCTATCAGGAGGGAATCCCTGAGCCTTCCCCTGCTCCCCACCCTCCTCTCCCCAACTTACCAAGGCCTTCCTGGGCTCAGGGCCCCTCCTCTCAGGGCTTCCTCGCTCCCAGAGCTCAGTTCCTTGAATGAACACAGGCTGACACACCTATACCGTTCACTAATTAGAAACCTCCCCAGGCTCCGCTCGGGGCCAACTGAAGCAGAGCCTGTGGGCCAAGTCCCCAGCCCGGCAGCTGGAGGCCTGCCAGCCCCTGCCCCCCTTTCTCCCCAACCTTCACTCTTGCCCTGCCTCCCAACAGTCAGGAAGAGACGAGGGGCTGGCAGCCAGAAGGGGCCCCAAGGGCTGCCAAATGCCCCCCTCCCCCCTGCAAAAAAAAAAAAGCGGGGGGAAGGGGAAAGGAAACAATTCTTGACTACAGTCGACTCTGTATTTCTTTCCGGGGGAGCCGGCTTTCTGAGCAAGGTCTCCCTCTGCGTCCTGACTGACACCCAGGAGCAGAGCCAGCCCAGATCTTCCCTGGCTTTGTTAAGGATCAGGAGTGGCCCAGGAGGAGGGGGGAGGGGAGGGCTCAGGAGCCAAGATGGGGGAGGGGCAGACAGAGATGGTCCATTTTCCAATAGGGAAAAAAAAAAATGTCCTATGGCCCATGCACTCTATTCACAGTGGGGGTGAGGGTGAGGGAGGGGGCAGTTACTCTGGAATCTGAAAGCCAACACATTTCACTTCCCTAGACCCACCACCCCATCTGTACGGAGGGCGTATCCTCTCCCCCACCACCAACACCAAGGTGTCTAAGAAGACCCTCCACCCCAGATTCCCCGGGGCAAATTCTGTGCCTTGTCCCTACTGGCGTGGGTTTCACAAGTTATCTGTTGCCCCCTGAAGACTCAAGCACCCAGCTTTCTCTGCTTCCTGGGGTCTCAGCTCCATCAGAGGCTTGACACTGAGTCGCGGTCATGTCACCGGCCACACACGCCATTCAGAGGGTTTTCCGGGACCTCGGGTGGAATCGGACATTAGGAAGAACCCCAACGCCCAGAAAACAAGCCCCCACATCTGTTAAGGACGCTTCAGTCCCCACTCCACTCAGAAGTGAGGTCAATGCTGGAGAGAGCGGAGTAAGGAAACATCACTTTTTTGGACAGAACATCTGGTTTCTTTGCCAGGATCATGTTCAACATTCTGGCACCCGAGGCTCAGACAGGATGAACCTGAAAACCCATGTTCCTGGAGCGGGGAAATGGCGCCATGGGGTCTTCCCTGGCTGCGTGGACAACACAACAGCTCATCCTGCATACACCCAATGAACCAAGCGTGTTAGCACACGCTGCTTCTGATCCTCGTCTGCTGAAGCTGGGTCCTGGCAGGTGTCCTGTGGAGGCCATCCGTGGAGGACAGTGCTGCCCAGCCCCGAAACGTGGCCTCAAGGACTCCCCAGTCCTCTGAACGCCAGCAACTGGAGGGCTGGGTCCTAGAGTTCAGTTGGCAGATGAAGGCAGGACTCTGCTTCTGGGCACTGGGGTAAGTTCCTAATAATGTCTGACTGCACCCATCCCGTTTCTGAGCAGCACAAGTGTCCAGGGTCAAACTCTGGGGCCCCCTCTGCCCCCACAGCCACTCCACCCACATCCTGGACACTACAGTCTCATTAGAAAAGACCCTGATGCTGGGAAAGAATGAAGGCAGGAGGAGAAGGGAACAACAGAGGATGAGATGGTTGTATGGCATCACCAACTCAACAGACATGAGTTTGAGCAAACTCCGGGAGATGGTGATGGACAGGGAGGCCTGGCGTGCTGTAGTCCATGGAGTCACAGAGTTGGACACAACTGAGAGACTGAACAACAACAAGAGTGAAGCTGCCAGAGGAAGGAGGGTCAGCCCCAAACCGTGGTGCACAAGCCCTAAAGAGCACGCCTAACTCATCCATGGGCTTCCCTGATAGCTCAGTTGGGAAAGAATCTGCCTGCAATGCGGGAGACCTGGGTTCAATCCCTGGGTTGGGACGATCCCCTGGAGAAGAGAAAGGCTACCCACTCCAGCATTCTGGCCTGGAAAAATTCCATGGACTGTATAGTCCATGGGGTTGGAAACAGCTGGGCACGACTGAGCGATTTTCACTAACTCATCCATAAAACATCTAAGTCTTGGACCTCAGTCTTCTGTTTACTGTCAACTGGGTTTATGCCACAAAGAAAGCACAGTTTCATTACCTTTTCTCCCAACAGCCCCACTACAGTCTGTGAAAGTGGATCTGATGTGGATGCTTCCAATGTATAGACAGAGAGGTGGAAATCAAGTGAATCATTCCAAAAAGAAACTACACCCAAGTGCTTAGGCTTTATATGTACTCTTCATCTTTACACACTCGCATACACGTGTGCAGACATGACCCTATGCAGTTGATGCTATCAACTCTTCCTTTACAGATAAGGAAACGGAGGCTCAGAGAAAATATATCTCTTGCCTTGGGTGGCAAGTATGTGGCGGAAACTGGGGTTTGAACCAAAGCCACTTCATACCAGGATGAGGCCCCGCAACGCCAGGTACAACCTGCGGAGACAAGTGGCCTGCCTGACACAGCCAGTTTGACCTTTGTTTTAAAGGCTGGCTGACTAAGCATCAGAGAGGAGAAGTCGCTTGCCAAGATTAAGGCAGCTAAGAGAACCTACTATGTGCCAGGCATTCTGCATTATCATAGCTGATCTCACACACACCCCATTTGAGAAATACATAAGACAAGACTCACATCACTCAGGTTCTGAAAGACAGGCTTGCATTGGAACCCAGGTCATTCCACCAGCCAAGGCCAGGCTGCTTTCACCAACATTCCCTGCCCACCAGCTCCTCTCCAGAGGCCTGTGCTGGGGCCCTTCTGTCCCTCCTGGCTGCTGCACACTGGCCACTTCCATTTCTGAAATCCCCAAGCTCCAGGACTTGTGCCTCTCAAAAGAGTTGAGGGCATGCAAACTACTGAACAGTGGGCCAAGCATCACCTGCAAGTGGCAGGTGTCCAGGAACAAACCTTCTGGTTGATGGGGTCACAGGCTTTTGCTGCCAAAGGCCCCCATTCCCCTGCTTGGCCACGGAGGCAGAGGGATTCAGAAGAAAGGGAGCCAGGTTAGCTTCTCACCTCACTACTTACCTGCTAAGGGGACCCCTCCGCTGAGCCCCAGAGTCCACACCTGTGAAATGGAGGTAAAAGGCCTTCCTCGAAGGGTTGCTGTTAAGACAGGAGATGAAGCAGGCAAAGAAGTTGGTTGCGACCAGGACGAGGACAGATGGGAGCCTGCCTGCCATCTCAGCAAACTGGCCAGAGATCACAAGGAGAAGCAGAGGGGCTCTGAACATCTGCCAACCAGACCACCAGCGTCCTGGGGCATTAGAAGTATAAACTCACTGATCTGTGTCTTGGCTGTGGCAGAAGCAGCCTGAGCAGGAACCCCCTGGGAGGATAAGGCTTCCCCCCTCCAAGCCCCACCAAGCCCAGCTCCTGCAACGCCAGCTAACCGCCCTTCTCATTTAAGAGTCAGGTTTCATTCAAACATGCCAATCCCCAATTATCTATGTGGTCTCCATCTACTTCTGAATCTCTGAGGATGGCTGAGTCAATCTATTTCCCACATCATTTTTTTTCAAGCCATGTCCACCTGCTTAGCATCCAGCAAGGTGTTCTAGAGTCACAAGAGGAGAAGCATGGGAGAAGAGAATGGTTCACAGGCTGGAGAAGGCAGAGGTGGACAGAGAAAAGAAAGACTAAAACTAAATGCAGTTCCTGGATAAGCAGTCTCCTTAAAAACAATAATAATGATGACGAAACATTTTTTTTTCCCGTAGTTTTGTAGTATGTGAGGAGGACCAACAACAAAACCAAACGTGGGCCCAAGCCTGTTCATTTTCTGCTTCTCTCTCATTCGCTTTAGCACTTCCTGCCCTGCCCTCCCCTCCTGCCCAACGCCCCCCCAATCCTGCATTTCATTAAACCAAGAATTTTTGGAACTTGCTCATATCAAAACTTAGCAATTGTGTGTCCCATTTTCTATGGCTGCTGCTGCTAAGTCACTTCAGTCATGTCCGACTCTGTGCGACCCCATAGACAGCAGCCCACCAGGCTCCGCCATCCCTGGGATTCTTCAGGCAACACTGGAGTGGATTGCCATTTCCTTCTCCAATGCATGAAAGTGAAAAGTGAAAGTGAAGTCGCTCAGTCGTATCCGACTCTTTGCGACCCCATGGACTGCAGCCTACCAGGCTCCTCCATCCGTGGGATTTTCCAGGCAAGAGTACTGCAGTGGATCACCATTGCCTTCTCCATTTCCTATAGCAGAGAATAGCTAATCTGAGAAACGACTAGAAGCTAACCTGATCAATGGGCTAGAGAACAGAGATGCTCTCAAAGTCATCCTGTCTGACAGCTGATGACTCTAGCTGAGTAACAGCCGTTACTGTCAGAAACCCTGTAGGCATTTCTATAGGAATAATTTCCCCCAAAGAAACTGTGTACCTGAAAAGCTTATTTTAAAGCTGAGTGCTAAGGTAAGCTAACAGTGACAAAATCTAAGCCTCCCTTTTCCCTCTGCCTGCCGGGAAACTCAATGACCCAATCAGGTCAAGAACCACTGCATAGAAAGACACACATGTCCACCACAGACAAGTTCTTCTTTCCCCCTAGACTCCACCACCTATCCTAATTCAGAGGCTCCTTACCTCTGGTTTTTTTTCTCTAAGTTCTCTGACACTGTTATATGGGACTTTTTTTTCCCTCAAAGCTCACTTGAATACCTCATTAAAGGAATAGATGGGGTCATTGTTATTTAGTCACTCAGTCATATCCAACTCTTTGCAACCCCATGGACCGCAGCACACCAGGCTTCCCTGTCCTTCACCATCTCCCAGAATTTGCTCAAACTCACGTCCACTGAGTCAGTGATGCCATCCAACCATGGGTCATTATTTCTACACAAAGGGAACGAGCTCAGTGAACTCTAGGCAGGAGTGGAAGGTGAACAGGGAGCCTGCAGGCAAAGACTCCAACACTGCCTGCCTCTGGCCAGGCTGGTTCGGAACCTGGGGAGTCACGCCCTCCAGACCAGTCCTGCCTCCAAGGCCATAGCGCCGCCCGGAGCCACACCCAGCTTGATACTGTAGTCCAGGAACTATAAGTCTCAGGCCTCCCCAGAAGAACCCAGGAGCAGCAGCCCTCTAGTCCCCCATCTCCCCTTCCAACATACTCAGGCAGAGCGGCTTAGCAGAGCTAGTTCTGGGTGTTCCGTCCAGAAGGGGGTGGGGGTGAGGGGGCCGGAAGGTAGTGATGCTAGCAATCACTGACAGTGGGTCCCACTCATTCCCCGAGACTATTTTACGACTTTGAACTCAGTATGCAAATTTATGCAAGACAAGATGCAAAGCAGTGCTCCGAGCCAGAAGTCCCGTTGCTTTTCTCCCCCTTCTTTGAAGCTGCACTGAACCACTGTAAATCAGCCCTCGCCTCTGCCCCCCTTTATGCTGCCCCAGCAACTGCAGAGGCAAGCCTCCCCTGGCCCGCCCGCCGGCCCGCCTGCCCTGGGACTTTGAATGACTGCACATTTCTATAGCACCTTTATAAGTGCAGCGGGCCAGACGGCCACTTGGGCGGCTCCGCCCCTCAGCATAATCCCCGGCATTGTAAGCGGCGGGGAAGGAGGCTGGGGAGATGCTGGAGGGAGCCAGTCCGGCCCGGCCGAAGCCCTGAATTCTGAAAGGGCCCGGACCGGCCCAGGCCTCCTTCCTTTTCTTTCCCCAACATTTCTAGGTACTTCTGCACATTCCGCTACCGAACACACCCACACATTTCTTAGGTCCAGACTTCAAGCAGGTCTCAGGGTCCCCCTGCTATTTTTCTTCCAGGCCCACCTACTCCAACCCCCCTCCCAGCGCCGCCCCGCCTCGCCTCCGTGTGACTTCTGGGTTTCTTTGAAACCAGTGGGTCCCAGCCCATCACCACCATGGGATGCAGGCTCAGCAGCCGCTGGTGTGCCCAGCCCCACCCCCAGCATCCCAGCCGTCCCCAGGAAGCCAGCAGCACAGCCCCTGAGTCCTGGGAACAAAGACAAAAGAGCCAACAGCAAAGCCGGAACTGCTGGGGTTTGCTGCCTCGAAATAAGAAGGGTGTGTTTAAAATGCTCAAAAAGCAACCTGCTCACAGAGGAAGGCAGGCTGGGATGGGGAGGGGGGTGTTATTCTTCAGAGTGGGGGAGAAGAGATGGGTGATGGAGTGGAGGCAGTGGCGTTCAGTGCTAAAGTCTCATCTGGGCCACCCCACCCAACTCGGACCTCCGCATTCTTCATTCAGCATCCCAATCCCTGCCCCAGCCCAGGACCCTCTCCTGCACAGGAACCTCCAAACTCGCCCCTCTCTCTTCCCTGCACCCCCCCCCACCCCTCCCCACCCCTGCAAGCCCAGGCTTCTCCCAACAGTGTCCCCTTCCCCCCAGCCCTCCTCACACTGCAGACACCCTGCTCTTGACACTTCTTTCCAGGGCACCCACTCAGCTTCCACCCCACATTCCCCGCTCCCCCCCCCCACCCTGGTGTCCCCTCTTCCCAACGTGCAACACAAGAGAAAAATGCGGAAGGAGGCTGTCTGGCCATTGGGAGCAGGCAGAGGAGGCAGCTGGGGCTAGCTGGCGGAAAGGAGTCCCATAACCAGGCAGAAAATCCTGTGACATTCTTCCCGTGAACTCACCCCATTGTCCCCGAGTTCCCCTAACGACTCCAGGGAGGAGTGCACGGGGAGAATTCCCCACATCTGGTCCCTTCTGAAGAACCCTGACCTGCCTCGGGGGTTGGGAGGCAGGGGAGCTGGTTTTTCAGGCAGAAAGTGAGAACGAAGAACGGGAAAAAAAAAAAATACTAAAACGTTTAGGAAGGACGTGTACTATCGCACTTGGTTACAACAGTCAAAATCCAAAGGATTCTATGAACTTGGAGGCCTTTTGAACAAAAGTTCACCCTGCTGGGTTTAGTTTGTCAGAAAACCACAGTACCCCCACCCCCCCCCCCCCCGGTGGACCACGGTGGGGGGTGGGGGGGAGTGGACGCAGGGCTGGGGGGATGGGCGCCCGCAGTAAAAGGACTTTGCAGATTCTTTTCCCTGGCATTAGCGCTTTCTAAGAGAAGCTGGAAGGGTTAACCTCCAGGCAGGCTGGGGAGGGAGGCAAGCCCCAGCCAGAAGAAAGGGACTGAGGGGTTCCGCTGGAGGAAGCCCTAACTTGCTGTGCACTCAAGGTCAAAATGCGACCGTAAAAAATTTCAACTCTGACCCCTTCTTGTCTTCTCAAGAACAGACAAAAAACAATAGCAGGCTGAAGGAACGGGGTGGGGGGGGGGGCGATGGGGGGTGAGCAGGGGGAAGGGGGTCAACACTAAGACGGGAGCAAGAATTTTTCACTTTTTCTTTTCTTCCTTCCTTCTTTTTGTAAATGTCTCTAAGTTTGAGAAACTTGGTCAGACTCGCTTGCTTTTTAAACAACGGCAGCAAGCAGTGAACACATTTCACCACTGTCTCCAAGAGGAAAGAAAATAATTACAGCTTCCTCCAGACCACTGAAGCAGGAGGCTTTTGTAATTAAAAAAATAAAAAGAAAAAAACACACAACAACCAAAAAAACACGTGAGATATTTATAGTCTGGTTGTGTCCAAAAAAAAAAAAACTTGTTGGGGGGAAGGGGGCGGGGGCTTAGAGCTCCTTACAAAGAATCTCGGAGCCCCCATTCTATGGGACAGGAAGAGCTCCGTCAATTAGCATGGGACGGCGGGGGGCGACACCTCGCTCCGTTAAGGGTAGTTGCGTCCCGGCTGGGGCATCCTCCCGCCCGGACGCCCGGGGGCCCAGATGCTAAAATGAGCGGCAAGGCTGCCCGCGCCCCAGACTGCATGCAGCCGACGACCTGGCTTGAGTTACAGTGACTCAACGGTTGGGGTCTCCTTCTCGCCTCCCAAATGCTCCTCTTTTATCATTCCACCCAACACAAAAGCGAGCGCCTTCTTCGTCCTCTCTGTAAAATAGCAGCGTTCCTTTTTTTTTTTTTACTCCTCCTAGGCAGCCCACCCTACAAAAAGTATGCACAAGTCTTTTCTTCTCACCTCACAATCCCAGAAGGAAGGGACCTCAATGAGCCGCTGCCTTCTCCTAGCGCCCCCTTCTCACTAGAGGTCCCTGGTGTCACCGGTACCCGCCAGCCTCCGCCCCCGCACCCCCCACCCCTACCCCGGGCAGCGTCCTCCACCAGGACCTCTCCGGGAACCTTTGGCCGGCGACCACCAGCTCAAATGGTGCCCCAGATAAGCCTCAAGCTCCTACTCCCACCGATCTGACCAGCACCCTCCTCCCCAGCAAATCCCCCCTCCAAAACAGAAGTCGGGTACCTTCCAGTAGGGAAGCCTATGGTAACAGGGATGCCTTCTCTCTCCGTATTATTCCCCACCAAATTAGTAGCCGGGGATCTTCCGCCCTCTCCAGCTCCAGTTCCTCTCCCCGGGCCTGACTTTCGGGTCTTCCCCCCTCCCAACAACGCCCCCACCCCCACCCAGAGCCGGCCCAGGACCCTGCTCTTCCTCCGTTAAAACGGTCTCTGAGGTCCCGCCTTACACTCCTTCCCTCCAGAAGGGCCGCTAGCCGGGCTCCCCACCCCCCACCCCCGCCCTCTAAGTTTCTCCCAACTAGTTGTCCCAGCCCCGCGTTACCTGCAACCTGCTCGGGGCTGGCGCTATACTCGGCATCACCGTGCTTCTCGCAAGTGCCCTCGCCGTGGACCAGCGCCCGCAGGGGCAGCTCGGAGCCCGGGTTGGGATAGCAGCGCAGCCCCTGGCCGCAGCGCGGGGTGTACACGCCGCACCGCTCGCCCTCCAGCCGGGCGCACACGGAGCAGCAGCCGCAGCCCGGCTCGCGGACCAGCTCGCAGGGCACGCGGGCGTCGCCGGCCGGCTCGGCCGCGGCGCCGGGCGGGGGCTTGCAGGCGGCCAGGCTCTCGGGCGTGCAGGGCGGGCAGCGGAACAGCACCTCGGCGCGCGCCCCGCAGTCGCCGCCGCCCGCGCCCAGCAGCAGCAGCAGCAGCAGCGGCGGCAGCAGCAGCGGCAGCGCGGGGCCGCCCAGTCTCGGCTGCATGTCGGCGGCGGTGAGCGCGACGGCGGCGAGCGAGCGGGCAGGTGGCACGGCCCTGCGAGCGCGGGAGCCGCCTCCTCCGCTTCTTTCTCCACCCCCGCCGCCGCAGCCGGGTCCTAAAGGGCCCTGCTTCTCCCCGCCCCCTTGCCTTCTCCCCTCCCCCTTTTGGAGACCACCCCCTTCCCCCGACACTCCCGCGCGCGGGCCTCTGCGTGCGCGCACGCCCACTCGCCCACCCCCACCTCCTCGCCTGCAGCGTGGGTCCCCTACACCCTCTGGCCTCCGTCCCTTCACGCACTTCCACCCCGGGCTCCCTGACTCCAGGAAGATGAGAATAACTTGGGGGTTTGGGTTAAGATCGGCGCGGGAGAGGGCAGGAGTGGGTGCTTTTGTCTCCTGTTTTCGGTTCAATTCGGAAGGACTTCGTTTGTGCGCTTCCCATGTGGCCGGCGCTGGGCTCACTGCTGGAGGGAATGCAGAGGACGTCAGGCATGACCTTCAAGTAGATTTCAGTCTACTCCCAGCAGTTCCCTCCATCCTCGGGTTTTCCCCCACTGCTGACGTGCCGTTTGGGACAGTGACTTCGGAGTCGGGAGGCTGTTCACGTCCTCTAGATCAGCCTACCCCCGAACTGCCCCTCTTAGGGACTATTGCAGTTTCCCAACCCTGCAGGCATCTGGTAACGTGTAAGTACCTGAAATACAATTTCTGGACACTAAGAAATCTCCCCTCTTCCGGGCTTACTCAGCTCCACACCCCCTCCCTCCGCAGAGAATCCCTTGGGGACCTGCCCCACCGCACCCACTGCAGATCACCCTGGACAAGCAGGACAGAACACCCTGCTTCAGGGGTCTTAGGTCAGAGCCGTGTTCCAGGTGTGGGAGAATGCCCTGCAGTAAGGTCATTTAGAGCTCACTCCATTAAATGCAGGTGGACAAGAATGGCCTCCCTTCATTGTTCAGCTTGATTTACTGACTCATCCATCCAAGCTGTCCCCAACTCACAGAAATTCCAGACTGGACCCCACAGTCCAGTCTTGAATTATCACGCATCTCTTGTGACCCTAACAAAGATTCTTTTCAGATTCTCTTGGAAGGGATAGGATCATTGAACTGCCTCCAGCCTGGGTCTGATTTCTCAATACTTCCATGCCACCCTTCCACGTGGCCACCTGGCCTTGAAAGTCCGCGCCATGCCCCAGGAAGGCAAGTGCCTGATCTTAAGGAACCAACAATGTTACGAGGGTGAGTTTAGTGAGATGAACAAATAACTGGTTGTCAGAGGCTTTGAGGAGGAGAAATGTTTAAATGGCAAGGTGATGGGGATTGCAGGGGTGGATCAGAATTTAAATTGAAGCTTGGAATTCTACCAGGGGACATACAGACATAGCAAGGGCGTCCTGAGCAGAGGGACCAGCTAAAGCAAAGACCTGAAAATAGGAAAGCAAGGATGGAGAAAGGCTTGGAGGCAGGGGGAGGACTGGCAGGAAATCCAGTTGACTTGGGTGGAGGGTTGGCTTCATATAATGGGCAGGGAGGTGCAGCGTCCGTGTTTGGGCAGAGGAGTGAAATAGAACTGGACTTCTGGAAATCACAGAGCTGTATCTAGTGCAGACCTGATGGAACTAAGAAGAGACAGGCATGGGAAGCTGCTGGTCACCCTTCCCTTCGGTGACCCTAGCATCCTGTGCCAACCTGGTAACATTTGTTTCTATTGGTCTCATCCGCTAGAGTCTGAACATCTTCAGAGTAGACACACTCTGGCATGATGCTGTCCAATAAAAATCTATTGCAAACCACAAACGTGAACCACATGTGCAATTTTCAATTTTCTAGTAGTCATGCTAAAATATAGTAAAAAGAAATAAATGAAACCCATTTTAGTATATACTTTATTTAGTTTCTTCAAAATATCATTTCAAGGTGTAGTCTATATTAAAAGTTATTAGAGATTTAACACTCCTTTTTTCATACTAAATCCTCAAACTCTGAGGTGTATCTTATGCGTATGTGTCTGTGTGTGCTCAGTTGTGTCCGACTCTTGGCAACCCAAGACTGTAGGCTTGGGCTACAGCTACAAGGACTGTAGCCTGCCAGGCGCCCCTGTCCATGGGATTTCCCAGGCAAGAATACTGGAGTGGATTGCCATTCCCTTCTCCGGGGGATCTTCTTGGTCGAGGGATCGAATCCACATCTCTTGCATTGCAGGCAGATTTGTTACCACTAAGCCACCTGGGAAGTGCCAATTTTCTGCTTATAGCACATTTCAATTTGAACTAGCCTTGTAGGCACCTTGTAGGCACTCAATAAATGTGCTGAATGAATGAAAAGTATGGTCTCTGGAAATACTCCTCTCAGGGCCCTGATAATCAGTTGCCATTGCAGTGCCCAGTAGCTAGAGACGAAAGGTAAGGCTCAATCATGAGGCTGTTGAGAGGATAGTTGAGGCATTCATTCATTCATTCAGCTCTTCACTTATCTTTTGAGACGCATTCTTCTTCCATCTCCTTTAAAGTTCTTGATCTCTTAGCCAAGAACCACGGAGATGAGCGGGCAAAGTAAGACTAATTTGACACATGCCAAGTGCTCAATGAAAATTTTCTTTCTGATGAGTCTGAAGATCCTCCACCAATTCTCTTTGTTCCCTGATTAAGAGTAATCCTCCTCCCTCTGTATGCACATTCGGTCGCTACCAGCAGCCCCATCTTTTTTAAGTCCTTTCCTAACCACCCTGAAGTCTACAGTCCTACTCCAGAAAGTCCACCTTCTGCTGAGGCTTCAATCACAGAACATCCTCAGTGGACTAAAGTCTCAAGAAGAGGAGCAAGGGCTTGACCAAGACCCCGTGCAGGTTACTAGCTGGCCTGGGACTCCTCCGTTTTGTTCATCACTGCAGTCCCAGGGCCTAGAACAGCGCCTGGTACACACAGACTGGATAAATCCTGAGTGAACTCAGGTACTCAGCTCCTAGCCCGCTAGAGCATATCTGTCTTTACATTTCTCATGAGTTCCTCTGTGATGTCCTTAGGCCTGTCCTGAGAGCCTGTCTGTGCTGAGGATGAGGCAGTGAGGACTCCTTGAGAGAAGGAGACAGGCTGCAACTGGTTTACTCCCCCTAATCCCTGCCTTTTTTCCATTTGAAAAGTGCTTCACAAACCCCACCCTCACAGGGTTTACCGTAACTAAGTACCACCTGTACTATTATTTACATAATATTTTCTTAATGAAAGTCAATCCCCCTTTTTTTTTTCCTTTTTTACTTAAAGCTTTTTTTAATGCAACTTTATATCACTACCATAAATGGAAGAGCAGTATTGATGGATGGCCATATATAGATAGCAACCATAAAAATAAACACAACAAAAACAAAACAATGTTACTCAGTTCAAGTTGCTTACCTCTTGCTTGCTGCAGCCTCTGAGGCTGGCATACTCCTCTGGTTAACAAAAGATGAGCCAAGTCTAAAGAGCAGTAGTAAAGGCAAGCCTGACCCAAGCTGAAATTTTTCTCCATTAAGTCATCAGAAGGAGAGGAATATTTTTTAAAACATTTTATTGAAATGTAACATACATGCAAAAAAGTACATGTATCATAAACTCGAGGACTGTTTGAGGAATCCCATATAACCTGATGAAGAAAGATCATTAACAGCAACAGAAGACCCCTGCCTGCTGCCTTCTGGTGTTACGTCCCCACCAAGGGAAACCATTATCCTGACCTCTACTAGTGTGGATGAGTTTTGCCCATTTTTACATTTCATATAAATGAAACCGTACAACATGTAGTCTTTTTGTCTCTGACTTCCCCTGCTCAGCCCT
Organism: Cervus canadensis; assembly: GCF_019320065.1. Taxonomy (NCBI): domain Eukaryota; kingdom Metazoa; phylum Chordata; class Mammalia; order Artiodactyla; family Cervidae; genus Cervus; species Cervus canadensis. The sequence continues at coordinate 30,247,189 of NC_057409.1, read as the reverse complement.
ACACTCGTGAGATCTGTCCATAATCTTGCGTGTAGTTGTTCGTCCCGTCTCCTCTTAGGCACACATTTCCGTGGCCTCCCTACCTGGATGTGAAATTTCTGGATCGTGACGTGTACCGATGCTCAGCTCTCAGAGATCTAGCCAGAAAGTCATGCCAAATAAATGTATGAATCTATCCTCCTATCAACAGTTTTATAAGGGTTCCACTTTCTCCCCATCCTTACCAACACTTGGCATTTTCCGTCATTTCTCAATGTATCCATTCTGGTAATACGTAGTTGTATCTAATTATGGTTTTATTTTGGAGTTCCCTGATGACTGAAGAAGCTGAGCACCTTTCTAATGATAGAATAGGAGGAATTTTCAAAGGGAATTGTGTCATATAATGTGATGTAATGTCATGTCCATGTATCATGATTATACATCTTGAGTAGCACCTAAAATCATCTTGCCTGTAGGAGTTGCCACCTTTTTTATTATGGGGTTTTAACTGTAGTTGTTTCAGGAGGAAGGGAAAAGAGAAAAGGTTAAGACTATTGCTTGGGCAGAGAAAGTGTCTTCTACTCTCTATCCATCCAGTGAAGTTGCTCAGTCATGTCCGACTCTTTGCAATCCCTGGGATTGCCCACCACGCTCCTCCATCCACAGAATTTTCCAGGCAAGAGTACTGGAGTAGGCTGCCATTTTCTTCTCCAGGGGATCTTCCCTGCCCAGGGATCGAACCCACGTCTCCCGCATTGCAGGCAGATGCTTTACCGTCTGAGCCACCAGGGAAGCCCTTGCTGCAAACCAGCTATCCACCTCCTCTTTGATGCGTCCTGAAACAAAATGGACAGGCAAGAGGACCTTCTGATCCAGTGGTTGGAAACCCCACCAACCAACATGAAAACTGAAGAATGTGCTCTCAGAGGCCAAGGCTGCGTGCTCTGTGGGGGTTTCCCAAATGAGCATCGGGTACCAGGGCAACAGCGTGATCGGATCACCATCGTCATCTTTGTCTTCAGAACATCTTTACCAGATACCTCTCCCCAGATGCTGGCTTGAGCCTTTGTGCAACCCTTTCCCTTAGAAGTTACTGAATCGAGCTGGATGACTCTAACGTGACCAAAAGGAGAGGACACAAAGGGAAAGAATCGGATGACAACGTGAGCACCAGAGGCTGGTGGAAGAGTTCAGAGAAGGCTCTGCAGCCGGACTGCCTGGATTCGTGTCCAGCTCCTCCCCGCCCTGGCTCTGTCATTTGGGACAAGTTAACTTCCCTTCTCTGAGCCTCAGTTTCCTCATCTGTCATAAGGAGGTGATAATAATGGTACCCATTTGAGAGAGTTGCTGCAAGGAGTGAATGAAATGATCAAAGTGAGTCCTTCACACTCTACCTGGCACACAGCCCTCAACAACAGACAGCCGTGATGTTATTATTACCTGATGCTCGGGAGACTGAGAGTTCCTCAGTGTGGGGTCAGGAAAGTCTCACATCCCTTCCTCTAACACAGCTGGTGAAATGTCTGCAGGGGGAGGAATTCACCGAGCTTGACGGGGAAGGGGGAGTGGCTCCCTAGTCTCTAGAGAGGTAGGGCGGGGATAACTGCATGTACAAGTGCAAGAGAGACAAGGAAGAAAAAGACACCAGAGCATAGATGCCTCAGAGGCCTGGCAGAAAGCACAGATTCAGAACCTTCTCCCTCCTGTAATAGAAGGTCCAGCGGACCTACACGGCCAAAGCAACAGGCAATGAAATGCAGTGATGACAGGAAGAAAAGAACAAAACTAGGGGCAGTAATTCCATGCAAATACTTTCACAAGTATTACTTCATTTCTCATGAATGTCCTCAGAGGCCCAGGGAGGTTCAGTGACCTATCTGTGGTCACCCAAATAGTATTACCTTTCTACAATCCCAGAGAAGCCAAGACACCAGCACTCAGTTCAGAGTTAGCTGCTGACTTCAAGGTGTATGACCCTAGTTGTCCCGCCTGCTCCTCACAGCCCCCACTGCCTGTTTCCTGGTCTGGTTATTTCTCACTGTGGACCCATCATCCCAAAGCTTAAGTCTTAAAACAAACACGTGTATCATCAGTCATGGCTCTATGGATTGGTCAGGCTCTGCTGGGTCATCGTCACATGGGTTCCTCCATGTGGCTATAGTAGATGGAGTCTGGGACCTGGGTCAGCCTAACCAAGCCAAGCATCCAAGAACACTGTCCTGGCCAGTAGTTGAGCCAGGTGATTAAATGAATCAGTACTTTTCCTTGCACTGGGTTTTCTCCCTCCCAGCCTCCAGGGCTCACTGTCTTACACCTAGCAGAGCGGAGTTCCACACGGCAGAAAAGAGGTGCTACCCATTAAACAAGTCACATATTTTCCCTCCTTTTTCGGGAGGTTGTTGAGGTCAACGTGTTGTGGAAATTCCTGACAGGTTTGGGACCTTGGTTCGGTTCAGTTCAGTCGCTCGGTCAAGTCTGACTCGTTGCAACCCCACAGACTGCAGCACACCAGGCCTCCATGTCCATCACCAACTACCGGAGTACCCATTGCCTATGAAAGAGAGGCATTGAGCAGAGCATCCCTCAGCCTTCATATCAGGGTCCAGAAGACATTTTTAGTTTTAAAAAACCAACCAAACAAAAAACCCTTCAGTAAGTATTTTAGGCATTGCGGGCCTCATATGGTCTCTGTCACATCTGCTCATCTCTGTCATCCCAGCCCCAAAGCAGCCAAGGATTATAGTCAAACAAAGGAGCGTAGCCATGTTCCAATTATGTTTCATTTATGAGAACAGATGATGGCCAGAATTTGCCCAGGGACAACAGGATGCTGACCTCTACACTAGGGCCTCCTTGATGCTAGAGAGCAGGCTTTCAAAGACGGTCAAACCCAGGAGATAATATAGACCCTGGAGTGCTATTCCCCAGCCTGCATCCAACTGACCGCCCATTAGAACGTACCTACATGCAACCGCAAGGGAGCAACAGGATGCCTGTTGGAAAGACCAGCTCTGTCCCCTCTCCAGGGATCCTCTCTCCTTCCCAGAATCCCACAGTGAGCTGTCTAGATCCCCAGTGTCACCAGAAGACAATCTCAATCCAGCATCTGGCCAGGCCCAGGGGGACCCCCACTCCTACCCCCACCACCCAACCCCAGTCATATAAGACAAGACTCAGAGTTCAATAGGATACTCCCTGAGACTTCATGAAGGAAGAAGGCAGGACAGGCGGCACCAGGAGGCAAGGCAGATGCCATGGACCCAGTGAGACAGCACTGGCTTCCCTGAAAAGGTTTTGAGCGGGGTGCAGCATCTGTGAAAAATTTGAGCAGGGCCACTGCTCCCATTAGATGGGCCTGCCCCCCTCCTCCAGGCTGCAGCTTTTCTTTCGAGGAACAAGACTACATCTGTTTGGCGATACTCTATCTGGAATCGTTAAATAAACCTTTCAGGCCCTGGCAAACAACAGCCCATCTTATTCCGATGGGGGAGCTCCTGAAATGCACCAGACTTCTTAATCCTAAATCTGTCCGCACGCCCCCGCCCCACCAACTCCCCTCCGGGCAAATCCCCACCGCCCCCACTCCCAGCCCTCCACTGGGGGAAAGGCTGCTCACCCTCACCACCTTTGGCCCCTCTCGATGGGAACAGATTCTTGGCTTTGAGTGTTTCTTCCAGTTTACTTTTAGTATTGTCGTACTTGGGGTTTTTTTTTGCTCCCTCCCCCACTCTTCCCAGGGGGTCTCTCGCCCTTGCTGGCTTGTTCAGTGAATCGCAGTCACACAATACTGTCTAAGCAAACTTGCTCAGGGCCCCACAATTATCTCATCTTCCCATTACCCCCACCCTCACCCCCTTGGGGCCACTGAGAAGCCGGCAAAGCTAAACAAATAAAGGATGGGAGGAGGGAAGCAGCCAGCTTTTCCAAGGCCCTGGCCGTGTGGAATTGCAGGCTCACAGGCTCGGTTCAGCTTGCCTTCTGCTCCGCAAGGCCACCAGCAGTCCACATTCACACACACACACACACACACACACCCTGACAGTCCACATTCACACACACACACACACACACACAGACACACCCTGAGCTCCTCCTACAGCTGAAACCCAAGTCCACCACAAAAGCACACACACACACACACCCTGAGCTCCTCCTACAGCTGAAACCCAAGTCCACCACAAAAGCACACACACACACACACACACACACACACACACACACACACACACACACACACACACACACACACACACACACACACACACACCCTGAGCTCCTCCTACAGCTGAAACCCAAGTCCACCACAAAAGCCTGTTGCAATGCAGGCCGGGGGATCTGTGTGTCCAGCTGTGCACACAGACCCCTGCACACACACACCCTTCCCCCCACCTCCGTCGTCTCTGGCTTCCCCCACGGTGGCACACACTTCATCGCCCTGACTCCCCTTTCCAGGAAATCTGTTGCCTCCGCTGAGAGTCAGGGAAGGCGTGAGGTCGCTGTGGGCACGTTTGGGCTCTTACAGAGTTGCTGGTGACACATGGGTTTGAACATGTCCTTCTGCCCTCCCATCCCCCTTTCCCACCTGGGGGAGGACTGCGTGGAGGACACACAGTGATCCCACACGCACTCCTTTGCTCTGCAATTACAGCCCAGCCTCTCCCCTCCGATCAGAAGCCCGCTGGTGAGAGGGCCACTGCTCAGCGGAGGTTGAGGGGGAAGGGAGGGAGATTTGAGCAGAGAAGGAAATGATGAAATCAGCCAGCCAGTCTGGAAGCTCAGTCATTGAGGGGGTCGGAGGTAGCAAACAGTCATTTCCTCGGGGAAGAGGAGGACCCCCCCCCAATTTAGAGACTCTAAACAGGCCAGTGTGAAGATGAGGGAAGTTTCCTGGGAGGCAGGCAGGGAGCTGTGAAGACTCTCTTCTAATAGCATTCTTGCTCCACTCCTTGTAGAGCACCTTGGGCGGGGACGAGGCCAGCCCCATGTGATGCTGCCCATTGGGCCGAACACCTGAACACTGGCATTCAGGACTGGAGCTCTGTGGCAGCTATTCTAAGATCCGAGTTTATGTTACTTTGTGTTTTTGTGTTTTCCACCCATCTCCCCATGCACTGGCAGTGTACACACCTCTTCTGCCTGGCTTTGCCCACAGTAGATGGAGATTATCCCACCCTGCCTAGGTGCTAACACGTGGGCAGGCTCAGTGAGTCCTCTTTGCACAGATGGAAGAACTGCGGCCTGAGGAAGAACAAGCTCCTCCTGGTTCAAGGTCAGGGGGCCAATCTGCGGTTTCACTCCTGAAGCAATGGTCACTCCATTTGGCACTCCTGTCCCCTTATCTTGGCCGTGGGCAGGCCATAAACCGCACTGACTGGGCCGTTGCTGACAGAGCAGATGCCTAGAAGTGTTTCCCAAACATCAGTCCTTTGGGGACCTAGCCTGAGCGACTTCAATTATTTCTTTAATATTTACCTTTAAATCAACTCACATATTTTATTTAAATAAAATACTGCAGTAGTAATATTTCTGAAAACAGGTTTCATATATTATGTTTCCTTTACACATGAAAAAAAAAAACATAACTTAAAAGATGTTCTTCAAAATACACCTAAAATCACCTTGTGTACCACACTCCAGTACACAGTATAGAAGATATTTTAACCTTTGGGCCAGATGAAGTATTTCAAGGAAGTCTCTGAAATTCAGTCCTCTCATCCATAAAAATGGGAATAAAAGTACCTTACTCCGCCTTCTTGAGAGTGTCAATACCCCACAAAGGACAGCGGGCGCTATACAGAGTTATCAAGTAGAAAGGGGATTTTTAACAGAAACCATAGCCAGGAGAATGTCCCAAAATTTAATAAGCATGGGAACTGTGAAAAGTATAAGTTGCTAAAAGAGGAAGGAGTAGAGAATGCTGTACGTACTCAAAAGAACAGGAGCCCTGCACAGATCCTGCGAAGGAGATCTAACAGAAATAGTAGAGAAATGTACAGGCTATTAAAAGAAACAATACACTCCCACATGAAAAACACAAATAAAAGAACCTATAGAGATTTCTGACCCTGATTAGAATCTCTTGAGCCACGAATGTGAAGCGAGGGGATGATGAGGCATTGGGCGACTCGGGGGGAGCCCCACAGCCTAAACAGTGGCCTGGGAAGGCTTCCTGGAGGTGGTGTCAGAAATCAGAGCTCTGGTTGTGAGGGTGGCATCCTTTATCCCTTCCCCACATCTCAGCTCCACAACCCCCTTGGGCTTCTGCCGCGGACAGCGGGTGCGTGTTGGAATCGACTTTTCTGGAGGCTGGTGGTGGTTGGCAGGACATTGGGGCTGCTAAAGGCAGCAGTGCTGCGTTTCTGGGGTGTCACCCGGCGCTCAGCACCCTCTGCTGCTTCTCCACAGCCCCCCACGCACCCCCTCACCCACAGCCTCCCGAGTGCACGTTCTTCCCACTGGAAATCTCTCTGATTGCTGCCTCCAGGGAAACTTGTCTTCCTCATTTTCTGTAGTGTTTCTCTTCTTTGCAACTGTCAGGGTGCAACTATTTCTATCTCCTCTGCTGGTGCCTCTCTCTGCTACTCTGTAGCTTATCTTGGTCTTTTTCTCTGTGTTCTCAGCCTCCTTTCTCCATCCTAGTTATCTTCTTTAATGATATCCTTTTCATATCCCTTTCATCCCACGCTGACCCCCAACTCCAGGCCTCTTTCTATACCCCGTGCTTTCCTTCTATAGAGAAAAGTCCCAGGGACTCTGCTCTATTGTAATGATTATCAGTGGCTATGGGACTCTAAGGTATTGTCCTCTGGGATCTGGGCAGAAGGGAAGGTTCAGAGTCACACTGAATCCCCTAACACCATTACACACAACACACACACACACACACACAGCGCTGCATTGGGCGTTTTGCCAATACTTTCCAAACTGTGCCTCCTGCCCACGGTCAGAGTGAAGAATCGATAGTTATTTCCATCCGCGTCTTTACGAAATAGCTACAACCCAGAAGCTCAGCCAAATGACCTCAGTTTCTGCTTTTGGTCCAGAATCCTGATCTCTGGACCCTCAGTGTGTGAAGGGGCATTTGAGTTGTAACGCTAAGGAGTTCATAGCTTGAAACACCCAGGACAAGCCCACATACTTTAGAGGCGGCTCTGTGGGGTCCCAGTGCCGATTCTGCCCAAGATGACTTTATAAGTCACCAAACAGCTTGGAGCCTCAGTTTAACCATCTGCCAAATAGGGGTAAGAACACGTAGCTCACAGGGTTTCTGTAAGGATTGAGTGGAATCATCCATGACAGCTTCTGGCAGGATGTTTATTCCGAAGAGCAGGTTCAACCTACTGTCTGCTGAACCCAAGGGGGCTCTTACTGTGAGGATCTGGCTTCTCAGAACAGTCAATCCCCTGTCTGTGAAAACTTTGGCCCAGGACATGGGGTGTCTGGTATCCTTCAAGGCCACCCGTGGGCACCTGAGCCTCATCCCACCTTCCCTCCAGGCTGGAGCGATGCTGAAGCTTCCACCCACCGGCACGACTTCCCCTGGAGACCTTCACCCTGTAAGATGCCACCTGACACTGCCTGTCCGCTCTGCCCGGTCCGAGCCATCTGGAACAGGTCCTTCCCTCTGCAGAAAATATTATTGTTTTTTTGGCCACTTGTTTGATCCTCCAAAGTCAATATTTGTGAAGATAAGCACCGTGTCCCATAGCAGGGCAGTTGTTTATGATTCTGTCCACATCCCATTTGATTCCAGTTCCTTCTGGGCCACAGTGGGAGGTAAGGGCGCATTTCACCCACAGGGGGTCCCATTCCTCACCCAAACTATCTCATCCAATGAGGAGGAAGGGCTGAGTTCAGTCTTCAGATCCTGGACGTGTGCTCCCAGCCTGCCCTGACAGAAGCTGGACAGGAATTTAATGTGACCTTCCAGGAATTGAACCCGAGTCTCATGTCTCCTGCGTTGCAGGCGGCTTCTTTACCCGCTGAGCCATCGGGGAAGCTCTCCAGGAAGCTGGCAGTCTGGACTCCTATGCATCTAGGCCTTTTCTGTTAACACATCCCAGGTCGACCCCAACCTTCTCCACTAGATGATGAAGCCCCAGACTGGTCCTTTCTATAAAAATGAGATTTTCTGTTTCCACTTCACATAAAAATGCCTGGTGAGACTTTTCCACCCAGACTAGAGAGCTTATTTCAAAGGATTTGACTTAAAATATAGGTTGTGAGGGCTAAGCAAAATTCCCTTTGAAGTGGCCTGCAGGGGAGGGCATTCCCCTGAGGGTGGGGTGGGCAGCCATTCTCTTCTGCAGCTACACAGGAGATGCCATGGGAGGCTGGAATGACATCTGATTTAGGAAAGACATACTACATATATTAAGCCGTTGAGAGCAGAGAAAGCAAGTGTGGTTTCAAGTAAAGCCCCAGAGTAATAGGCATGAGGACATGCAAGGTTGCAACTGAGCTGTTTCTCAGGTGGGCAACTCTATATAATTATAAGGTAGTAGAAGCAGGAATTATGAATTAACCATGGTTCATGGCTTTCTGGGGGGGCTTCCCAGGTGGCACTAGTGGTAAAGAACTTGCCTGCCAATGCAGAAGACATAAGAGATGTCAGTTCGATCGCCAGGTCAGGAAGATCCTCTGAAGGAGGGCCTGGCAACCCACTCCAGTATTCTTGCCTGGAGAATCCCATTGACAGGGGAGCCTGGTGGGCTACAGTCCATAGCGTCGCAAAGAGTCAGACAGGACTGAAGCAACTCAGCACACATGCACACATGGCTTTCTGGAGAGACACCAGGGAAGCTAGCTAGTGAATAATAGTAATAGCAACAGCAACAGGAGAGAAGGAAGAACAGGAAGGGAAAGGAGAAAGAAGGAGGAAGAAAGGGGGAGGGGGGGAGGGAGAAGAGAGCAGTGGGATGGCTGAGTGGTCTGCTCTGTACCAGTCTCTTAGCAAAAAGACTTAGAAAAATAATCTCATTGAGTTACTTAATTCTCAGAACAACCCCACAAAGCAGTTCTTATCATCCCCATTTTTCAGATAAGGAAAGTGAGACCCCGAGAAGTTAAAGTGACCTATCCAAGGCATACAGCTTGCAGAAAGCAGGCACCAAATGAGATTTTGCTGACCTAGATCAAGCAAACTCCCAAAGATTCATTTTTGCAGAACTCATCATTCTGTACTGAAGACAGGCCCTTATTATCCTGTCTTAGTCATTTCCTTGATTATTCTTCTTTCTCCCTTTGAGACAATGGGATCCTTTGAATCCTTGGCCTGAGCCCATGCTAGGCTCCAGGACAAATTATTCAAATGAGTCAAGATGACCCATGCCTGTCTTAGCCACCCCTGGATCTGAGATTGCCATAACCCTCCCTGAAGCACTTGCAAAGTTTGGAGACCTTCAGGAATTTGGGGCAACTGCTATGTACCAGGAGTAGTTTTCTTTGTTTGGGATAAATGGGTGAACAAAAGTGGACAATGCTCCCTTTCCTGAGGGAGCTTATGTGGGAGGAGGTTAGGGGACTCGGGGGTGGTGGGGAGAACAGACATGACTGGCAGACAGGTAAGGGGGTTTCTCCTCATGAGCTTCCTTTTAAGAAAGCTCGACCCAGCTCCCACCTGCTCTCCACGCTGCAACCAGAGAGGATTCTGTTACAAACACAACTACAAGCAACTCAGATTCCTGCTCAAAAAGTGGTCTCCCTTTGCTCTTAGGATAAAGACTCAAAGCCTCAGATCTGCCATCAAGGGCCTACGTGGGGTCCCCATCCATCTCGAGCCTCTCTGCACACCGAGCACCTCCCTTCTCTAACTGGCGCTTCAAGTCCCTTCCCTTTTTACCAGCCAGCATCTTCTTCAACCATCTCCTCCATCATCTAAACCTTCTGGAAGGCCTTCCCTCCCATTGGTCAAACCCTCCTTACAGACTCCCCAGGCACCCTAGAACTCTCTGTGGCACTTCCCAGCCATATGGCTTCACCCTGAGTTAGGCACGTAGCTGATGACTGTCCCCCACACTGGACTGTAAGTTCCTTACGGTCTGACCACGTGAAGGTAAGCTCCACACAGGACTGACCGTTGTACTCACCACTGTGTGCCTAGAACTTAGCCAGGACCTGGTCCAACACAGTCTGCTGAATGAATGACCATTCCCTGCACCCCGTACCTCTAATGACCTTCTCATCTGAGGGGTGCAAACCTCCCTTTCCTAAAAAGTGAACAGGCATGGGGGTTAAGAGCTGAGGGCAGGGTGCCCATGACACTTCAACCTCCAACCTGGATCTGTGGTCTCAGAGTATAGGTGCATATTTAAGGACAAAGACAGAATGTCTGACCACCCACAGTCTAGGTCATATGGTCACAGCACCTGTGATGGAAAACATTCCACTGCAATGCGAAATCCTGGAGAAATAACAGGGTGAAATGAGTCACTAGCCAAATCCATCTCTATAAAAATGCTGAGCAGAAACCCTCCAGCCTCATGAAGCTTGGAGTTGCACACCCAAGAGCTCTGTTGCTTAGCACCTACTCCCCTTTCATTGGAAAAGCACAGGCCTGGGCTGCAAAAGCTACCTTTTAATTGGAGAAATAAGAGGCATCCCTTCGCTTATTCATTGAGTTAACATGCATTGATTAAGCCCCTACTGTGCTTTTGCTGTTGTTCGGTCTCAGAGTCATGTCTGACTCTTTTGAGACCCCATGGACTGAAGCCCGCCAGGTTCCTCTACTCATGGGATTTCCCAGGCAAGAATACTGGAGTGGGTTGCCATTTCCTTCTCCAGGGGATCTTCCTGACCCAAGGATCAAACTCACATCTCCTGTACTGGCAGATGGAATCTTTAGCACTGAGCCAAGAAGCCCTCCTGTGCTTTAGGGATATAAAAATAAAAGACCATGAACTCAGAGTCCTGCCAAATGAACAGAGCGGGCAGGCTGGGTGGAACAAGGGGTGGAGGCAATGGGGCAGGCAGCTACCTCAGCACAGGAAGGGCCTCTTGGAGATGATAAGGCTCAGGAAGGGTCTAGAGACAGATAAGGGGTTGGGTTGGGTTGCAAAGGGCTTGCCAAGCCATTGGAATGGCACAAAGTACGGCGGTAGGCAGAGCCTGGGCTGTGGTGGGAACTGCTGGAGGTTTGTATTGCTGGGAAGTTAAGGGTAAGACTGAGAATGGGAGGAAGGGAGCTGGAGCAGGAGGGAGGAGACAGGTCTTAGAGCAACTTTTAAGTCCCGTGAAGAATTGTGAAAACGTTCATGTCCAAGCAAAGGAGGAGCATCGAGCACTTTAAGCAGGAGAATAACACGGATAAAACTGCATTTTAGGTGGCTCCTAATAGGGGGATAAAAGATTTGTAGGGGGACCAAGAAAGGCCATGCCAAAGAATGTTCAAACTAACACACAATTACACTTATCTCACACGCTAGCAAAGTAATGCTCAAAATTCTCCAAGCGAGGCTTCAACAGTACTTGAACCGAGGACTTACAGATGTTCAAGCTGGATTTAGAAAAGGCAGAGGAACCAGAGATCAAATTGCCAACATCCACTGGATCATAGAAAAAGCAACAGAATTCCAGAAAAACATCTGCTTCATTGACTAGGCCAAAGGCTTTGACTATGTGGATCACAAAAACTGTGGAAAATTCTTCAAGAGATGGGAATACCAGACCACCTTACCTGCCTCCTGAGAAATCTGTATGCAGGTCAAGAAGCAACAGTTAGAACCAGACATTGAACAAAGGACTGGTTCCAAACTGGGAAAGGAGTACATCAAGGCTGTATATTGTCACCCTGCTTATTTAACTTATATGCAGAGTACATCATGTGAAATGTTGGGTTGGATGAAGCACAAGCTGGAATCAAGATTGCTGGGAGAAACAGCAATAACTTCAGATATGCAGATGACACCACCCTCATGGCAGAAAGCAAAGAGGTACTAAAGAGCCTCTTGATGAAGGTGAAAAAGGAGAGTGAAAAAGTTGGCTTAAAACTCAACAATTCAAAAAACTAAGACCATGGCATCTGGTCCCATCACATCATGGCAAATAGATGAGGAAACAATGGAAACAGTGACAGACTTAATTTGGGGGGGCTCCAAAATCACTGCAGATGGTGATTGCAGCAATGAAATTAAAAGACGCTTCCTTCTTGTTAGAAAAGCTATGACAAACCTAGACAGTATATTAAAAAGCAGACACATAACTTTGCCAACAAAGGTCCACATAGTCAAAGGTATAGTTTTTCCAATAGTCATGTATGGATGTGAGAATTGGACCATAAAGAAAGTTGAGCGCCAAAGAATTGATGCTTTTGAACTATGGTGTTAGAGAAGACTCTTGAGAGTCCCTTGGACTGTAAGGAGATCAAACCAGTCCATCCTAAAGGAAATCAGTCCCGGATATTCACTGGAAGGACTGATGCTGAAACTGAAGCTCTAATACTTTGGCCACCTGATGCAAAGAACTGACTCATTGGAAAAGACCTTGATGCTGGGAAAGATTGAAGGCAGGAGGAGAAGAGGATGACATGGTTGAGATGGTTGGATGAGATGAGGATGAGATGGTTGGATGGCATCACTGACTCAGTGGACATGAGTCTGAGCAAATTTTGGGAAATCGTGAAAGACAGGGAAGCCTGGCATGCTGTAGTCCATGGGGTGGAAAAGAGTCGGACTCGACTGAGCGACTGAACTGAACTGAAGGGGACCAAGGAGAGGAGAGAAGCCAGTTAGAAAGCTGTGGCCATGTCCCCAGATAAGAGACAAGAGCATAGTATTGAGTTAGAGGAGAGGCATGGGGGGAGGGGTTCAAGGAGGGTTTAGAAATCTATACTTAGAACAACTAGGGTATAATAAAAGCAATAACCCACACTTTTCAATTCTGAGTTCTTTCTACATGCTGGCCACTCTGAAAAGCTTTATGTACATTATTATAAGTTTTAATATTTATCCAAGTAGGCGGGGGATCCAAGATGAGAAAGGTCTGGAAGCTCTGGGACCCTCTACATAGGGTCTAAATATCTTTAAAATACTCTACAGATGCTAATGTCAACTGAGGTTAGATTAGGGGAGAGGAATGAAGTAGGTGATGGAGTATAGAGTAGAAATGAAAAACAGCAGGTCCCCATGAATAATGAAGAGAATTTCATTAGGGACTTTGGGAGAAAGTAAGTTTGGACAAAAGTTTGCAAAGTCAAATGTTTCTGTGTGCCAGAAAGTGAACACAAGTTCACCAGGCAAAAGGCCAGACAGTCAGGAGTGGTGGGGACTGCGGCAAATGGAGAGTCCACGTGTCATCGGATGAGTCAGTTACTGCTCAGTCCTAGTGACAGCAGCCTTTCAAGAAAGAGGGTTCAAGGTAATCAAACTGGCTGATGTTCAAAGCAAAATCATTCTCCAGATGTATGCCTGAATTCTCCTGACCTGAAAATGCTGGTAACTACTTGAAAATTTGGAAAAGAAAAGAAGAACATTGTACAAAGCGCCCCAACCTGCCTCCAAGTTGGACACCAGCCTAGGATTGGCAATGTGAGTGCTCTACTGTCCTCTCCATCCAGCAACTGAATCCCTCAAGGAGAGGGAGACTCTGGACCGGGCACACAAGTGCAACCAGGATGAAAGGAGCGGCTCAGGGTCCTGGAGACCTGACAGCTTCCTGACCAAATGCCATTTGGAGAAGGAGAGATCAGGCGTGGTAATGTCTCATCCCCCCCAAGCGTCAGGATCTGCAGAGACATTCCTTCCTAGGATGAGTGAGATCTGTCACGCTGTCAACAGGGATTGTCAGACACCAAGAATATCTTCAAGATCTAGAAGCTCAAGCAGCAAGGTACATGCTCAGCATCTGAAAGGCAGCTGCGAGTGGGCTGGACTGCCTGTTGGAATTCTGCCACCATCTCCCATCCTTGTCTCCTGGGGCCATCCTCCACTGTCTTTGTGGAGTCCCTATTTCACTTCCTATCCTGTGACTCAGGTCCAGTGACCCTCACCCCCATCCCTCCCTCTAGACGTCTTCTCTTCAGACCCCAGTGCCTGCCCCTGGCTCTCCTCTTCTGGTCTACCCCTGACCTCCCTGACTGTCCTAGTCGTGAACCCACTGCTCTGGGCTGACCCCATGACGCAGGTGTCATCATGTGGTCTTGTGACTTAAGGCAGCAAGTGGGGAGTCTAGGGAGAGAACCGGAATCAGTACTTACTGAAACAGCAAAGAGTGGAAATAGAGTTATGTCTTCAGAGAGCTCCAGAGAGTCAGTGGAGAATGATCCTGGAGGTTCAATCAACTCAAATCAAGGAGCCTCGGGTGGCACACATGCCCCTCACCCTGTGCCCAGCAGTCCTGGTGCTCCTCTGCTGAATGTGGAGAATCTGAATGCTCCCAACATCATTATCCCACTTTGCAGAGGAGAAACCCAAGTCCCGGTGGAGAGGTTAAGTCACACACCCGAATATCTGTAGCCTCTTTCCCAGCCCAGACTCTTCAGCGTCTGCTCTTAAACAGTGCTTCTCCAGTTACCTCTGATGGAAGACCAGTTTTCCCCCAATCCCTCAAGGACCTGACTCTTGCAAAATACAGTAATAGATGAATTAACAGAAAAAGGTTCATGCGCTTGGATGCCGTGGGCAACTGGCAAATTGCTCTGAATGTTTCTGGATGCTTCAGTTTCTCCACCTATCATGTCAGGGTGCAGAGCAGCCCAGAGCCACGGGGACTGAGAAACGCTAATCCACCCACAGTATCCTCGCTCAGCTACCGAGGATGGGACGGCATGAGCTGGGCGCTGGGGAAAAGAAAACAAACACTTGTATATATTCCAAAGGCTGAACTGTTCACCTCACTCCAGTGGCGCACTCCAGTACTCAGGATGCGCCAGCGCCTCCCGCCCCGCGTCCCCGGTTCGGGTGACTTAGGGCAGGGTGCCCGGTTATTGTCCAGGGGTGAGATGCGTTAGCTCCAAAGGGCCCTTCCGAAACCAAAACGCTGGGATTCGGCCTCCTTTTGCAACCCCCCAGCTCAGCAGAAATGTTTGCAAGGGCCAGCTGTTTTTGCTCCCGCATTCATTAATAAAAGTAGTGAATGCAGCCAGGGCCACCCTTTTCTTTCCTTTGTCCTGTCCTGAAAAGGGGCAGGGAGGGAACAGGAGAGCCTGCAGACGCAGGGGACGTGCCAGACGTGCAACAGGAAGGGCTCGGAGATGAGGCCTGAGAGGAAGGAAGGCAGGTGGGCGGATGGGGGTGGGGGAGCGGGCGCGGGGAAGGGGGAGGGGCCGGGTGACAAAGGCGGAGAGACACGTGGAACTAATTCCCCGGGGCCACGGGGTGGGGGTGCACCTGAGGATTGAAAAACACCTGGCAGTTTCTGGAAACAGGAGGATTAAGAGCTGCTGAGAAAAATGGGGCCGATGACAGAGCAGGGCTGGGTGGGGTGGGGGGACCCTCTAGGAACTGCGCATCGAACTCTGAGACCTTATTTTTGATCCCTTAGTGATTGGGGAGAGGTTAACAGTGCATCAGTAGCGGGGGATGGGGGGCGGGGAACACTCTAGGTCTTTTATTCAGTCTTTAAAGCAGGGAATTGGTTACAGAGGTGGTAGAAAGTTTCCTTGGGCTAGAGGGAGCACAGAGGAGTTGAAGGAGCAAGAATTCTCTGAGTTCCCACATAGAACACCAGACGCTGGTTAAATTTCAGAGAAAGAAAGTATTCTTACTAAAAGAACTTTTGTTTAAAAATATTTTAGTATATAATGTATTAAATGCCACAAACGCCACAGAATTGTACTTTTTAAAATGATTTAAAATGGTGAATTCTATGCTATGCACATTTTACCATCATAAAAATTGAATATAACATTTTCTTTTGTTTATCTGAAGTTCAAATTTAACCAGTGCCCTGTGTCTTATTTGCTAAATCTGGCCACGCTACACACAGCAAGAGCTAAGAGGATGCCAGGGGGCTTCCCACATGAAGCTGGAGCCACAGAGACCCAGCTGCTGCTGCAGGGGGTGGAGAGAGACAGGAAGTCCAGGGAAAGGAGGGGAAATGGTGCTGCTTCTCCTCTCCAGTGACCCCCAGTTCGTCCCTCCCACCAACCAAAGTTCCTAGAAGCCCAAGGGCAGAGGAGTCTCAGAAATGCAAGTGCAGGGAAAGATATAAAGACGCAATTGCTTTACATGACCCAGGAAGGCCACCCAGTGACCACAATTTTATTTTATCTGTGTCAACCAAAATAATAATAATAATGACATGATGATGATGCAAGAGGCCACAAATAAGAAAAGAACTTATTTGTGGTTTTAAGATTGCAGTCTGGAAAATACAAATCAGGGGTAACTGCAAAAGAGTGTTCCAGAGAAGAGAAAGAGTCAGGGGCTTATAACGACAAAAAGCCATGAGGTCAGGAAGATCCTCTGGAGAAGGAAATGGCAACCCACTCCAGTATTCTTGCCTGAAAAATCCCATGGACAGAGGACCCTGGCGGACTACAGTCTAACAGCTCACAAAGAGTTGGACATGACTAAGTGACTAAGTACACACCTTAAGAGTTGCCTGGCAAGAACTGTGATTGATTCTGACTCGAGTCAGAAAATATTTGTCCTTAAGGATTCATGAGTTGTTTTAGGGTAAGGGTCCGATAACTATAGACAGGCTAACATCTGGCAGATGTTTGGGATGACTTAACATCAGGGCAAAAGGTCAGATTCCATCCAGGCTGAGACATGCATAAGTCACACTTCCTTAATGTCTCTAAAATGAGAGCTCTCTTAGCAATACCAAGTTCGCTTTGATTTTTCTTTTCACATTTCTCCCTTTTGATTGATTTCTTCCTTTAAAAAGCATCAGTGATCAATCACTTGGGTTTTGGGCATCAGTATGAACTCCATCAGGACTGGGAAGGCTCATTCCTGGAGAGTTGTGTCCCACAGAGAGGGGAGCTGGGTGGTTTCTGGGAGAGGTCTGCTTATAGAGAGTTTATAACCGTATTTGAGCAACAAGGGGCCGTCCAGTAAGAGTCTGAGGCAGTGTTCCAAATGGGCATGGATCTTTATCAGGAGAAATCTTATAGGAGTGAGCAATCACCTCCAGATGTCAATTTATCATTATTTCTGAACTGATGCCTTCCAACTGTGAAGCTGGAGAAAACTCTTGAGAGTCCCTTGGACAGCAAGGAAATCAAACCCATCAATCCTAAAGAAAATCCACCCTCAATATTCATTGGAAGGACTGTTGCTGAAGCTGAAGCTCCAATAATTTGGCCACCTGATTCAAAGAGCTGACTCATCAGAAAAGACCCTGATGCTGGGAAAGATTGAGGGCAGGAAGAGAAGGGGACGACAGAGGATGAGATGGTTGGATGGTATCACCGACTCAATGGACATGAGTTTGAGCAAATTCCGGGAAGTAGTGAAAGACAGGGAAGCCTGGCGTGCTGCAGTCTATGGGGCTGCAAAGAATCAGACTCGAATGAGCAACTGAGCAACCACAGCGTCGAGAAACACAAAATCCAAACAGTTTAAAAACAACAAGGAGAGAACTATTAGAACAATGATTAGTAAAACTGGTTGCAGTTCAGATTGCACTAAGCTACCAAGACCAGAGGGGAGTCAGCTGAAGAAGACTTCTAGATGTCAAGGTTGAAGCATTTTTTGGAGTTTGAGATGTCTCTGATGACATCATCAGTTGTTTAGGTAAAGGCAGTTTTAGTTGTCAAGGATTCCAAGGATTGGAGAAAAACTGGAAATATTTGGAGAGCCATAGATACTGGAGGAGTGAGAATTCAGGATCTAATCTAGTGCTAAGTCACCTCAGTCATGTCCAACTCTGTGTGACCCTACGGAATGTAGCCTGCCAGTTTCCCCTGCCCATGGGATTCTCGAGGCAAGAATACTGCAGTGGGTTGCCATTTCCTTCTCGAGGGGATTTTCCCAAGCCAGGGATGGAACTCGAGTCTCAAGTCTCCTGCATTGGCAGAAGGGTTCTTTATCACTAGCACCAGCTAGGAAGCCCCAGGAGCTAATCCAGTTTACAGGTAAATACCGAAACCCCAAAGAAAATTAATAGCTCTTAGAACCTAATATCCATGAAGGTATGATATTGAAACGTACTTTTTCTCTCTAAAATCACCATTATTCCCATCAAATATAGTCAAAATGATACTAATTTGTTTGCAAAATAAGTATGGTGTCAATAATGTGGCCTGATTACATAAATATAACAAGAATACTGTTGATCTGGACTTCCCTGGCTGGTGGTCAAGAGGTAAAGATTCTGCCTGCCAATGCAGGGACACAGGTTTGATCCCTGGTCCAGGATGATCTCATATGCCGCAGAGCAACAAATCCCCTGTGCTATAACCACTGAGCCCTGAGCCTGAAGTCCAAGAGCTGCAATTACTGAAGTCCAAGTGACCTAGAGCCTTAGCTCTGCAATAAAAGAAGCCACGACAATGAGAAGCCCACACACTGCAACTAGAGGGTAGCCCCTGCTCGCAACAACTAGAGAAAAGTCCACCTGTAGCCACTAAGACCCAGTGAAGCCAAAAGTAAATAAATAAAAGTATTTTTGTCTTAAAAAACCATAGCAATTGATCTTATAGGCTCTTTTCTTTTTTTTTTTTTTTCTTTATTATTTTAAATTAATTAAATATTTATCTGACTGTGCCAGGGCTGGTAGGATCTCCTTCCCCTGTGCTTTGGGAGTGTGGTGTCTTAGCCACTGGACCACCAGGGAAGTTCATTAAAGGCTCTTTTATTTTTATTTATTTTTTTATTTTTTAAAAGGCTCTTTTAAATTTCTTTGCTGGAACTTTTCATAAGAATCTAAGATTGAACATTTAAAGGCCACTTGGGGCTAGGAGAGCAATACCTATAGATTTATGTGAATTCTTCTTTTCTTAATGTCCCCAAAATATCTTGAAGTTCCTGCACTGGAAAGGAAAGGCCCTTCCTTACTCCCTGGTAAGGCTGCTGGGTACCTTGTAAGTAAGGTATCAGGCTGTTTTTCCATGGGTCTTTATTGGCTCCATAAAATCAGTCTTAGCTTTTAAAGCTGTCTGGTCTTAAATATCTGAGTCTATGCATGTTTCTCTCAAATATAACATTTTAGTCAAAATCTTGATAACATAACCAAAGTTCCCAATTGTATTCTGTTATAAGGAGAACAGATTCTTATTGAACTTATACAAATAACTATGTTACCATTAACATAAGAATACTCACTAGGAGTTTCCAAATTCTGGAGGGAACAGAAACAGAGGAATCAGAAAAACGATAAATGTTTTTTCTTTGTTGACAAGGGTATGCTTTATCAAACTGCTGCAAGTCAAAGATAGCTTGGGAGAAAAGGTTTCCTTAAATCTGAAAAAGCAAAACATAAAAGAATCAACAATGTTTAAAACAAAATGTCACACAAATTTTAATTATCCCCATCCCTTCATTCAGTCCCATGGAATTAATTCTTGATCTGATCTTTTATTAGCAATTATATGAAGCCATCGGTTTCTTTGTTAGTGTTATATAAATTCTTACCCAGTTCAGTGGTAAGATCTGAAAGTCTTACAGAAGCCTCTCCTCTAGAGTGTTGATGTCCTTTCCATGAATCTCTCTGAAGATGAAACATGTTTGCAAAAGCATGAAGAGTAAGACAATATTGTTGTTGTTAGTCACTCGGTTATGTCCATCTCTTTGGTGACCCCTTGGACTGCAGCCTGCCAGGCTCCTCTGTCCATGGGATTTCCCAGGCAAGAATGAGTTGCCATTTCCTTCTCCAGGGGCTCATCCCGACCCAGGGATGGAACCTGCATCTTCTGCATTGTCAGGCCAATTCTTTACACTGAGCCACCAAGGAAGCCCGGTAAAACAGTAACTGTCTATAAATGACAGACAGCCTAAGAACACACACTTTTGAAGATCTGAGATTCATTATAACGGAATTGAAAAGGAAAACTTGGTTATTTTTGTGACACAAAACAATTGAAGATAATAACTGGAATTATGACTGATAACATTATACTGCTGCTAAGTCGCTTCAGTCGTGTCCGACTCTGTGCGACCCCATAGACGGCAGCCCACCCAGGCTCCGCCGTCCCTGGGATTCTTCAGGCAAGAACACTGGAGTGGGTTGCCATTTCCTTCTCCAACATTATTCTAGGACATATCAGATATCCAGAAATTTCACATAGTTACTGGAACACTTACATATACAGACACAATGTAAAGAAGGTTTCGTGTTACTTACTCAATAATCCATCCCATGTAATTTAACATCTAAGCCTAATTAGTTTAACTCTCGTTTTATAAAGAGAAAATAAATCTTTGGATTTTCCAGGCAAGAATACTGGAGGGGGTTGCCATTTGCTTCTCTAGGAGCTCTTCCTGACCCAGGGATTGAACCCAGGTCTCTCACACTGTAGGCAGACGCTTTACCATCTGAGCCACCAGGGAAGTCCTGAGATAGTTTGGGGGCCCTCGGAAGCATGTCATACCTCAGATGAGTTCTAAATTAAAAAAATAAAATAAAACTTCACTTAGAATTTGATTTGGAAAAATTTGTCAAAAGTATCAAAAGTTTTAAAAAAAAATTTGGTCAAATAGAATCATAGGTCATTGTGAAACAATGCTTAATTACCTATTTAACCAAAATAACTATTAAAGACTTCATGGGCAGATTTCCCTGGTGGTTCAGAGGTAAATAATCCTCCTGCCAATGCAGGAGACACAGGTTCGATCCCTGATCCTGGAAAATCCCACGTGACACAGGGCAACTAGGCCTATGTACAACAACTATGAACCTGTGCTCAAGAACGTGGGAGCCGCAACCTCTGCAGCCCACACGCCCTGGAGCCGGTGCTCCACCACGAGGAGAAGCCCGAGCAATGAGAAGCCCATGCCTCACAACGACAGAGCAGACCCAACTCGTTGCAACTAGAGAAAAGCCTGAGCAGCAATGAAGATCCAGCCCTGCCAAAAATTATTAGATCGAAACATAAAATTATTTTTTTTAATGTATTAAAGGCTTCATGGGCAAATATAAAAAGTTGTGTACTTATAAAAAACCTTGTGCTGTGCTTAGTCGCTCAGTCCTGTCCGACTCTTTGTGACCTCATGGATTGTAGCCCACCAGGCTCCTCTGTCCATGGGGATTCTCCAGGCAAGAATACTGGAGTGGGTTGCCATGCCCTCCTCCAGGGGATCTTCCCAACCCAGGGATCGAACCCAGGTCTCCCTCATTGCAAGTGGATTCTTTACTAGCTGAGCTACCAGGGAAGCCCATAAAAAGCCTTCGCTATAAAATATGAAATCTTTGCTTGTCTAGTCAGATTACATTAAAGATAAAGAAAACTTTGATCACTTCTCATTAAGATTAGATCAATAATCCAAGAAAACTTTGTTGTTTTAACAGAGGGAAAAACCAAAGTTTGATTTTGTACCAGTTTACTTTTAATATTAAAACTCATTTACTTAATTAAATTCATTTCAATCTTAGCCAGTCCTGACCACACATAAAATTCCTTTCCAAAGATTCCTTTTTTATTTTTACCTCCACAAACCTTCTACAACTTTCTATATCCATTTTAGTCTGTCCTTTTCTTTGGTTCCCATTTAGAAACAACCAGCTTTAGGAGAAAATCACTCCCTCTTCCCTTAACAAAATGCATTTTCACTTCTTACATCTTTTCTTAAAAATTTCTTTATAGCAAAGATGCTTTTCTTGTTAATTTTAGTAGTTTTAATTACATATATTAATTAGAATTTTGAACCCTTAGAAACCTTAATTTCTTTTGAATAGAAGCAATTATGAACTGCCTTTTATATTAGCATTCTATAGATTGGCAAACTTATAAATATCTTTTATAATCTCTAAAAGCCTGTGCTTTTTTTTATAGAAAATTTCTCAGTATGGCACTAAATGCATTTACTAATAGTCCCAAATATCTTTAGTCATTAATGTTTCAGCATCTTATTTTATTGGGGAATGATCTAGGTATTTAATAACTTTCCATCATTTAACTTAACCTAGCAAAAGTCTAAAGTTTCAAGTTACCAAAAAGATTTAAGGAAACTGTTTTAAGTAGACATATCATAAAACATAATTATTCTTAAAGAGTTCACCTAAAAACTCTTATCCCATTTACATGATTGATACTTAGGAAAATATCATATCAGTTTATTTTTCTTGATGACAAATTCTGTAACAAAGATAACACATGAACTTATTTGACTTTTAGTAAACCTAGGTACAATGAAAATATTCTACTTAATGCTGATGACTCTAAAGACATGTCTGTATTAATTAAACCAAAATCTTAAACTAGCTTTACCAGTGAATATTAGCTTAATACCAAATATTTCCCAGATTCTGTAAAACTTCAATTCATTTGGATTAGTTTCTATTATATTTCTGCAAATTTATATAAGTGCTTGTTTTCTTTAATCCAATTAAATAAAACTCCTTTACAAATTAATTTTGGCAATACCACCTACTGTATCTATAGAAATAGACACTATAGATATAGATAGATGCCATATCTGTAATGTATATACATAGACACACATACATACAGATAGACACAGACAGAGGTCTTGGAGTTTTCATTTTAAAACTTCAATCATGAATCAAGTAGTTTATAAATAACAACTAGAATAAATTAAGTCTACTCACTCAAATGGCCTAAGTCTTTCATTTTTTTTGCAGAGAAGAATTTTTAAATCTGTATTTGCCCTTGACAAGCAATGTTAAGGAGACTGGGCAAGAGAGTCCTTTTTACAGTTTGAATTTTAAAAAGCCTCTTTTCTTCTTCTTTTTTTTTCTGTTGTTCAGTCATAAAAATTAGAGACGATCAAGATAGTTCCCTGAGATTACCAGGTAGAATATTTACATTTCAAAGGCACAGGGAGAGAAAAGCAATTTTCTCTAAGAAGGGCTTTTGTTCCTTTAAGGTCAAAACTTTAAAAAAAAAAAAAATGTGTTTTCCAAATTGCCATAATAATGATAGACATTTTTCTTAGGCCATTGGATGCGTAATTGCCTTCTGCAGGAGCTCAAGCTCACCATCATAAAACAGAAGTTCAGAGAGAAATGGATAGCAAGGAGGAGAGCATGGTGGTAGACATTCTGAGGTACATGAAGGAGCAGAGGGATCCAGAGGGAGAGAGAGTGAGCTTTCAGAAGCCCCAGAGGATTTTTCCAATTTGGAAATCCTTTGAGATAATTGTCAGTTTCTCTACGGGAAGCAACAGTGTATACCTTATTATGTTTTTGGAGGTCTCAACATACCAATTGAAATATGCTTCCATTCTTGTCTTACATTCCTTTTTCTAATTGACCATACAGACAAACTAATTTCAGAATTTCGAAGGAGTCCAGGTTGGTCAATTTAATTGCAAACATCCTGGGTAATCATAGTTCAGCAAGGCAAATACTTGTAGGACTAGGGCCCATAATTCTTATACACAAAAACAGCAGAAGTTCCAGAAGGAGGCTGCTCTGAAGTCTTGCCCTTAAAAAGTGAACTCCCCGTACTATAAGAGCAATTACACAGCAGAACAAAAACAGGGGATGAAATCCTGAGAACAGAAGCTGGCAACCCAAACAACATGGGAAGCAAAATCCTGAAGGCCATTCAAACAAAACAAACAAAATAGGAAGTGAAATCGCAAGGGTCACTTAAACAAAACAAGAGTAAAATACCAGAGTTCACTTAAACAAAACAAACAAACACAAAATGGGGAGTGAAATCCTAAAGGTCACTCAAACAAAACAGGAAGCAAAATCCTGGAGGCCCTATATGTAAAACAAACAAAAGTGAAAAAGTTAAAGTGTTAGTCACTCAACTGTGTCTGACTCTTTGAAACCCCATGGACTATATAGCCTGCCAGGCTCCTCTGTCCATGGAATTCTCCAGGCAAGAATACTGGAGTGGGTAGTCATTCCCTTCTCCAGGGGATCTTTCCAACCCAGGGATCGAACCCAGGTCTCCTGCATTGCAGGCAGATTGTTTACCATCTGAGCAACCAGGGAAACCGAAACAAGCAAAATGAGAAGCAAAAAGGACAGAAGCTGGTCCCAGAGGGCAGCCAAATAAGCTAGAACCTCTACCAAGGTGGAAGGAAGCCTCCACCACCACAGTCTGGGAACACTGAGAAAATGATAGCGTCCAGTTGTCTCTTGTGTGGATGCGTGCCTGCTAAGTCACTTCAGTCGTGTCTGACTCTGCAACCCTATGGACTGCAGCCTACCAGGCTCCTCTGTCCATGGTATTCTCCAGGCAAGGACACTGAAGTATGTTGCTGTGCCATCTTCCAGAGAATCTTCCTGTTCCAGGGATTGAACCTGTGTCTCTTACATCTACCTACATTGGTGGGTGTGTTCTTTACCTGGGAAGCCTCAGTTGTCTCTTACCTTACACAAATCCAAGGCATTGCTGGAGAGTGGGTAGGCTGTTCTGTATCCCACTTCTGACACCATATAATGTCAACCAAAAAATAATGCAGGAGGTTGCAATTAAGAAAAGTGTTTATTTGGAGTTTTAAGCATTGCAATTCAAGAGACACAAATTCGGGTAATCCCAAGAGAGTGTTTTGGGAAACAGAATGAATCAAAAATGAGAGAGGAGCCATGAGTTCCCTGGCCTGGCAAGAATTGTTGAAAATGTTAAAGAGTTGCCTGGTGAGAATTGTGACTGACTCTGACATGGATTAGAAAATATTTGTCCTTAAAGAATCACAGTTGTTTTAGAGTAAAGGCCTGATAAGTAGACAGGCTGTCATGAGTTTCTGGCAGATGTTCTGGATGATTTTATAAGATCAAAAGGTCAGATTTCATCCAGGCTGAGATGTGTGAAAGTCACACTTCCTTAATGACTTCCCAGCTCCATTTTTAGAGAGCTCTCTTAGCAATACCAACTCCATTTTTATTTTCCTTTCACATCTGCAGGCTGAAATGAAGTCCCAAGTCTCAATCAGGTCATTCTCTGAAGTCCTTGACCTAGCTCACTCTCATGATCAATCCTCGAGCAAGTAGTCACTGCTTGCTGCTCAGACAACAGATATGAGCACATTTGTGAGCATCCTTAAACTAAGAATCAAAGAGAAGTGCTTTGTTTAGAAAGAGGAGGATATGGTTCCTTTCTTGAAGCTGGGACCCCCAATGGCTATTAACTCTTTTATTCAATGTCTACTTATGAGATAGGCATTGTCCTTGGTAATTCAGTGCATGTCAGTAAATTAAACAGATGCATTCCACATTCTTAAGATGCTTACAATTCTAGTTGGTTGAGGGAGTATAAAATGCATGAAAATTTGCTAACATATAAGATGTAAATGACAAATGCAAGAAATGACAGAGAAGCTTACAATGAATAGGAAATAGATGCCTTAGGTGATATCTAGAGTAGGTATACAGTATGCCCAGCTTGGTGCTAGGCACTGGGGGCAGCAGAACAGATATGGACACATGACCCTTCTCCAGGAACTCATGATGTTGTTTACAAGAATCAGCAACAGATATTTGTCCCCTTGTCCTGACTCCTTAAAACCTCGTGGAAAGCCATTGAACAAAGCAAGCAGATTTAGTTGCTCAGAGTTCTTGGGTTCCCACCAAGCTTTGCCTCCAGCTCTGTGAATCCCAGGGCCTCTATTCCCCATGGTGGAGGGAAACTCTGGCCTTGTTGATCTCTGCCTCCTCCTGTCCTGTTGTATTGGTTACTTCTCTGTTTCAAGTCCCTGGTTACCTCTGGCAGCCCCCTGAGAAGTGACAGGAGCTGAGTCGCATCACTGGTAACCCTGGAGCAACAACCTCAAAGCTGTGAACAAATGACTTGCATATTTACGGCCACCCTGTGCAGGAGAAGCAGAAAATAGGAGCAGGGCTCTGGTGTCAGGCTGCTGGGGTTGAATCCTGGCTCTGCAGATGACCAGCGTGAACAAAGTCATGTAAACTCTCAATGTGTCAGATTCCTCATCTGTAAATAGGAATAATAATAGTGCTCCATCCATTTGTAAGGCTGAATAAGATAGTGCCTGTGAAAGTGTGTAGAACACTGCTTGTTAGCTATCATTATTTTTTATCACCCTTCATAGATTTAGAAATGGATAATACATTCACTTCACCTTCAACTGCCTGCCTCCAGGTCATTGCTTTGGCTTGCAGGATCCTAGTTCTCAATCATTGATCAAACCTAGGCCCTTGTTAGTGGAAGTGTGGAATCCTAACCTCTGGACTCTCCAGGTCATTTCTTTGCAATGTATGGGTTATAAACCACTGAAAGTGAATGTTGCTCAGTCATGTCCAACTCTTTGCAGCCCCATGGACTGTAGCCTGCCAGGTTTCTCTGTCCATGGAATTTTCCAGGCAAGAATACTGGAGTGGGTAGCTGTCACCTTCTTCCCAACCCAGAAATAGAACCCAGGTCTCCCACATTGCAAGCAGATTCTTTACCATCTAAGTGAAATCACTTTAATAGGTATTAAATTATGCATTTAAAATAAATATTATAGCTATATGCCAAAACACAGGTATGTAACAAAAAAGGAGACAGATAATAGAATATCATCTATTATTATTATTATTTTATTATTAATAAAATAAAATACTAGTGTATCACATGCAGTAAGGGTAAGTATTCTGTTGAACTAGGGGTTCAATTGTGTGTGTGCATCTGTGTATACCATGTTGCAATGTAAAATTTTTCTCTCATTGTGGGTCATGGTCAAGAAAATTTGAAACCACTGTTTTAGGTTAAATCACTATTGCTCATAATTTTACCTTTCCCACTTTTCAACACCCTTGCTCCTTCTGACCCCCAGGCACATACCACTTACCCTCTTCCTCACACACATATTCATCCCTTCCTTTCCCTTCCCTTCCTCCTTGGGATCCCAGAGACCTGCTCTTTCTCTCCACCCCTGTCCCCCCTAAGTGGTCTCCTTCCTCCGCTGTCAGACACCAGAAAAGTGCTCTGGGTACCAGACATGGACATGTGGAAGGCCGCAGTGTTGTCCCCAGATATCAGCGGTCCTGGGAGGGGGCGAAGGCAGTCAGGAGGTTTGGCTTAGGGAAGGACACCCTGGGAAGCAGGCTTTGGGTTCAGTTGATGGAGGGTAGTAAAGGTCTGGGTCTGGGTCACTTCTGAGGGAAAGACATTCCTGAGGGGGGAGTGGGCTTAACCTGAAGGGAGGCTGAAGAGGAAAGAAAGTCCTGGAAAGAATACCTGGAAGGGGAATCCCTGAAACGGGAGTCAAGGAGGAGCTGGAGAAGGGAAGTCCTGTGTGCAGCAGAGGAAGGCTGTGTCTCGGGGTGGGCAGAGGCCGAGTGTGCAAGGCCCACCAGCAGGAAGGGGTTTCCAGAGAGACCTGGAGACCACCTCGGGCCTTGCCGGGGGTGGGGGGAATCCTCCCCCCCCCCACTTTCCACTCCTCCTCTCCCTCCTCCCTCTTCTTCTCCCCTCCCCCCTCTGTCAAGTGAAGTAATAAATAACCCAGCTTGTTCAGGGTTAAGTCAACTTAGCTGCAGCCGTCAGGATTTTAGCACCCCCCCCACCCCCCGCCCATTGGCTTTCTTCATTCCAGCTCTGGGTCTGCTAGTGCTGTGGGATGCCCAGCTTGCATGAAAAAGCCTGCCGTCCAGGCTGGGCCCCTGCAGATGTCCAAGAGTCTCTTTAGCACAGCCCCCTCTCCCATCCCTCTTTTCCACCGAGGGTATCTGTCAGGTTGAGAGCAGAGAAAATTAACAGACCCACTCTCCCAGCTTGCCCAAATGTCAAGGCCAAGGGAAATGGCCTTGATCATCCAGAATCTCATCCTTGAAAGCATTCCAGTGGATCAATGTTGGGGTCCCAGACTGGACAGGCAGGACCAGGGGCTCTGGGAGGCGCTAGTTCTGACAGCTGATCCCCTCGCTTCGGTTTCCTCAAGAGGGCACATTTGAGAGGTCTCTCACTTTGCACTCACTTTGAACTTAGTCCTGATGGCCACCCATGCCACCTCCCCTCTGGGGGCTCTGCTTCGTCATCTGTGTGAGGTGGGGCTCCTGTCGAATGACCTCTAACACTCTTTATAGAAAAAAACTTCTGTTACAGGTGTT
The DNA here is from genome assembly GCF_019320065.1 of Cervus canadensis. Lineage (NCBI taxonomy): Eukaryota > Metazoa > Chordata > Mammalia > Artiodactyla > Cervidae > Cervus > Cervus canadensis. The sequence continues at coordinate 30,219,136 of NC_057409.1, read as the reverse complement.
ACCCAGGGTCGAGACAGGTAAGGGGAGTGATTGAAGCTGGGCACCCTACAACAGGGAGCAATGGGATGGGTCAAATAGGAGAACCCTGACTGTCTCGAGGGGCAGCTGCTCTTCCAAATCTGAGATTTAAAACACTGACACTTAATTTTAAACACTGACACCTAATTCCAGATTTTTCAGCCATCATTACAGGCCAAGCTTAATCATCTGCCAGTCTGACTCAGCCTGTGGGTACCAGTTATCTGCCACATCCAAATGGTTCTCAAACTTAAGCCTGCATCAGAATTACCCCAGGAGCTTGTTAAAACGTGGGTTACCAGGCCCCACCCCCAGAGTTTCCAATGCTGTTAAGTCTGGACTGGGGCCTGAGGAACTGCCTTTCTAATAGGCTCCCGGGTGATGTTGCTGCGGGGAACATACCCTGATCCAGGGAACATACCCTGAGAACCACTGCTCTACTCTATGGGCTTCCCTGGTGGCTCAGATGGTAAAGAATCTGCCTACAACACAGGAGACCTGGGTTCAACCCCTGGGTGGGGAAGATTCCCTGGAGAAGAGAATGGCAACCCACTGCAGAATTCTTGCCTGAAGAATCCCATGGACAGAGGAGCCTGGTGGGCAACAGTCCATGGGGTCACAAAGAGTCAGACATGACTGAGTGAGCCCTACTCTATAGGAAGATGACCACTAGCCCATGTAATTCTTTACATGATGCCAAAGCAGCTTCTCAGGAGGCACTGGCAATATTCGAATTCCCTGATTTGACAAGTAGAGTGAGGAGGATGACAGTGATAATCACAGGGATGTATCAGATAGTGGCTAACTTCCTAAAATGCATACTACAAATAGCAAGTATTTTACATGCATTATGGCTGTTAGTCTTCAAAGGCCTCAGAGGTTGGCATTATAAACAGTCCCTAATTACAGGTGAAAATAGCTAATATGTAGTGGATTTGAAGCCAGACTGAGACATCAGAGGTCACCTTCCCCCAACAAAGACTCACACTTTTCTTACACACCCCATCACATAGTCAAGTCCTCTAGATCAGTGGTCCCCAACCAGGGACTGGTTTTGTGGAAGACAATTTTTTTCATGGATGTTGGGGGGTTAATTTCAGAATGATTCCAGTACATTACATTTACTGTGTGCTTGATTTCTATTATTATTACATTATGATATATACTGAAATAATTATACAACTCACCATAATGCAGAATCAGTGGGAGCCCTGAGCTTGTTTTCCTGCAACCAGAGCAGCTGTAAATACAAATGAAGCTTTGCTCACTTGCCCACCACTCTAACCCTCTAGCTGTGATGCCCAGTTCCTAACAGGCCATGGACTGGTACTGCTCCGTGGCCTTGGGGTTGGGAACCCCTGTTCGAGCTCATACCTTTCATGAGTAGATCTCCGTAAGTCAAAGCAAACTATGTATTGGTTAATCACTCATTCACTCAATGAATGTTTGTGTTTAAAATATAACTGCAAGTCAAGGTATATGAAGTAAACACAGCAAGCAAGGTAAAAGCAAAGGTAGTGATGGGGGGAGGCGGGCAGGGCTATTTTGAGACACAGCAGTCAGGGAAGGTCTCTCCAAGGAGGTGACATTTGCACAGAGGCCAAGTGAAAGGAGGAAGAGGAAAACAGGGCAGCAAGCACAAAGGTCCTGGGGTAGAAACAAGTGTGGCACATCCTAGGACCAGCAAGAAGACCCGTGTGGCTAAGAGCGAGCACAGAAGAGGCTGGAGAACAAAGCAGGCATCCTCAAGTCCACACCAGCGAATCTGCCTTTTATTCCAAGTGAGATGGGGGAGCCGTGGGAGGGTTTTGAGTCAGAAAGTGATCAGCTCTGATTAGGTTTGGGCCAGAATCCCCCTACTCACAGGGAGGCTAGAGTGGAAAACACAGAGCTGATGTCTAAATGACAAGCTCCTCAGAGATGCCTGAGCTGTGAGCTGTTGCAGCCTGTCTCAGCCTCGGTGGGCAGGGGAGAGAAACAGAGGGAAAGAAATGGTTGCCAGATGCAAAATTAACGCTATCTGGTTGTGGAGTTCTCTAGTGATCCAGTGATTAGGACTTGGTGCTTTCACTGCAGTGGCCCAGGTTCAATCCTGGGTCAGGAACTAAGATCCCACAAGTCACACAATGTGGACAAAAGGGGGAAAAAAGCTGTCTGATAAATGAGGGCATGGGTCCCCATCAGGGGGGACAGAAAGATGGTAGGGCCCCTTCTAAGGGCACCAGCAACTCAGGTCTCCTGACTCCGGATCTCAGTACCTGGTACTTGACCTTGTCGGGGACAAGAGGTATCTGTGTGAGGCTCAGATCTGCAGAAAGGCAACTCCAGTCCTCGGACTCGTCTCCTCTTAAGCCTGTCTTAAGCGCTCAAAATTTCCCATTATGAAGATGGGAAATATTTGAAAGCTGGATTTTGGTGAAGGCTGCATTAACTGTATAGATTTACTAAAAGTCATGGAATTTACTAGGGCGTGAACATAATGGTATGTAAATCCTACTTCAATAAGGTTGCTTAAAAAAGAAAAAATCTTAGCTCACAAGGGAATCATCCTTTGACCTTGAACAGTTTATCTGTCACTAAAGAGCCCACAAAATATACACGGTAACATCCATTGAATGCAATAACAACCATGGCAATCGATACTTTTGAAGAACACTTGAAAATATAGATATAAAACTATGTATGTAATTTCAATCATATTATATGTATTTGTGTGTGTGTATTTATGAGAGAGAAAACCCAGACATTAATTCTTGGTACTGGCATTGTTTTATTCCTCTTTTTTTTTGTTTCCAGCTTTTGATTTTCCAAGTTTTCTACAATGAATGTTAATAGCAAAGATGCCCTACTAATCAGGAGAATGCAAATAAAATCCGTATAAAATTGAGTTAGAAAAAAAGGCCAGAAAATAGGTCACATGCACTTACTGCCACGCACATTGTCTGTATGTAATATCAGCAGAGGCAGAGACAAAGTAGGAAGGAAATGAGTTATGTTAACAGAATCACAGGTGATTTCAACATTTTTCTCTTTGCCTATCTACACTGTCTCATTTTTCCACCATGAACATGTATTATTTGCCTAGAGAAAAGGAGGCATACAATCTTCTAAACCATTGGCACTCTGGTTTAAAGATTACTTTCTGCTTTTTCATGGACTATTTCATTCTTCTTTTTCCACTGTGAAGATTTAATTTAGTTCAAAAATTTCACAACTATTTATGGAACGCTTATTCTGTGCCAAGCACTGTACTAGGCACGGCAGGAAATGGAAAGATTATTAAAGGAAGATCGGGTCTCTTTTCCCAAGTAGGTCATCGGACCAGTCAGGGAGGCAGATACGGATGCAAAGAACGGTGCCGCTGCTCCACATGGTCACAGGGCACAGAGGTAGAAATATAAGGTGCAAGGAGAGTTCAGCTTATTAGTCAGCAAAACTGCCTTTTTTTTTTCTTCCTTAAAGGAAATTCTTTTCTTATTGCAAACACTTAGACAGAAGTAATCTCTCTTGCCTTACTAGCTTGCCAAGTACAGATCTCTGATGGCCTGAGCTATGCGAGTAGGTGGGACATTTTTGTTAGGAGCTAATTGGGCATCAGCTGTGTGGGGTGAGGTGGGGTTTCGTGTTTCATCCTCCTCACTCCGTGATGTACTTCATGAGGGACAGGAAGAATAATATAGCTGCTAGAAGACCAGGCTCTATAGTCAGGCTGCCTGGATTCTCCTTTGGCTTCTTTTGCTCCAGTTACAGAACCTCCAGCAAGTTTCTTAACCTCTTTGTACCTCAGTCTTTTCCTCTGTAAAATGGGCATAATAACAGTACTTATCTCATGGGGGTCTGTGGCAAACACCAAACACCTCATCAGGCACTCAGAATTAGAACTGGACACAAGGAACATACTCTAGGACTTCCCTGGAGGTCCAGTGATTAAGGATCCACCTGCCAATGCAGGGGACATGGGTTCAATCCCTGGTCAGGCAAGATTCCACATGCTGGGGAGCAGCTAAGCCCATGAGCCATGCACTGCAACTTCTGAAGCCTGAGCCCCTATAGCCTGTGCTCCATAACAAGAGAAATTACCGCGATGAGAAGCCCGTGTACTGCAGCTAGAGAGTAGTCCCCGTTCTCTGCAACTAGAGAAAGCCTGTCTGTAACAATGAAGACCCAGCGCAGAAAAAAGTGAATAAGTAAAATAAAAAACACACTCTAGGATTTTATTATTTTATATTTATCCACCACGTAAATACTCATCTTACTTGGTATTACCTTTTTCATGCACTGCTTCAAGTGTTTTCTACCTTAAGACTGAATTTATGACAATGATTCGGCAAACATTTTTGATCCTCTGCTGTGTACTGAATTCTGTCCCCTGTGCGGGGAAAACAAGGAGGAACAGACAGGACCCCACCCTGGGGCTGCTCGCAGATTAGCGCAGGAGAGAGATACAAACACGAATAACAGGACACGACTCATAATTAGTAACAGTAGTTGCCTAAAATGTCTTGAAGCCCCAGAAAACATTTTTGCCTCTCTCTCTCTAATAGTTAAAATGTGGTTCCCATTATCATGTTTATAGTGTTTGCTTGTGAAGGGAAGAAGGAAAGGAAAGTTCCTTGGATGTCTGGTGTGCCGGACGTGGTGGGATTGCCTGTGACAGCAGGAGGCTCACCGTGTACCTGTCCCATGCCGAGATCCGCATAAGTTTATTCTCATTTAATCCTATGAAAAGAGTATGGTGATCATCCTCATTTTCACATGGGGAAGTCAAGGTCTTTAGCTCAGAGGTCAAGAAACTCCCCTAGGTTATGTTGCCAAGAAATGGCAGAGTAGGGATTCGAAATCAAGTCTGTGCTCTCCCCACACTGCTGTATCGCCTCCCAATATGATACGCTAGACGGCAACCCACTCCAGGATTCTTGTCTGGAGAGTCGTCATGGACTGAGGAGCCGGGCGGGCTACAGTCTATAGGATTGCAGAGGGTCGGATACGACTGAAGTGACTTAGCATGCACACATCATCTCATCTAATTCTCGAAGCAGCTCTTTGAGGGAGAAGCTATTATGCCTGTTTTTATACAGGAAGAAACTGATGCTCCAAAAAATTAAATGTTTTGCCCAAAGTGAAAGAGTTAGTAAGCAGCAGACCCAGGTGTCTCCGAAGCTGTGGTCTTTTCCTGGTTACTATGAAGTCTCCCATCTCCTCCCATGTGGATTGAAGTTGAATTTCCACCCAGGCCTGCAAGAGCACACTTAGCTCTCTGTGGCGAGCTGGGGGAGGGGTGTGTTGGGGACGTGACTTCTCATCCTGACTCTGTCCATTACCAGCACCGTGGCCCAGGACAGATTGCCTTCCCTCTTGAAGCCTTCATGCCCTCATCTGTCAAAAGATACTGTAAGGTTCATACTTCCTAGGAGTCTCCAGAGGAATGTAACAGAAAATAAGCTTAGACCAGACTCTGTTGGCGTAGACCTAGGATGGGAGCCTGGGGTGATGCCCAAGGAGTGAAGACGGGAGAGACTCTGAAGATAAACAACTCCATCCTTGTGCAGGGAAGGGGTCTCCATCCTGCCATCTGTCAGAGAGGGAAGTGCAGCCTGGCAAGCACACAACTTCATCAGGACTAACAGATGTTCTAGTTCATCTCTGTCAACATCAACAAACACACACGAATACCGTACATCAGGCTCCAGGGTTATGCACAGTCCTTGCCTCATTGGAGAAACAAGGAGAAAGAAAGAAAGAGAGAGAGAGAGAGAGAAAGATGGAAGGAGAGAAGGAAGGAAAGAAGAGTTTAGAGGAGGCAGCAGGGCTGAAAGAAAATAGGAAAGATTTTATAATGAAGATGAGAGGGCCCTGATGAGGACTTGAGGAATGGCTAACATGAAAAAGAAGAGGAAATAAGTGCATCTTGGACTGAGGGAATTCCAGAAGCCAAGAATGGACAAAAATGGACGCGTTTTGAATCTAATTACACCAGTTGCCTATAGTGGATAAACTGCAAGATTAGATGGAAAACTGGAGGCTAGTTGTGGAGGACTTGAAATGCAAGGATTAGAAAACTGTTTTTACCCATTTATCCTTTTAAAGAATTTTTAGCAGGAGAATATTACCTGGAGCCAAGTATGGCAAACAGATTAAAGTCCAGAAAAGATGAGCAGTCAAGAAAAATATGATAAGAACAAGCAAAGATCAATGGATTTGGATAACAAGGCACCATGGATAACCCTGCCATAGTGCTCCCAGAGTACCTAGCTGGAAGCCAGGTCACAAAGGAGGGAGAAGGGGGTAGCTAGTGCTAAGTGAAGATGAAGAGTATTACAGTTCTAGTGAGAATCTTCTGAGTAAAGCCTAGGTCGATAGGTTATGGGACAGATTCAAGGAAAGCTGTGTCTTTCTGTTTGTTTTTTTTCAAACAGGTTAAAGACAGAAAGGAAGAGGTTAACAGAGAGAAGGAAGAAAGGTGCTAGAAGAAGGGGCAGAGTGATGGAAGGACTACTACAAGGTAGAAAGGACTCCCAAGAAAAGGTAGACGGGGAACTTCCCTGGTGGTCAAGTGGCTAAGACGCCACACTCCCAGTGCAGACAGCCTGGGTTCGATCACTGGTCAGGGAAGCAGATGCCACATGCTGCGACTAAGACCAGGTGCAATCAAGTAAAGATTAAAAATAAAAATAGTAGACAGGAGTTGCCAACTTTTCCTCACCCTTCCCTCCCAAGTTAAGCTATGTGGATATATTTGTCAGTTTAAAGGTTTGGATACAGAGGTGAGGAAATGAGGTTACAGAGCTCTTCACAGAAACTCAATTCAGTTCAGTTCAGTCGCTCAGTCATGTCCGACTCTTTGCAGTCCCATGGACTGCAGCACACCAGGCTTCCCTGTCCATCACCAACTCCCAGAACTTGCTCAAACTCATGTCCATGGAGTCAATGATGCCATCCAACCATCTCATCCTCTGCCGTCCCCTTCTCCTCCCGCCTCCAATCTTTCCCAGCATCAGGGTCTTTTCCAGTGAGTCAGTTCTTCGTATCGGGTGGCCAAAGTATTGGAGCTTCAGCTTCAGCATCAGTCCTCAGAAACTCAGCTGGTCTCAAACATTCTGCACACAATAGGAGATAAGGTCATCAGCTGTGAGGGAGAGAAATGAAGGGAGATGGGGTTTTTTGGCAGGTGGGGGTTGTGCTGGGTCTTCATAGCTGCACTTGGACTTTCTCTAGTTGTGGCGAGCAGGGGCCACTCTTCATTGCAGCGTGAGGGCATCGCACTGTGGTGTCGTCTCTTGTTGCTAAGCAGGGGCTCCAGGTGCGCAGCTTCAGTACTTATGGCACATGAGGTCAGGAATTGTGGCACATGAGGTCAGGAGTTGTGATGCACAGGCTCAGTTGCCCCATGGCATGTGGAATCCTCCTGGACCAGGGATGGAACCCATGTCCCTCACATTGGCAAGTGGATTCCTAGCCACTGGACCACCAAGGAAGTCCCAAGAGATGGTGTTTTGGTTTGGGTATCCCCAGAAGCAAACTCTGAGACAGGGATTTGAGAGAAATAGTCCATTTAGTAGTTGATTTCCAGGAAGCAGCAGAAAGGGAGCAGGTAAGTGACACAGAGACGGGAAGGTAACCAGGAGTGGGTGTGCATGCTCAGGGTGGTGACCTCGGTGGGCGCTTCATCCAGCGGAGAAGACTGGAAATCAGCAGAGAACAGAGTTATCCTGCAAGAGAGGTGAGGGAGCCAGGGAATTTGTCTCCCAGCTCCCATCAGTCACTGCTTTTGGGCTGACACACGAGTGGACAGTGTTTCACATCCCGGCAGAGAGGGCACTGCAGGCCCTGGCAGCCAGGTGCAGGCAGTTGGAAGAACGTCTGCAAAGGATGCCAGCTGAGAAGATGCGAAACCAAGAACATCTGCTAGAGACGGGAACTAGGGGTAAGGAAAAATGTTGGGGATAGACAACAGATGGGGCGCATGGTAGCGGTTCTTCGGAGATACATAAAGGGAGTTCTCAGCAACAGTAAGAGTCAGTTCAGATTAAAAGATGTGACTCCATTAATGCTCTTATGAAAGACAACTTGAGACCCAATCAGATTCCAGAAACACTTCACCATCTGAGAGATGAGAACAGGGAACGCAGATGGTCAGGATGAACTATGGCAAGCACAGACAGAAAAGGGCACAGGAAAAAACAAGGGGGATGAAAATCGACCTAGTGCTGGAGCTCCAGAGATGGGCTGATTGTGGCAACATCTAGACATGATGCAGGGATGCAGGAGGAAAAGCCTCCAGGGGCCTGAAGAACCGGAAATGGGAAAGGATTGGTTGGCTCTGCCCTCATTCAACTGATGGAGGAACTGAGAGGAACAGAGAGGGGAAGTGACTTGGACGACCTGGCCCAGCTGGTGAATTTCAGTGCCAGAATGACAGCCCCACCCCTGCCTGGGGCTGCTTTGTTTTGGGACGGATCCCAAGGATTATTAACGGTTGAATCAGCAGATGGAGGGAAGCAGGAAGGTAAAGAGCGTGTAAGCAGAGCATGGCCGGAGCTGGAGCAGCTGCCTGGTCAGTGACAGTGGGGCAGAGTTACGGGTTTAAGGAGATGAAGGAGGAGTGGCTTTGCCATCCAGGCAGCCCAGGCTCCAGAATGCTGGGACAGGAGGGTGGGGGCAGTCTGATGGGAAATGGATTTTGTGGATGTATCCTGTAGGTGTGTTTCCAAAGAAAGCCATGTTTTCTCAGATTTGGGGGAAGTATTGGTGAAGATTACAGAGAATGAGCCGAAGCCCACTGCCTGCTTCTAACAAACCACTCTATCATGCATGTGTCATGCATGTGTGTATGTGTGTATGCTCAGTCACTCAGTTGTGTCCAAATCTTTGCGACCCCATGGACTGTAGCCCGCCAGGCTCTTCTATCCATGGAATTTTCCAGGCAAGAATACTGGAATGAATTGCCGTTTCCTACTCCAGAGGATCTTCCCAACCCAGGGATCAAACCCATGTCTCCTGCATCTCCGTCATTGGCAGGCGGATTCTTTACCACTGTGCCCCCTGGGGTGCTGTCATAGATCAAAATAATAGATGGATCATCGATATGGATGTCATGGAGATGTTGGGTAGAGAAAATGTTTGCTTTTGGCAATTTAGCCCTAAGGAATGAACAATTTGTTTGGTTTTGCTTTTGAGAATAAGCCTAAAGCCATAAGTCTTAAAAGCTGACCTGCTCAGGACCCCAGAAGCCCACATGCCTTTTCTACAACTTCTTGTGCAATAAAGACATGACAAGAAGATGCAAGTCTTACTCTCTAATATGTTTGTCCCTTGCTTGGGATTGGGGGAGGGTTCAGGATGGGGCAAACTGAGAAATTACCCACGTGGTATCACACGACAGCCATGATTAGAAAGGGTACCTCCATTAGGTCTGTGGGCTGCGGGCGGAGAGTCTCAGTCCCAGTCCCACCCTGTCGGTCTCCTGCTTAAGGCCTCTGTGGTTTTAGGTGTGTGAGCAAGCTGCTAACCCAACTTTAAAGGCTGCTGAAACTTATTGTCTGAGATCTTCAGGGGCCACATTTCGTATTGGAAGGCACGACTGGAGGTGATTGGCAGTGGTCTGCATCAGCAATGGCCTCTGAAGTGAACAGTTGCAAAACAGGAAGAGTCTTCTAACAGAAGTGGGGGGCATGCACTGGATTGATGCTGGGATGTGATGAGGGTGCCAAGGTGGGAAAGGTGGATGAGACCTGCTTCAAGAGAAGAGGTATTTAATATGGGCAGTTGGTTTTCAACACGTGTTCTAAGATCATTCAAGGAGGAAAGAATAGTCTTTTCAACAAATGCTGCTGGGGAAACTGGACATCCACATGTAAAAGAATGAAGTGGGATCCTGACTTTACACCATATACAAAAATTAACTCAAAATGAATAAAAGATCTAAGAGTAATAGCTAAACCTGTAAATCTCTTAGAAGAAAATATAGGGGGAAATCTACATAACACTGGATTTGGTGGTGGTTTCTTGGATATGACACTAAAAACACGGAAAACAAAAGAATAACTAGATAAATTGGATTTCATCAAAATTAAAACCTTTTGTGCATCCAGAGAGTGAAAGGGCAACCCACAGAATGGGAGAAAATATTTGCAAATCACCATATCTGGTAAGGGATTGTTCTCTACTTTTTTTAAAGAACCTCAGCAACTCAACAAAAACAACTCAATTAAAAATAGACAGAGATCTTGGAAGCTCTCTTTCATCATAGGAAAAAAAAAAACAATTTTTGTAACTATGATGGTGACAGATGTTAACCAGACTTACTGTTGTGAGCATTTCTTAATATATAAAAATATTGAATCATTGATATACAGCTGAAAATAATGTAATATTATAAGTCAGTTATTCCTCCATTAATAAAGGAAAGAAGTCGGCAAAATGGTTAATTCTTTTTTATTTAAAAATCTTTATTTTTATTTTCAACTATGCTAGTCTTTGCTGTGTGGGCTTTTCTCTAGTTGTGGCGAGCAAGAGCTACTCTCTAGTTGCAGTGCGCAGGCTTCTCATTGCGGCGGCCTCTCGTTGCAGAGCATAGGCTCTAGAGCATGGGTTCAAGTAGCTGTGGTACGGGGACTTCGTTTCTCTGCGGCATGTGGGATCTTCCTGGGCCAGGGATTGAACCCATGTCTCCTGAATTGGCAGGTGGATTTTTAACCACTGGGCCACCAGGGAAGCCCCCAAAATGGTGAGTTTTGTGTTATATGTATTTTACCACAATAAACAACAACTCAGAAAAGGCGTTTCGTTGGTGGCAGCTGAATCATAACACAGAATTGAGAACACAGAGGAGCCATAAGCTAGCTAGCAGTCCTTCCCTCTTAGGAGAGCAAGTTTGGTCTTTAGGAGAAGCGCCTCTGAGATGTTTGTTTGGGGTTAGCTGTAGTGGAGATGAACCTGGGCATGCTTGGGAAAGGGTACCCGACACAGGAGAGTTTTTACTTAGAAAAGAAGAAAAATCAAAACCTCAAGCTGGTATAATGGAAGGGGTTCAAGAGGTGGAAGGACCACGTTAGGGAGCAGTGAAGAGCTGAGAGGCATAAGGTTGACGTGGGGAGGAGCTGGCATGGAGGATGTTACCAAGAGATGCTTCTTTTTAAGCAAATAGCCCCCAGGCTGGAAGAAGCCCGTGGCAGCTCCCACAGGACAGCACCTGTCTCACATGGACCGATGCTGTCCTACCTTGCAGGACTTCCCGTCCCTCCCCATCTGCCTGTGATCTACCTCCAGAGGACACAACCAGGGTTCTAACTTGGCTCCTCGTGTTCCCAGCTCTGGCTTTGGAAGTCGCCCAGAGCAAGGGGTGGAATTAAGGAGAGAGTTTGCTGTTCTGTGTTCCCCCAGAGTCACGATAAACTCCTCTGGCCAGGGCTTCAACGTATTTTGAGCCTTGGGATTTAGGGTGAAAGTTAAGTTAGGAGAAAGAAGCTTTTGTCCTTAAGGACTTTGCAGCTTGAGGAGAGAGTGTCATATTTTACAGCCGTGACAAATTGGGGAAAAAAGCAGGGGGCTTTTCAAAGATGGGGTTAATTTACACACTAAGCTGAAAACTGAGATGCGTCTCAGGAAAATGAAAAAGAAAAAAAAATGAGGAAAGCCAGCTGTGGCCTAGACAGAAGTCAAGTTAATCTCTGGAACCTGCTTTGGCTTGACAAAAATTGAACTGCAGTGGGCTCCACCTCAGTGGAGGTAAAAGCAGATGGGGAGAGTTTCTTCTCTTTCTGTTGTGGGGACATAAAAGTCCTGCTAATCAGTGAGCTTCCCCCAGACAGAAGCATCCTGTTCCATCCTCTGGGGATCTCCGAGATGTCCGGCCCTCAGCAGGGTCTCACCCACTGTGAGTAGAATGAATGATGGGGTCAGTAAAAGAATAAGCTCAAAGAATGACTGAAGAAGCCACATTCCTGCCCACGCTTCACTGATAATGGTCGTAAAAGGAGGGACAAAGTGGGCTGGATTGTTATAGTATTTTGACTTTAACTTTGTGCAAACGCTTTCTGTTTAGCTGGGATAATGGGAGGACTTGGATTGGTAATAAACAAATAAATGAGCAGAGAATGCTGTCTTACATTTGAAGTGATTTACAGTGTACAAGGCTATTACGCACACATTTTTTCCATAGAGCCTGTTAACCACCTTGGGCACAGGCATGACAAAGAATACTTTCTCCTTTGACGAAACTGCAATTTAAACCCCTTCAATAACTGCAATCACAGAGCTGAGATGGCAGAGGACAGATGTAAACCCAGAGCTGACTCTCAAGGCTCCTTCTGACCTGGGGTCCTTGCTTCCAGGGGACTTATGCTCTGGAAAAATCATTCCACCACGTGTTCAGCCTGGTGGATTCCTCAGAGAGCCTTCTTTTGCAGTCCAGGTGTTGTTGGGTAACATTTGGTCTTGTTTTGTGCGGGTTGTTAATTTGTTACAAATTGTGCAATTAAATGATGAAATGTGTAACTCAATTAAATGATGAAATGTGTAACTCGGGCACTCCCGTCTTCTCCCACACAGAAAACCATCCGTTTATCACATCTCTCCTGAACATCAGAAATGCCTGTTTTCATTTTTCCCCTTCCTGTGGCTGCCCTCCTCCCCACTGTATGCGTCACTTCTCTGCATGTCTCCCCTGACGCTGGTCTTCCTTTCAAACTGAAGCATTTTGCCATGATGCCCTTTGCTGTCTCACTTCAAATGTCTGCCCCCCTCCTCCCTCTTTACTTTTCCCCAAGGCCCTGGACTTGCTTTCTTTGGAGGCAGTGCCTACCCACTCTTTCTTTCCACAGCTTTGGCCAGCTGGCCCCAGAAATCAATCAGTGGCCCATCAGAGACCAGGCTAGCAGCTGTCACTCCCACCATGGAATTTAGGTAAGATCCCCAGAGACCTGTTAGTGCACACAGTTCATGAGTCAGCTGTGCTGCACGGAATGCTCCCATTTCCTGCCGGTTCCCCGGAGCCTGGTCCCTGTCTTTATCTGCTAAGCCATCAATTTCTACTCCAAGAGTATGAACGTTCTTTGTTTTCTTTCCTTTTATTTTCTTTTTAATTTAAAGAACTCACTGCGTGATTTCCCACGAAGCGTTTATGGCCTCCACACACTGCCATCTTCTCCACTCTGCCCTTTAACAGCTCTCTCTTGCCCCTTTTTAAAGTTTTCCTTCTCAGTCTCATTTGGAACTCTAACATTTCAGCCAGCTGCCCACACCCTTGTGCGTGCTAAGTCACTTCATTCATTTCCGACTCTGTGCGATCCTATGGACTGTAGCCCATCAGGCTCCACTGTGCATCAGATTTTCCAGGCAAGAATACTGGAGTGGATTGCCATGCCCTCCTCCAGGGGATCCTCCCAACCCAGGGATCGAACCTGCGTCTCATGTCTGCTGCATTGGCAGGCGGGTTCTTTACCACTTGTGCCGCCACCTGAGAAGCCTTAAGATCTTAGGTGATGAGCTCCTTACTGCCTAGTTTGGAGGCTGGAGGAAGCCTCAGAGAACATTCAGTTCAGAAATTCCTAACCCAGAGTCCTTGTGGGCCATCCACAGGGTCCTTAGGAAGCTGTGATGCTCTGAAGTTTCATGCAAAATGTCCAGGGTCTGGGCACTTCTCTGGGGAGAGAGTCCATAGATTTCCGCACTATCCTCAGAGATGGGATGATGGCTCAGGCCCCGCTCCCAGTCCAGCCTCCTCATTTTACAGACGCATACACAGAGGGCCCTCGTGAGTTAATGCCTATGAGACAGGAGTCGGGTTTGGGGCCCCTCTTGTCTCTGCTCTGCCGCATCTGTGTGGACTCAGCTGCCCCTTGCCACGCCAGGCTCAGTCACTCAGTTCAGTTCAGTCGTTCAGTCGTGTCCTATTCTTTGCGACCCCATGGACCACAGCACGCCAGGCCTCCCTGTCCATCACCAACTCCTGGAGTCCACCCAAACCCACGTCCATTGAGTCAGTGATGCCATCCAACCATCTCATCCTCTGTCGTCCCCTTCTCCTCCTGCCCTCAATCTTTCTCAGCATCAGGGTCTTTTCCAATGAGTCAGCTCTTCACATCAGGTAGCCAAATATTGGAGTTTCAGCTTCAACATCAGTCCTTCCAGTGAACACCCAGGACTGATCTCCTTTAGGATGGACTGGTTGGATCTCCTTGCAGTCCAAGGGACTCCCAAGAGTCTTCTCCAACAACACGGTTCAAAAGCATCAGTTCTTTGGTGCTCAGCTTTCTTTATAGTCCAACTCTCACATCCATACATGATCACTGGAAAAACCATTGCCTTGACTAGATGGACCTTTGTTGACAAAGTAATGTCTCTGCTTTTTAATATGCTGTCTAATTTGGTCATAACTTTCCTTCCAAGGAGTAAGCGTCTTTTAATTTCATGGCTACAATCACCATCTGCAGTGATTTTGGAGCCCAAAAAAATAAAGTCAGCCACTGTTTCCACTGTTTCACCATCTATTTGCCACTCAGTCGTGTCCAACTCTTTGCGACCCCATGGACTGCAGCCTGCCAGACTCCTCTGTCCCTGGGGATTCTCCAGGCAAGAATACTGGTTGCCACGCCCTCCTCACCTGCCCTTGAGGCTTCCCAAACACTATTTCTCCCTCCTAGATTTTCTTCTTGGGTTTTACTTTTCTGCATGGGCACACACTCACATGTGTGTACTCCCTTGTCCTTATTCAGTACTCAAGGCTGGCTATTTAATTTGTGGGACCCAGAGGAAAATGAAGAATGGGTCCTGGCAGGGAGTGGGGATGTCTATCTCCCCTTCCTTTGGGCCAGCTGTCCCAGAGATTTTGACCTTGGCATCAGGGTACCCTGGGTTATGAAGGCAGGGTGGGCAAGAAGCCCATGGTCAGGTGTGCACTGAACAGATCGAGGCATCACAAACCAGGGAGGGTCACCACCCCTCCCCACATGTGAGAGCCCGTGGGCACAGGCTTGCCAGACTCTGACTGCCCCTGCGCCGGTACCCAGGCCAGCGTGGATCAACAGCGGAGCTTGGCCATCCCACACGCAGGGGTGAGGGTAGGGTGGGGAGGCTAGAAGGGCCCCAGAGCCAGGACTTGGAGAAAGGGAGACAGTCCCTCTCACCCAAGGGAGGCGGGGAGGCTAACCCCGTGTGAGCAGAGGCTCCAGGCCTCCTGTGCCTGCTGTGCTGTCCCACTGGCCTTCGTTCCCAAGATAAAAGTGTTAGGAATCTCCAGAAGACAGCAGCAAAGTCTCAAACCAAGTGTGGGTCCTTCTGCACCAGCCACAAGTCCAAGAAACACCTGGACAGCCTTTCATAGGTTCCAAAACACATTCACGTCCTTGCCTGTATTCCAACCTTTCAATAGCCCTTTGCATTCATCAGATTCAGTGTCTTTAAGCCCCATTTTAGCCAAGACAAGACTCTAAGGTAGTAGACAGAGCTTAACATGAGTGTTGGTGTCAGTTCAACTTCATCCCTCTGGGTCTTAGTTTCCTAATTTGCAAAGGGAGCTTATCACCCCTTCTTCAGGTTTGTTGTAGGACTGCAACAGTTACTGTAGAAAATGCATTCCATCATGCCAGACATGGCCATTGCACCTAAAGTGGAAATATCAGTGTGCCTGTGGACCTATCTGACTTTTCCCCAAACCCTCTTCATGAACAGTCTTCACTAATTTTCAGTATATACAAGCCATCCGTACTGTTTTGGCATAACAATTTTATTTAAATCTGTCTGCATCTTTACACTTTATTTTATGGGCTAACTTTATTCTGGTGTCATAAGTGAAAGACCAGATAACACTCGCGTTAAATAGAAGGCAATCATAAAAATAAATTTATGGAAAATGATGATGGTTTGAGAATTTCACCTGATAATTTGCCTGCTGAAAACTTAGAGCCCATATTTTTTCTTTGTTCAAAAAAGGAAATTAGCCAGTGTTAAAGCTTTAGCCCCACCCACCGACTTCTCTTTGATCTTATCTACAAGGCATAATTTTGTCACTGTTCCATTCAGTGGTATTAGGTGCCCTGCACATGATAGAAAGAGGTGGAGCCAAGGTTCACCAGACATGTAGCGTGATTGCAAAAGATGAAAAACCCACAAAACCAATTCCAAATGTTTTTTATGGACACATGGATTGAAAGAATTCACATCACATTAGTAGTGATTGCCTCTGAGGAGGGAGAGGAAAGGAAAAGGTTGTGGTCAAAAGATCTTTAACTGTATTTGTAATGTTTTCATTATTTTATCAAAAACCCTTGAAATAAACAGGAAAATACTTTTATGGTTGCTAATTCTGCATAATGAGAGCATGCATATTTAGTAATCTTCAGGCTATTATGTATTTTTAAAATTCTTCTAAAATTTAAAAGGAAAAACAGAGAGGAAAAAAAAAATATTTGATCGGGCAAAATGCTCCCAGATAAGGTTGCTGGGAAGGATTGAAACTTCTTTGTTAAGTAAGGGACTGCCATAATAAAATAGCCACATACCAGGTGACTTACACAACAGAAATTAGGTTTCTCACACACAGTCCTCGAGGCTGGAGGTCTAAAATCAAAGTGCTGGCAGGTTTGGTTTCCTCTGAGGTCTCTCTCCTTGAGAGATGGCTTGAAGATGACTGCCTTCTCATGTGTCTCCATATGGCCTTCACTCGATGCATGCCTGAGTTCTCTTCTTCTTTTAATGATACCAGGCAGTTAGAATTAGGGTTCACTCTAATGACCTCATTTTACCTTGCATGTTAGTTGCTCAGTCGTGTCTGACTCTTTGCGACTCCATGGATTGTAGTCCATCAGGCTCTTCTGTCCATGGGATTTCTCAAGCAAGAATACTGGAGTGGGTTGCTGTTTCCTTCTCCAGGGGATTTTCCTGACCCAGGGATCAAACTCTGGACGCCTGCATTGCAGGCAGATTCCCTACTGTCTGAACCATCAAGGAAGCCCTCATTTGACCTTAACTACCTCTTTCAAGACTCTCTCCAAATGGAGTCAAATTCTGGGTACTGGGGGTTCTGACTTCAACACATGAATTTGGAGGATATAGTTCAGCCCATATCAGGCTGAATACCTGATATGTTATTCTTACCTTAACTAATGACCCATACCAATCTACCATACCATACAAGAGTCTCTAGTCCCTCTCTTCATGGACTGCTGCCCTCTCTGCCTCTTTCCAACGTCCTGGACATCCAGCCTGGGTTTCCTGACAGCTTGTACCTTCTTTTTTTTTTAAATTGAGGTATTGCTGATGTACAATATTATGTCAGTTTCAGGTGTACAATAAAGTGATTCCCAATTTTTAAAAGTTATGTTCCATTTATAGTTATTATAAAATACTGGCTATGCCTGCACCCAGGATGAGCCTTCTTGGCATTGACTCCTGCTTTCTGCAGGCAGCCTACTGAGGACCACCTGTCCTCCTCACCCTAGCTCATCCCCTTTGAATCCATACCCATCTTTGGATTTTCCACTCAGGAACCCACTGGTACAGCGTCCCAGACTGAAACTCTACTGCTTCACCCAGCTCAAATGAACTATTCATGGACAATACACACAAGACATTTTCTCCATCTCAGCTCTAGGCACTGAATGCCCACACCCCTCTGTCCTGTCTGCCTTCTAGAAACGTGTCTGCAGTATGTTTGTGGCATTCTCTTGCCCATCCCCCTCTCTGTAGTTATCATTATCAAGTCACAGATGGTATCCAATCAAGAAAACCTCTCTAAACACTTAGCTAGAGGGAATTTAACATAAGGAATTGTTTACCCAGGGGTTGAGAGAGAGCTGAGGAACCAGGCAGGGATGTGACCGTGTAGCCCATGTGAGTAAGGGTGACATTCTAGCGATGGTAGAGCAGCAAATAGAAAGCATTGTGTCCACTGCTCCGTGAAGCGCACTGGCTCTGAACTATGTGAGCCCAGGCTGTTAAATGGAAGAAGCGTCTGTTATGTTGAAGCCACTGCTGCTTAGAGTTTCTGCTAGGGTAGCTAAGGTCAAGTCCAGCAAATGCACCTCTTTTTGTATTGCCTCTTTGGGGGCAGTTGCAGAGCCCTAGTCCTTGGGTAGCCTTGGGGTGAATGGCTACAGCCATTTGAAATACATTTAGATGCATTCCTTCTACTCAAATGACTGCTGGAACTTGGGTGACCAGCTGTCTCTGTTTGCCCAGGAATGAGGGATATTGTAGAGGTTGAACTCTCAAATGAGGAGAGCCCCAGACAAAAGGGGCTGAGTCGGTCACCTTATCTTCTCCTTTGTGCTTGTAGCTCCTGCCAGAGCCGCAACCCCATTCTCCCCTCCCATGCCCAGGTTCAAACCACAGTGCAGGCCGCCACCCTCACAGGGCCTGGTTGCCTTCCAGTGTCTCTTTGAACAAGGCCCAGCAAGTCCTTCCTTGTCCACTGCTTCATTCCCGAAGAGAATAAACACCTCTCCAACCTCGGCCTGCCGAGCGGAGTCACCAGAGTTCTTCCAGCAGCCTTGGCCTTTTGTATCTGAGGCATTTTCCAAGATAAATTCAGTTTCTCTGGATCTGAAGCTCATGTTGCATTCCTTGCTTCTAGGAATTTTCCTGACCCTAAGGAGAATCTCTGGTCTCACCCCAAGCAGACGATAGTGGGGTTCTCCTACCACACAGGCCTGGTTGATCTGTTCTGCAAGGTCTGTATGAAGGGGGACCTCCTGGTGAGGGCGTCCCCCTTGGCAGGGCTCTTCTCTCATCCTGCTTTCATCTGAGGCACAGCTCACTGGCCTGGAAAAAGCAATGGGCTGAGTTCAGACCCCTGTGTTTGGAAGCCTGCCTCTGCCCCTGTTCTCTCTAGAATATTGGGCAAGTTGCCTTACCTTGCAGGGCCTCAGTTTTCCCATCTGCACAGTGGAGTGAAATTGTAGGCTGAAAAATTACCCCCCAAATGGTATTCACATCCACATCCACCCTGGAACTTGCAAATATTACTTCATTTGGAAAAAGGTCTTTGCAGATGTGATTAAGGACCTGAAAATGAGGAAATTATCCTGGATCTTCCGGGTGGGTCCTAAATCCCATCACAAGGGTCCTTAGGAGAGGGATGTAGAGGGTAATTTCACAGACACAAAAGGAGGGAGCAATGTGACCATGGAGGCAAAGATGCAAGTGATGCAGCCACACGTCAAGGGATGGGAGCAGCCACTAGAATCTGAAAAAGTCAAGGAGTAGATTCTCTCCCAGGGTTCCCCAGGGAGCACACCCTGCTGTTATGGGCTGAACTGTATCCCCTCAAAATTCATGTGTTCAAGTCTCAACCCCAGGAACTCAGAATATAACCATATTTGGAAGTTAGGTTTTTAAAGAGGTGGCTGAGTTAAAAAGAGGCTGTTAGAATGGGGTCCTAATTCAGTAGGCCTGCATGCTCAGTCACTTGAGTCATGTCTGCTGACTCTTTGAGACCCCATGGACAGTAGCCCACCAGGCTCCTTTGTCCACAGGATTCTCCAGGCAAGAATACTGGAGTGGACTGCCATACCCTCCTCCAGGGGATCTTCCAGACCCAGGGATCAAATCCACATCTCCTGCAGCTCCTGCTCTGCAGGCGGATTCTTTACCACACTGAGCCCCCAGGAAACCCAATCCAGTAGGACTGGTGTCCTTTTATTATGTCCTTATAATAAAAGGACACCAAAGACTCACACATGCACAGAAGGAGGACCACGTGAGGACCCAGAAAGAGGGCCACCATCTCCAAGTCAAAGAGAGAGGCCTTGGGAGAGACTCCCCCTTCTAGCATCTTGATCTGGACTTCCAACCTCCAGACTGTGAGAAAGTAAGCCATCCGCTGTGTGGTCCTCTCCATGGCAGCCCCAGGAAGTTAACCCAGCTGGTGATACCTAACTTGTAGGCTTGTTCTAAGACCAGGAGATCATGAGGTATCCTGCTGGGTTGTGGGTAAGCACTCATTGCAGTGTAGTTGTGTCTGAGATCTCCTCTTATGGAGACTTGTCTGCATATTTGTTCCTCTGCCCAGGCAGAAGTTAAAAGAGAAAAAACAACAACAACAACAGCCATAGTCATTTCTTTTTCTTCTTTTCTCCTCTGTTTCCCACCTTACCACTCCATCTTCCTTCTGTGAACCCCATCACCTACCAGAACTCCATGAACAGCTGATAATTATACATATATGTCTTGTGCATGTGTGCATGCTAAGTCACTTCAGTCATATCTGACTCTTTGCAATCCCATAAACTGTAGCCTGCCAGGCTCCTCTGTCCATGGGATTCTCCAGGAGAGGATACAGGAGTGAGTTGCCATGCCCTCCTTCAGGAGATCTTTCCAACCCAGGGATTGAACCCATGTTTCCTGCAGCTCCAGCTTTGCAGGAGGATTCTTTACCACTGAGCCACTGAGCCACATATCTGCCTCATCACCATTTAATAGCAATGACAATAGCTAACATTTATATAATTCTGTTTATAGTCAGGCATCCTTCTAAGTGCTTTTTTTAAATTATATCATTTAATGCTCTGAGTGTCCCTTTAACATGGGTACTATTAGTATTCCAACTTGATAGATAGGGAAACCAAGATAGAATGGTTAAAGAGCTTGCTCAAGAAAGTGGCAGAGCCAGGAGGCCCAAGCCTGTGTCCTCATCCCCTGTTAAACTGCAGAAGGGCAGGGATCCACCCTGTTATTGCTAATGTTAGTTCTCCACCAAGTGCTTGGCACAGAATGTGGACTCAGCAAAGGCTGCCTGGCTGGCCGACTGACTGAATGGGTGAATGAATGAATGACTCTTTCTCTGTGCCAAGAAGGTATTCTCCAAAGCTCTGCTCTGTCCAATTTCTTTTCAGCTTGACTCTGCTGCTATTACTGCTGCAGCCCTGACCATCAACAGTCCCACATAGCCTGTGCCCACATCATCCTCTCTCTGCCTCTTTCACCCAGGAGCTGAGGGAACCTGAGTTGAAGCATCAGCCACTGCTGCCTCTCCCCCTCCATCCCTCAGGAGTGTCGTTGTCTCCTTTCCCAGTGACTCTCACCTATACAAACAGAGAGACTATAATTCCCAAAAGCCTAGTGAGAGAAGGCTCAGTTCAACAGGATTATGGAAATTGCAGGGGCCCTTTATACTTGCCCAAAGCCACAGAAAATTGGGTGTTATTTTTGACTTCAAACCTGCTCTTCTTTCCAACATACCAAGTCAGTAAGAAAAAAAGAGAGAAGATGGGGTGTCAGAGCCTGGTTTCAATTCTTACCAGCTGTGTAACATTAGGTAAATTATATGAATTCCCTAAACCTGAGTTGGCCAACAAAATGGGAGATGAAGCTGTTTTCTCTCTGCCTTTGCAGTTCCTACAGGCTGTAGGACTCACCTAGCCAGGCTCTTCTGGGTCCAGGTCACTGTCCTGGGAGACAGAACCCGACTCCAGAAGTACATATTTCAGTAATGGCCAGTCTAGACCTTGATCAGTCTCATTCCAGCTGCTGATCCAGGCCCTTCAGGCTGCCTGTATGTGTGGTTGCTAAGTCACTTCAGTCGTATTTGACTCTTTGTAACCCATGGACTGTTGCTCCTCTGTCCATGGGATACTCCAGGCTAGAATACTGGAGTGGGTTACCATTCCCTTCTGCAGAGGATCTTCCTGACCCAGGGATCAAACCCAAGTCTCCTGTATTGCAGGTGGATTCTTTACCATCTGAGCCACCAGGCAAACCCTCAGGGGAACAGGCTGGTTCCTTATTAATAATGGGGAAGAGCCCTCAAAAACCTTGATTCTGCATCAGTGGTTGCTGCATCTGCCTCAGATGCAGAATCAGAAAAAGGATGAGAATCAGCAAAAGGAAGGGAAAGTAGCAACTCACCTGAATAATTCCATCCCTGAGTAAAACCCCAGAACATCTCTTTGGAGTCAGGAAAATATTTACCTGGTGATTTTGTTGTAACTCATTCAGTCATCTCTCCTTTGTGATGAGTGCCTGATCACTATGGAAAATAATCTCTTCTCCAAACTATGTATTTCATGACTAAACCCCTACCAGAAGTATACTCCCAGGTCTCATCTCTTCTAAATATTTTAAAACACATTTGAGTGAAAGAAAACAATGCTTGCAACAGAGATCTGCAATAAAGTTTTCATTGAACACAAGACAGGCCAGCCCTGATGTCATCATTATAAACCCCTAGAGCAGAGTTTCTCAATAGCAGCACTATTGACGTTTTGGACCAGATAACTGTTTCCCTGGGGGGTGGGGGGCTGTCCTGTGCATCATAGCATCCCTGGCCTCTCTACCCAGGAGACGCTATTGACACTCGCTTTCATCATGACAATAAAAAAGACTGCAGATGTTGACAAATGTGCCCTCAGGAACAAGATCATCCCCAGTTCAGAACCTCTGTTCTGGAGAAAGAGACCAGGCCTGGGAACTCTCTTGACCCTGCCCCACCTGAAATTAAGTACTTTATAGGAATGCTTCTTAACAATGCTGATGAATTAAATGTAGGAATAAAGGTTGAGTGAGCACTGCAGTAGATCTAAGAGACATTTCCCCAAAGAAGACATACAGATGGCCAACTGACACATGAAAAAATGCTCAACCTGGTTTGAGGCTGAGAGAAATGCAAATCAAAGCTACAATGATGTACCACCTCACACCAGTCAGGATGGCCATCATCAAAAAAATCCACAAACAGTAAATGTTAGAGAGGATGTGGTGAAAAGGGAACCCTCTTGCACTGTTGGTGGGAATGTAAATTGATACAACCAATATGGAGAACTGCATGCAGGTTCCTTAAAAAACTAAAGACAGGGCTACCATATGACCCGGCAATCCTAATCCTGGGCATGCACCCTGAGAAAACCATAATTCCAAAAGACACACATTCCCCAGTGTTCATTGCAGTACTATTTACAACAGCCAAGACATGGAAGCAACCTAAGTGTCCATCGGTGGATGAATGGATAAAGATGTGGTACATATATACAATGGAATATTACTGGGCCATAAAAAGGAATGAAATTGGGTCATTTCTAGTTATTTGGATGGACCTAGAGTCTGTCATACAGAGTGAAGTAAGTCAGAAAGAGAAAACCAAATATCTTATAGCTTCCCTGGGGGCTCAGATGGTAAAGAATCTGTGGTCAATGCAGGAGACCTGGGTTCGATCCCTGAGTTGGGAAGATTCCCTGGAGGAGGGCATGGCATCCCACTCCAGTATACCTGCCTGGAGAATCCCCATGGACAGAGGTGCCTGGTGGGCTACAGTCCATGGGGTCACAAAGAATGAGACACGACTGAGCAACGGACACAATGAATATGTATGGAATCTAGGAAGGTGGTACAGATGAGCCTGTTTGCAGAGCAGGATGAGAGATGCAGAAGCAGAGAACAGACATGTGGACACGGGGGGGGGGGGTGAGACAAATTGGGAGAATAGGATTGACATATGCAGACTACCGTGTGTAACACAGGTAACTGGCGGGAAGCGGCTGCACAGCCTGGGGAGCTCAGCTCAGGGCTCTAGGATGACCTAGACCGGTGGAGTGGGAGGGGGGTTCAATAGGGAAGGGATGTGTGTACACATATAGCTGACTCACTTTGCTGTATAGCAGAAACAAACACAACATTATAGTGTAATTAGAGTCCAATTTAAAAAAGGAACAGAATAAATCAATAAAATAAGAAAGAAAAAAGACCACTGTGGTGGCACGCAAGCCTTCTTTTGCCCAATGGAATCTATTGGCCCTGCAAGTATTAGCTACAACAACATTTCTAGCTAATAGAAAGCTAACATGGGATGAGTACTGGGTTCCCATTCCCTGACACCCTGCACACACACTCACACACATCCAGCCGTCTCCAGATTCAGTTTTGAACATGTTGAGATGTCTGTTACTCATCCGAGGAGGGAACGCAGAGTAGGAAGGGGGATATACAAAACAGGAGTTCTGGACAGAAGACTGGGCTAGAGATAAAAATCAAGGGCTGTAATGAGAATGTGTGCTAAGTTGCTTCAGTCATAACCGACTCTTTTCAACCTATGGACTGTAACCCCCAGGCTCCTCTGTCCATGGGATTCTCCAGCCAAGAATACTAGAGTGGGTTGCCATGCCCTTCATCAGGGGATCTTCCCAACCCAGGGATCGAACCGTCATCTCTTACATTTCCTGCATTGGCAGGCGGATTCTTCACCACTAGCGCCACCTGGGAAGCCCATAGTGAAAATATTGTAGTAGAAATGAACACATTAGCCTTACCATACCTCACAACTTTTGCTATGTCACTACACATGCTGTCTTATTTCAGTTAACATTTTTTTTCTCATAACCAGACTTTCTTGATGAAGAAATTAATGTGTTACAGGGAACTATATTCAATATCCTGTAATAAACCAGAATGGAAAAAAATATCAAAAAGAATATATACATAAAATGTATAATTGAACCACCTTGCTATGCAGTCCATGGGGTCTCAAAGAGTCACACATGACTGAGCTACTGAAAAACAACAAACAGCAGAAATTAACACAACATCGTGAATCAACTAGACTTCTAGGAAATTAATTTTGTAAAAAATCAAGGGATGGGTCGTCAGCAGGCGGAGTGAAGTGGTCAGAAGACTAGATTCAGAGCTGGCTCTCTCTGTGTAACTGGTGACCGTGAACAGGACCGTTTCCCTGTCTGAGCCTCATCTCCCCATCGGTAGAATAAAGGGGTGAGATGAGATGGTTTTTAAGGTTCCTTGTAGCAAAATATGCTTGTGATTTGAAAGATTCTTTTTAAAAAAAATATATTTATTTGGCTGTGCCAGGCCTTAGGGCTTCCCAGGTGACACTGGTTGTGAAGAATCCAATACTACCAGCGCAGGAGACACAAGATCCCCGGGTCAGGAGGATCCCCTGGAGGAGGAAATGGCAACCCAGTCCAGTATTCTTGTCTGGAGAATCTCATGGACAGAGGAGCCTGGCAGGCTGCAGTCCACAGGGTTGCAAAGAGTTGGACACGACTGAGCGACTGAGCCTGGACCAGGTCTTAGCTGTGGCACGTGGGATCTGTGATCTGTGTTGCGGCTTGCGGGGTCTTTAGGTGCGGCAGGCAAACTCTTAGCTGCAGCATGTGGGATCTAGTTCCCCAACCAGGGATCGAACCCGGGCCCTCTGTCTTGGGAGCTAGGAGTCTTAGCCCCTGGACCACCAGGGACGTCCCTGTGATTTTAGAATTCTAATCACTAAAGTGTTCCCTACCCTCTAAGAGCTTAGTCCCTGGCCAAGATGAGCAAAGTGACGAGGCAGTCAGTCATAGAATCACAAGGACAACAGAGTAGGAGGTTTCTGCTCGGAAGTCAGCCTGGAGGTGGGAACAACAGCATTACCCGCTGCGGGAATAGTTGGGAAGACTTCTTGGAGGATGGGATGGGAGCTTGGGAAGGTCTGAATTGGAGGAAAGGAAGGAGATTCTGTTGCATATTTTGGAAATGGAATAGATGAAGCCCAGAGAAGAAGGGCATGTCACTTAAACGTCTTTAACTGAAGGGAGTTGAATAAACTATTTACAAGAGATATGGACAAAGTCCTGGGAACCATGAAGGAACCGGTGGAGTACCCAGGGCTCAGCAACAGTGAGAAAACAAAGGCACACTGTGCGGTCAGGGGAGAGAATGCCTTTACCAGAACCTGGGCAGGGCTGGGGAGGTGAAGAGGGGCTGTCTGACAAGAGGTACAGCCGTGGAGGACTATAAGGCAGAAGACAGGGAGCGAGGTAGTAAGTGCTCCATCTTCTCTCTCTCCTCCTGCTTTGGGATCTCCAACCAGCGCCTCCCATTGGACAAACCCAACAGAAGGCCAGGGCAATGGAGCCTGGGCGATGCAGTGCATAGGGGTCACATCGCAGGGCATGGAGCAAAACAGAAGGGCGATGATGAATCTGGTGGGAGATGGGGCAAATGAAGAATAACCAGCACTTAAGATATCTAGAGAAGAAGAGTTCAGTATGAATTCTTTCTAAGAAGGTTTACTTTCCCTCTGTCCAATCGTGAAAGTTGCTCTGAGTCTCAGGATTCCTGAGACTGTGTCCTAGGGTGCTAATGAAGAGTGCTTGATATGCCACACAGAAGGGCCAACCACAGGGCCTGGTCCACGTTGGAGGCTCCTTATATGTTACTTACTTTCTTCTTTCCTGCACGTGCCTACACGGCCCTTTGACCAGATTACCTCTCCAGGTCTGATTCTCCAAGTGATCTAATAAGCTGCATATCTGTCTCCTTCCATTGTTCTATTCATTCATTCATTCATAAGTGTGTGTTTACTGAGCGTCAGGTGTGATTGCTGTGGACACCACAGTGGACATTGCAGACGTGTTGCCTGCCCTTTTTCCTCCCTTCTTCACAGAACTGTCTCCATCTCTCTGATTTGGCTCCTCAGTTCCTCTCTCCTGATTCGCACTGATTTTATATCTTCAACATCTCTCTATCATCCACTCTGACAGTTGTGAGAACGGCCCTGGAAGGAAAGCTGCTACTTACTTTTCTGAGGGCCACTGAGCCCAGTGTGCACAAGAAGAGAAAGGAATCATTGGCTTTATTCTGACCATGAGTCACGTGGGAACCAGCTACATAGCCACGCATCTAAGAGAGAAGGCTCCATCAAAAGAGGCAGAGATGTAAAGACATTAAGAACTCAGAGCCTTTCTGAACTGTCATCAGAACACCGTGGACTGAGGGGCATGGTCAGAGGTCACCAGATCCAAAAGAAAGAAAGTGCAGTCGCTCAGTCGTGTCTGACTCTTTGTGACCCCATGGACTGTAGCCCACCAGGCTCCTGTGCCTGTGGGATTTTTCAGGCAAGAGTACTGGAGTGGGTTCCTTCTCCAGGATCTTCCTAACCCAGGCATTGAACTTGGTTTTCCAGCATTGCGGGCAGATGCTTTACCATCTGAGCCACCAGGGAACCAGTTCCAAAGAACCTCTGAACTCAGTCTCACTCCAGCCTTTTGCGATGCTGCTCCTTGCCTTGCCATTCTATTCAAAGTTCCACCCTCACTCCAGGACTCAGTATTTTGATCTGTAACATGAAGAAGTTGGACAAGATGACTTTTAAGTTGTCATAGAAGAGTCTGGCTCAGATACTTTAAATCTATAGATGTGGAAGACTAATGAGAACTTTAGAGCTGATTTTATGGTTTTGTATATTCTGGCAACTTCAATCATTTTCAAGAAGGTTGAAGATTGTGCAGTCTGGGTAATTTTCCTTCTGAGTTTCCACCCAATCTATCCTGGAAAAGAGCCAACACAATTATTTTTCTACCAGGGGGCTTCCAGTAGGCCTCCAAATTTGTAAAGACCGCAAAAAGAGTGTGAATCAAAGAGCAACGACTAGTTGGCACATTAGCATCTGAGCCCAAGGACTGGCGTGGTCCCTAAAGTATCTAAGCAGCAGGCGTGCATGCATGCTAAGTCACTTCAGTTGTGTCCAGCCCTTTGTGACCCTATGGACTATAGCCCACTAGGCTCCTCTGTCCATGGGATTCTCCATGAAAGAGTATTGGAGTGGGTTGCCATGCCCACCTCTAAGGGATCTTCTGGACCCAGGGGTCAAACCTGCATCTACTATGGCTCCTGCATTGGAGGCAGATTCTTTACTACTGAGCCACCGGGCAAGGCCCCGGTCCCTAAAGGGTCTGGCTAAACTGGAGGTTTAGTCATCCTGGCTATCAAAAGAATCAAACTGAACTTGGTGAGAAGCTGAACCTGGAGAATATTAATAAATACTTGCAATAATAATAGCTCTTTTTTGAAGGCTTACAACATGCCAGACACTGTATTAAGCAGTCCACAAGAACCTCATTTAATCTTTACAACCCTCTGGGGTAGGTATTATTGTTATTATTCCCAAGATACAGATGACAAGCTGAAGTTTAAAGGCTTAAGTAACTTGCCCCAAGTCCCTCAGCTATTAAGTGAAGGATCTGGATGGGGGATGGAAACCCAGGTCTGTCTGACTCTGAGATCCCTGAGTAAGCACCAGCTATGCTCTCTAAGCCCCAGTGGACTTGGGAAAGCTTCAGTTCCTCATGTCTGCCTCTGAGGGATGGCTCAGTAGGATCACGATGTTCCCGATTTAAAGACCTCTGGGATAAACTCTGCAGATTTTCTGTGTTCATTACCCCATCTCGACTGCATTAATGTCTCAGCCACCCCTCCTTCCCCTGTTTCCAGAGGTCTCTGGGCCATGTTAATCTGTCTATTTACAAACTCGCTGGCTCCACACTCTCTAGCTGTTTCATTTGGTGTCCTGTCGAAATTCTTTAGGAGTCTGCTGGAGGGGGTGACAGCCAGAAGGGAAAAGGCCAGGCAAAGGATATCCAAAAATGTGATACACAAACTCCTTTTGCAGCCCATAGGATCCTTCAGAATGCATCTGGATATGGAGATGATCAACATGGGCTTTGGAGTCAGTTAAACCTGGATTCTCAAGGTGGTTCTGAAGCTTCATCCGAGTTATGTCTCTCTCTGAGTCTAAGCTCCCTCATATGTACGAGGGCGGAAGACATCCATCCAAGGTTAGTTTTAGCGCTCCTGGAGATCATGCCTCTGCTGGGTTTAGCACAGTGCCTAAACAGTAAAGAATCTGCCTGCAATGCAGGAGACCCAGGTTTGATCCCTGGGTCAGGAAGACTCCCCTGGAGACGGGAACAGCTACCCACTCCAGTATTCTTGCCCAGAGAATCTCATGGACAGAGGGGCCTGGCGGCCTACAGTCTATGGGGTCGAAAAGAGTCGGATACGACTGGGCAACTAACACTTTCACTTTTTTTTCACTACCACACACAGTAAATGCTCCAAAGTGGTAGCTGCTCTTTGGAGAATGCGCTCGTTGGCTGCCAGCTCAGTTCCTTCTCTCTACGCCAGGCTGGGTGAATGGTGCATTGTTCCTTCTGATAGGTTCAAAAGTGTGCCTGCTCCCAGAACTCTCTTCAGACGTTGCTCCCTTCCCCACCCTGTGAGCAGAAATAGTCTAATGTCCTTAAGAAGTTTGGCTAACCAAGCACTATGAATTAAGCACCCACGATGCGTTGGTATGTACACATCACTAAACTAAGCATGGGAAACACTCTGATTGTGGAGAAGAGCATCTAGTTGAAGAGATAAGGCCAATACCCCTAGAGCGCAGTAAGTCAGAAAGGGAAAAACAAATATCATGTATTAACATAGGTGTGTGGAATCTGGAAAAATGATATTGATGAACCTATTTGCAGGGCGGGAATAGAGATACAGGCATAGAATGGATTTGCGGACACAGCAGGGGAAGGGAAGGGTGGGAGGAATTGAGACAGTAGCACTGACATACACACACTACCGAGTGTATAACACGGGGGGCTCATTTCGGTGCTCTGTGATGACCTCGAGGGGTGGGATGAGGGGGTGGGAGGGAGGCTTTAGAGGGAGGGGATATATGCATACGTATAGCTGATTCGGTTGTTGTATAGCAGAAACTAACAGCATTGTAAAGCAATTACCTTCCAATTAAAAAACAAAAAAAAAAGACCAATACCCATGAAAGAACTAGGCTATGAGAATACAAGACCGCATAACTCATTGCTTTGCTGGTACAGGGAACAAATGCTGAAGTTAAGACTCAATGGTTCTTCCAAATCCCTGACAGATCTTTATCAGAGGTTTTAGAGAACGCAGGAATCTCATACTTGGTTAAAACACAAATAACCTGTCAGGATCCTACTGCTGGCACTCTGCGTGGGTGTCCTCGAACGGGCAGTGGCAATGATTTGTGTGTGGGCTGTTGTTTCCATTTCCAGAGGGCAGAGCTCATGTTTGGGCTAGTAGGGTGTTTCCCACTCAATAAACAAAAGGTGGCCCCAACAGGATGGGGGCAAAATGGTGAAGGAAAGATCACTGAACTAGAGGTCAGAGGACCTCGGTCCTAATTCCATCACGACCACTAACTCCTTGTATGACCTTGAACAATTCTCTTGCCCTTCTGTTTATAAAAATAAGAGAGATAGCCAGAGAGGGATGTTTGAACTGTGTGCCCTGTTACCCTAGGGTTTCTGGAAGTTCTGGAGCTTTGAGGGCACCAATGCATCAAGAGGACGATTCTATGTTGTCCCCATCTTATTTTTCCCTACCTCCAATCAGAACAGCCCCCACTTACATCTTTTTACACACTTAAGTTCTACAGTAGCTTTCTTGGAAAATCATCTAACTTGTCTCTCTCTGTCATGTTCCTTTTCCATACAGGTCAGCTGAGTCCCAGAGAAATAAAGCAACTTGACCAAGGTCATCCCATAAGTGGCAGAGATGGTACTAAGCTCTCTTTTCTGATAACACTGATAATTATTTGGTTGTCCAGGAATAAATGTCACTTCCCATATCCTGATGATTTGAAACATATATGGCTCCTAAATTCTGAAAAGGGGCAAGTTGAAGGTAGGGCAGTGAGTATGGGCTCCGAATCCATCAGCAAAGACAGCTGAGTGCCAGCTCTGCAAAGTCCACCTGAAGTCCTTGCAGCACCCAATGGAGAAGCTGACACAGGTTTGGGTCCTTGATGACTCCATCCGCATTGACAAAGAAGGGGACCCAAGCCAAAGCAAAGAGACCCATTGGTCAGTCACTCGGAGCCTTCTAGAGTACTTGTCAGTTTCTCTTTAGCCTCGTCCCCAAAGTCAGTATGACAGCAAAGCTTCTTTACCCTTATTTTTAAAATTAATAGACATTAATTTTTAAAGAAAAAATGAGCAGAAGGTACAGAGTAACCCCCCTTCTACTCTTGGATTTGTGTGATACATTTGTTACAATCAATGAACCAATATTGACACATTATTATGAACTGAAATTTTCATTAGAGGTCCTTTTTTGGGTTGTACGCTCTCTGAGTTTTGACAAATGCTTAATATCATGTATCCATCATTACAGTATCATACAGAACAGTTTCACTGCCCCCAAAATCTCCCTCTCTTCTCTCCATGCCCCAGACTCCTGGCAACCACTGGTCTTTTTACTGACTCCATAGTTTTGCCTTTTCCAGAAGTCATACTGTTGGAATTATACAATATATAGCCTTTTCAGACTGGTTTCTTTCACTAAGCAATAAGCATTTGAATTTCCTCTGTCAACCAAAATAATAATAATAATGTAAGAGGCTGCAAAGAAGAAAATAGCTTATTTGGAGGTTTTAAGATTTGCAGTTTGGGAGACAGAGATTAACTCCAAAAGAGTGTTCCAGGGAAGAGAGAGAGTCAGGGGCTTATAAAGACAAAAAGCCATGAGGTTGTTAAAAGTTGCCTAATGAGAACTGTGATTGACTCTGATGAGTCAGAAAATATTTGTCCTTAAGGACTCATGAGCTATTTTAGGGTGGGGGGGTCTCATAAATAGACTGTCACACGCTATTTTAGAGTAAGTGTCCGATAAGTGTCTTGAGTTTCTGGCAGAGGTTCTGCATGACTTCATTAGGTCAAAACGTCAGATTCCATTCAGACTGAGACGTGCATAAATCACACTTTTTACTGGCCTGCCAACTCCATTTAGAGAGCTCTCCTAGCAATACCAACTCCATTTTGATTTTCCTTTCACACCTCCATGTCTTATAGTGGTTTGATAGCTCTTAAAAAAAAGTACTGTCATATCTCATTGTATGGATGTACAGTGTAACACAGTTTATTTATCTATTTATCTACTGAAGGACATCTTGTTCACTTTAAATTTTGACCATATGAATAAAGCTGTTACAAACATTCATGTGCAGAGTTTTGTGTGGACATAACTTTTCTACTCATTTGGATAAATACCCAGGAGTGTGACTGCTGGATCACATGCTAAGAGACTGTTTATTTTTATAAGAAACTACCAAACTGTCTTCCAAAGTGGCTGTCCCATTTTGCATTCCCACTGTCATAGTATTTTAATTGGCTATTAAATGTTGTTCCAAGTCAAGAATAAATTTAAACTCTAAATTATTAACATGAGTTTTACCATTCATTTTTATATTGTGCAATGCCAGTTTTAAACGCAACTATAAAAACATTCGCTTATGTGCAGAACACCGAAATTACACAATTTGTATTTTGTAGCTTGTACATGTATGTGTTGGAGAAGGGAATGGCAACCCACTCCAGTACTCTTGCTTGGAGAATTCGATGAACAGAGGCGCCTGCTGGACTACAGTCCATGGGATCGCAGAGTCAGACACGACTAAGCACATAACACACACATTTACGCACATAACACACACATTTACAACATAAGCATATGATTTCATGCTCACCCAAAGAGTGGAAGCACTGCACAAAACTAACTCCAGTGGTTTTCATTTGTGCACATCTACCAAAATTTTCTTCCTTCAATTTAATAAGCAAGAAAAGACCCAGAAGACCCAGAACCTGTCCGTTGCCCTGTCCCTTTCCTTCTGTCATTATTACAACATAAATGGTTGACTAATATAGAGACTTAATAGGAGTTAAGAAAGATCCCCCTGTCGTTCTGTTCCTTAGAATGCCATTGTTTTCTTTCTGCCTTTAAGGCAAGTTGATTTGAATGGAAAGCAGTTTTTCAACTTAGTCAGTGGTAGTCCTATGAATATGAAACAAGAGTAGGGGATTCTGGTGTGCAAAGAGATTCAAAGCACCCAGCTTTCATGGCCCACTTATCTTGTACTCATTTTGAGTCTCACTGAACTGCCACGCTTGGTGCCACTGGAATTCAGAGCTCCTGGGACTTTCCAAACACTCTGTGTGAATGGGACAGTGAGGAATGGAGGACACCCTCGTTGCACGGACCTGCTCTGTTCATGAGGAGGCTCCAAGACCTAAGTTTACAGATAAAATTATTGTAAATTTCAAGACGGCCAGCAGAGCACTGGATCAAGCCCAGAGCCCTTCTGCGTGTGGGCCGTGATGCGGCTGCACAGGCTGAGCGTCCGTGAAGCTGGCCCTGAGCTTCCTTGAGGACATTCTGCTCCGTTCAGGTCATAGCTCTGTTCTGCCTCTCTGTTGTGTCACCCCCCCTCCCCTCTTTCATTTCCAGGAGGTCACAGGAACAGGGCTCTTCCTCCTGTCATCTATCTGCCTTTTGGTCAAACCAGAAACCTGAATATCACGCATCCTCTCTCTCCAAGCCCACCAGCCCCTATCAATGCTCCTCTGGAAGCATCACTTGACTCCTCTCTCCTCCAGTCTCCACTGCCGTCACCTGGTTCTGCTTACAAACCCTGCAAATAGCTGCCTGACGGATTTCCCTGCTCCCACTTCCTCCTTCGGGTGGAACCCCAGACAGCAGCCAGAGCAATCTAGCTAAGAATAAAATTGAATCACGTTGCTTTCCTGCAAAACGTCCTTTGATGGCCCCCAGAGTTCTCAAGATCAAGGCTTACTCTGACCGTGACATCTAGACTCTTTCTGGTCTGGCTCCTACCTCTCTTTCCAGAAACACTTTCTCACTGTTCACCTCTTCTTTCTGGTGAAACATGCTGAACAATGAACATTTCTCTGAACGTCTCATTTTCCCGTCCTTCAGCTATTCTTACTCATTCCTCTCAAGCCTCAGTTGTATCTCCCCCTGCCGTGTATATATCACCCCCATCATATAACACTTTCAGTGCTACATCACAAGGAGGTATCTGCAACTCTCACTAGACTCTAAGCTCCTGAGAGCGCAAGGATCTTGTCTGAATCACTATAGAGTCTCCAGCACATCGAGTGCAGTGACTTTCACAGTCATCACTCCATAAAAAATGTGCCAAAAGAATAAGCTCTTTCTGGGCCAGTTGTGGCTGCATGTCACAAGTGAGATAAAAGCTCCTTAGCAGGTGATGGGGTGAGTTGAGTGGTACTCAGCCCATCTCCTCATGTCCCTGGGGCCAGCCTTGGCTAATTCATTCACATTCCTTGGCAGGCTGTGCATGATTCTTTATGAGGGCTTTCTGGGCAAATGCTTAGCAACCTTCCATTTGTCAACAACAAGCCAAGAGGCTAAAGGCCAGAGAGAATTACCAACCTGTTTGTGAAATCAAGATTTTCAAGGATATCCCTCTGTTTGACCCAATCCAGAGCTTTTCCAAGCAGGGTCCACCTAATTTGACAGAGCAATAGAGAGGGAAAGGAAGGAGGGTAATTTATGTCATTTCCATGAGGAAAATGTCAACACTGCACCCAGAACGGTTAATCCACAATGAAAGAGCAAGCAGTTGCTCAGAATCAATATAACACTTTGCTCAAAGCACCTCAGATTGTTGCAAAACCTCTCTGTGCTATTTTTTTTTTAAAGGAGGGAGAAAAAACAAAGCAAAAACCCAGCAGTTTGGAGTTGGGAACAAAGAGTCCCAGAATAATTGCATTTCCACACCATAGTCACAGCAAAACAATCCTTTGGAAATGCTTTTTAGTTAACAAGTCCATTTACTTACTTGTCTCTTTGGGTCCTTGTGATAAGGCAAGAGTTCCTTGCAGCCTTTGATACCAAGTCCAAATCCTCTGCCTGCTTTCGAGGTCATCCTTCATCTCAGAGTTTGTCTCTACCCTGCCTGTCTCACATCCCCAAGTTAGGCAGGCTCCACTGCTTGGATACACATTCTACAAACACACACGCCATGTGGTCTTCATGACTTCCCTCGGGCACTCTCTACTACAGTAGCTCTTGCTCGGTCTTTTATGTTTTTTTTTTTTTTAATATGTATGTATAAACTTTGCCTTTGGTTCTGCAGTTTTGCTATTGTGTGTCTTAAAGAATAGTTGGTTTTCTTTCTCAGATTTGGGGTTCATTGTGATTCCTGAATCTAAACATTTTCGTGTGCTGCATGCTCATTTGTGTCCAACTCTTTGAGACTCTATGAACTGTAGCCCACCAGGCTCCTCTGTCCATGGAATTTTTCCAGGCAAGAGTACTGGAGTGGGTTGCCACTTCCTCCCTCAGGGGATATTCCCAACCCAGGGATCAAACCCATGTCTCTGTGTTTTCCTGCATTGGCAGGGAGGTTCTTTACCATTGAGACAGCTGGGGAGCCCCCTAAACATTCTCATCTTTCATCAATTCTCAAGCATCTTCCCTTCACACATGGTCTTACCCCATTCTCTCATTTTATCTTCTGGAACTTGTATTAGCTATGTGGGAGACTCTCGTTTTCTTCTCTGTATCTCCTAATATCCATTTCATAGTTTCCATCTCTGGGCTCCCTCTGGACAATTTCCTAGGTTTACCTCTAAGTTAATCCTTCTTTCTTCAGCTATGTCTAATCCACTACCTTGTTTGTTCACTGAATTTTTAATTTTAATGAGTATTTTTTTTAATTTTTAAGAAAAGTACTATTTGTTTCATTTTTTAATTAATGGTTTAATGCTTTTATTTTTAACTGAACAAGAAATATATAATTTTTTCTTGTTGTAAATAATTTAAAAGCTACAGAAATCTAGTCTCTTCTCACATCCTGTTACTGACCCACCTGTCATTAACACAGTCATTCTTTCTAGATATTTACTGTTTACAATTTTATACTTATCCTAATATATATATATATGATATCTTAATATGAATGTATGTATATTTGCTTTATTTTTTAGGTCTGCCTTATTTTGTTCACTTCCTAGATATGTATTATGATTTTGAAACCTTACTTTATGCTATTAGTCATTTTAATAGCATGTTAGCTTGTGATCTCCTAGGATGATTCTGTAATCTAAGGTTTTGGGAAGTCAAGCCCTATTGTTTGTTGGATCTGTGGATTCTGGTTCACGGTTTTTCTTGTGTGTTGTGTGATTTCAGATTGTGAGCTCATCTTCAGTAGGGATTTAATCTAGAGAAATTGGTATCATCAAAGTGTTTGCTTCTAACATGGTATCATTGGCCCAAACCAAATTTTATGTTATTTCCTAGCCCAGGGGTTTCTAGGCTGTACAGGAACTATTTATTCAAACCCCAAACCCAGTAAAGACTCATGCCAGTGGTTTTGAATTCTAAAGGGAGACATTTTCCCCTCCTGACCTAAAACTCAGTTCAACATAAACAAGCTTTCTTCCCATTTTTTTAAAATGCTAGAGATTGACTATTTCTGGTCTACAATTGTTTAAAGGATGGTGTCCTTCCACAATCTTGGCTTTATGTGGAAGTCTCGCCAACACCCCACTTTCCCAGAAGCTCAAGATCTTATTTCTTGTCCCTGAGCAGTATGAAAACCCTAACCCTTGTGTAAATAAAACTGGCTCTCACACCAGCATCACTCCTTCACCCCCACGGTAACTGCAAAGGACAGCCAACGTGCTTACTTTTCTAACTTTCAGTTCCCTCTTGGTTTCTGGCTCCTGGAGGCTTTTTGTACACTCAGCCTTGTTAATTAACAGGTAGTCTTTCTTGTATGTAAGCACCACGCACCATGCTAAGTGCTTACACATATTAACTTATTTAACTGCAGTACTACCTCTTGAGATAGGCACTGCTTTATCAGTTTCACTTTCGTGTAAGAAAACTGAGGCCTAGAGAAGCCGAGTAACAAGCCCAAGGTCTCATGGCTAGTAAGTAAGGAAGCTCAGATGGAGACAGGCAACCTGCTTCAGAGCCTGTGTTCATCAATAACCCTACATCACTTTCTGATTTAGGATGTGTAGATGTTTTTGTAATGGGAAAATAGACTCCATATTTTATTTTCACACCTTCTCCCCAAACTAAGTGAAGAATAACTGCATGAACTGAAGTGCTTTCTGTTAAGCAGACAGGCAGCTTGATGATTTTTATCATCTGGTCTCATAAAGTTGAAGCCTGTATCTTGAGGGAGAAGCTAAAACCCAAGCTCTATCCCTGGCACTTCTGCTCGCTCAAAGTAAATGACTCAGATTTGGGGAAATTTTAGTCCATCGGAGTCATCACAGACTTTAGAGACAAGACTGGGACCATAGATGATCTGCATCAGAATAAATCCAAGATACTTTTTAAAAATGCAGACTTTGAGACCCGACCACAAACGTACTGAGTCAGAACTCCTAGGGTTGGGCCTAAGAATCTGCCTTTTAAAAATAATCTCTCTCTCTCAAAAAAAAAAAAAATCTCTCCATCAGACTCTCATTCTAATGATCATTGGAGTTTGAGATACTGCTCAGAATTTGCACTGGGTCTCCACTCCTTCTCAAGATGAGACCGTGACAGGCACATCAAAGCCCCCTTCCCTTCCCTTTATGATGTAGGATCATATACTGAACATACAGATGACAAAGCAAGCCCACAGAAGGTGACCCTCTGCTGGGCCCCACGGCATCTGGGTCTCCCCCACCCCACAAGCACCACCTTGCTTAATAATGAATTGTCGGGATGGTTGCTCTGTCTTCCCATATAGTCTGTACAGGTAGAAAATATTCCATAGTCAGCTTTATGTCCCCAGTGCAAACCATGAAACTTGATACAGGGCCATCACTCAGTGTTGAAAGGATGGATACATTGATTTGAATTGCTCAAGAGCCACCTGCTGATCAATGATAATGTGAGGGCTAGAGTGCAGGAGTTAATTTTCCCCGGAAGACTTTAAATCTTCCCACCCTGATATCCCAGCAGCCATTTTTCTCCCATTCTTTTAGAAGGAAATATGATTTCCTTTTTTTTTTTTTCCCGCCCAAAGTAGGTCTGAGATATGCGACAGCCACTCATTCCTGCTCACCCCATCGTATCCCACTGTGATACAAGGACTGCTGTCCAGGCGCCGCACTGGGAGGGGAGCGAGGGCAGGCCATTTAAAGGCTGTGATGCAGGAATCATTCACA
This sequence comes from Cervus canadensis, assembly GCF_019320065.1. Lineage (NCBI taxonomy): Eukaryota > Metazoa > Chordata > Mammalia > Artiodactyla > Cervidae > Cervus > Cervus canadensis. The sequence continues at coordinate 30,181,388 of NC_057409.1, read as the reverse complement.
AGTGTGACAGCCCAGACAATGATGTAAAGGGCTCAGACAAAACGTTCATGCTTGTTGGTGCTGGAAGGCAAGGAAGCTGGGCTGAAATGCCAGTAAGGTTTCACTATGTTCCTCCTCCAAACATGACCCTTTGACCTGCAGGCTTGCTCCCTTGTGTCTGCAGTTCTAGTGAAAGCTGGCAAGAGACCCCACATCAGAGAAACTAACCGCTAGTCCCTGTCAGCAGTCCCAGCCCACTGACGTTTCTCCAAAGGACCTCAGTCCACACTCTGTTCTTTATACCAGGACTTGCCCCAGGAACTCAGCTGCAGTTTTACCTTCTTGCTTAGCTCCTCCTCTGGGAAGAGGTTGTTGTTGTTATTGTTTAGTTGCTAAGTCACGTCCGAGTCTTTTGCAACCCCATGGACTGTAGCCCACCAGGCTCCTCTGTCCATGGGAATTTCCCAGGACAAAATACTGGGGTGGGTTGTCATTTTCTCCTCCAGGGGATCTTCCCAGCCCAGGGATTGAACCTGCATCTTCCGCATTGGCAGGTAGATTCTTTACCACTGAACCACCTGAGAAGACGGGGTTTACTGAAGTCTCCCAGCTTGTTTCTGTGTGGAATGCCTATATACCCGGCGCTATCTGGGTTCCTCTGCAGGTTACTGAGATAAACAGAAGGTGGACCCCACCCTAACTGTTCAGATGGAAGACAGACATTCACACCCACATAACACACCCTTACCAGGTTATCACTCAGGGCACATTTCAGGACTCACCTTCTCCTGCCTCCACCCTTTGATTTCTCTCTGAGGGAGTCATGTCTTGGGCGGTGTTGTTTTAGTGCTCACAAGGCCTACGTGACGAGGGGCATGGACGCTCCGGAGGTGATCTGCATGCTTCAGACCCAGAGCATCCCAGGCCTCCCCGCAGAACATCCCTGCCCAGGAATCTAGAAAGAGCAAGACTGCTCCTGCCTCCCTCTCGTGTCTCACTCGCACTCTTCTGTCTGTCTGCTCTCTCTTCACCTCCCTTGTGTCACCTCTGACTCACAGGTGACTGTGTGTCTCAGTTTTCACTAATCTGCAAGCCTCTTGCGAGGCTGTCGCTGGTGTGTTGGCAAGAATGGAGACTCTCAGCAGTCATCAACTGCTCCCGCTCCCTGCAACAAACCTCCTGGGAATTAGGAGGCCAGTGGGTTTCAAGACACTATGACATCAAATGTCAAGGGGTCTGCCTAGCAGCTTCCTGTCCTCCGTACATGGACACTTGTATTTGTTTATTTGTTTGTTCAGATGTATTTATTTAAGACAAAAGGGAAGGTGTTGGTTCAGGTGTGGGCTGAAAACGGCTGCATAGAGCTGAGGCATGATGAGGAGACATAAAGTACTTCCCCAGGCCCCAACTTCTCTCTCCTCATCCATCTCTCAGCTCTGCTAACTCTGGCTCCTGTTCTCCTCCGGGATTGCAAGACAGTCAAGCAGTCAAGCCCTGACCTCACCTCCAGTCCAATTCCAATGGAAGTGCCAGGACTGGTTCTCACTGGCTCTAATTGGCCTGGATTTGATCATGTGACCACCCTGAAATTATTACCATTGTCAATAGAGTGCGGTTCACCCATCGTTGTCAGACCTGATCTTCCTATGACACCCTCTTGAGTTAGCTCCACCAGGCCCACACAGACCGGAAGAAACACGGAAGCAGAGACATGAAGGCAAATGTTTGTAACAACTAATACTCTGAGCACCATAAGCAGTTCACATGAGTTTTGTTACTTAGTACCCACCTCTAAGGTGTCTATGTTTAATGATAAGAAAACCCAAATTTTACCCCAAAAGGTGGAAAAGGGATGAGAGCTCAGCTCTTCTTGATTTCAGAGTCATTCTCTCTCCATTTTGCCTACACATCACTCCATTTTACAAACTACGCAGGCTTGAAAATCCAAGTCTCTTGCCACCTGTCTTTCTCCCTTATTCCCAGAGCCAACTGTCAGCCGATCATATTGCCTTTCCCTCCCCCATCCCCACACATTTGGGTTCTAATCCATCTGTCCCTGCTCTGCCAACCTGCTGCCCCTGCCCAAGGCAGCCCTCATTACCTCTCTCCCAAATAAAGACAATAGCTTCCTAAGGGATCCTGGAGTCCCTACCCCAGGACCCCACACTGATGGGCTCAGGCTGGACACTGGTCATAGACAGGCCTCATTTAACCTGTTTTGTTGGGTTTTTTTTTTTTTTTAACCAACATTTCTTAACTGGGGGAGGGGTTTCTCAGGTGGCACTAGTAGTAAAGAATTTACCTGCCAATGCAGCAGGTGCAAGAGACCTGGGTTCAATCCCTGGGTTGGGAAGATCCCCTGGAGGAGGAAATGACAACCCACTCCAGTATTCTTGCCTGAAAAATCCCATGGACAGAGGATCCTGGCGGGCTATAGTCCATGGGGTCATGAAGAATCAGACACAATGGAGCACTTGCTTTTGTTTTGCTTTTTTAAGTTGGTGGGAGATACTTCAAACTGAATTATTATTTCCAGTTTCTCTTAAAAATTCGAAGAATTGGAAAGGCTTTTTGCAAGTTTTAAAATTTTCTGAGTTCAGTTTCCCACCTAAACTGGAGATAGTAATACCCACCTGAGAGGGTTGCTGAGATGATCATGTGGGGACTCATACAGAGAAGATACACACAAATGGGCTCTTTCAGTTCAGTTCAGTCGCTCAGTCGTGTCCGACTCTTTGCAACCCCATGAATCCCAGCACACCAGGCCTCCCTGTCCATCACCAATTCCCAGAGTTTACCCAAACTCATGTCCATCGAGTCGGTGATGCCATCCAGCCATCTCATCATCTGTCATCCCCTTCCCCTCCTGCCCCCAATCCTTCCCAACATCAGGGTCTTTTCAGATGAGTCAACTCTTCACATGATGTGACCAAAGTATTGGAGTTTCAGCTTCAGCATCAGTCCTTCCAATGAATACCCAGGACTGACCTCCTTTAGAATGGACTGGTTGGATCTGCTTGCAGTCCAAGGGACTCTCAAGAGTCTTTTCTAACACCACAGTTCAAAAGCATCAATTCTTCAGCACTCAGCTTTCTTCACAGTCCAACTCTCACATCCATACATGACCACTGGAAAAACCATTGCCTTGACTAGATGGACCTTTGTTGACAAAGTAATGTCTCTGCTTTTTAATATGCTGTCTAGGTTGATCATAATTTTCCTTCCAAGGAGTAAGAGTCTATTAATTTCATGGTTGCAATCACCATCTGCAGTGATTTTGGAGCCCCCCAAAATAAAGTCTGACACTGTTTTCACTGTTTCCCCATCTATTTCCCATGAAGTGATGGGTCCAGATGCCATGATCTTAGTTTTCTGAATGTTGAGATTTAAGCCAACTATTTCACTCTCCTCTTTCACTTTCATCAAGAGGCTCTTTAGTTCTTCTTCACTTTCTGCC